>NW_027530016.1:4976304-5115440 GCF_008692635.1 Crocuta crocuta
CCTTGGAATGTATGCTCTGGCTCCTATTCCCACAGTGGGAGCTGCTTTAGGGATGCAGCCAGGAGAAAGGAAGGTGTTGTTGATGCCACCTGGACTAAACACATGAATGAACCCAGTTAAGGCCTCTATCTAACTTTTAAGATTCTGGCAGTCAGGTGCAGAAATCTACGCATCTTGTGGCAACCACAGAGAAGCCTCATATGTAACTTTCCTTGTTTATTAAGACTGCCATCTACCAGTGTGGGGTGGTCTGCCTCTTTCTGTACTCTTTTCGCCCTCTGGGTATGGAGGCCACTTTTAGGTTTCATCCAGGAAGCTCCTGAAGTTGTGACTTAACAGTTACTTTCTTCTGGAATCATGCGGTATGCTTCAATAATTGACAATGATTTTTTTATGCACCCATCATGACATTATTATACCTGAGAAAGCTGGCAACGATTTCTTAATACTATCTAATATACAAGCCATATTCAAATTTCCCTAATTGTCTCAAAATTATCTACTAACAAGTGGTTTGTTTAGACCAAAGTAAAAACAAAGCCTCACATCACATTTGATTCTCATGCCTTTTAAGCCTCTTTTATTCAATAATGGTTCCTCATCAGATTCTCTGCCTCTTCCTCCTCCTTCTTGTACAGAAACTGGGTTATTTATCTTAGAGAAAGCCCCACATAATGAATTTGGCTGACCATCTTTTCCTGGGAAGATTTTTTAAAATAGCTTTCTATGCTACTTTTTAAAAAGTTGATAGTTTTTTTCCCTTCTTCTTAAGACTTGATCTGGTTCAACTTCAATATTTTTAGACAGAATATACGTAGATGGCATTATTTCCTGTTGCACCATTAGATCTGTAATCCATTGATGGATTTTACTTAAATCCATTATTAATAAAATTGAGATGGCAAAATGGTGCTTTTCTAATTTTATCATTTCTCCTGTACTTTTATCAGGCATTCTCTCCCTGGGGTCTCTGGGTGGTTCAGTCAGTTAAGCATCTGATGACTCCTGATTTCCACTTAGGTCATGATCTCATAGTTCTTGAGATTGAGCTCTGCATCAGGTTCCTCACTGATGATGTGGAGCCTGCTTGGGATTCTCTCTCTCCCTCTCTGCCCCTCTCCTGCTCACACACACACTTTCTCTCTCTCTCAAAATAAATAAGCTTAAAAAAAGAACTCTCTTTTATCAAATATTTGATTAACCTGAAATAAAGTTTTAGAGGAAAAGGATATTTAATAGGTTTTCTTTATTTGTTAATCTGTAGAATAATGAATTTGTCCATTGAATTGTCCATTGTGGTAAAGAGTGACTTTTACTTTTTAAAATTATCATGTTATGTCATTATATCATTAATATATATTCTTATATATTTGATGTGTTGCAACCTATTGTAATAAATTTTTGGTGATTAATTTATACTATGCTAGGCCAGTGAAAGCCCCTTTAGCTTGGGGTTCCTCACCCCTTCCCCTGGGGCTCATTATTGAATAAAAGAGACTTAATAGTTTACTAGACTTTGGTAGGTTTCTGGCATAAGAAAACCATTGTATAGTTCTCGTATAAGACACAGAATCAGCCATTTCTCTTTGTACCCCTAGTTTGTTAATGTAAAATGGTATTCAGAGACCACAAACTGTATGCTAAGGGTCCTTATTACTGCAGATTGTCGTTGTCTTTAGGGTCAGAACATTATAAGAGGAAAAGGATACTGATCCTGGGATTGGTACATTCTGATAG
The DNA here is from genome assembly GCF_008692635.1 of Crocuta crocuta. Classification (NCBI taxonomy): domain Eukaryota; kingdom Metazoa; phylum Chordata; class Mammalia; order Carnivora; family Hyaenidae; genus Crocuta; species Crocuta crocuta. The sequence continues at coordinate 4,978,042 of NW_027530016.1, forward strand.
GCCTTACTAGACAGTCAGTCTTTACTGGCATTTTGGTCAGGACTGACCTAAATGTTTCCAAGTGAGCAGCATCCTAGTGCTGGTCACTAAGCCCCAATAATACCCACAAACATTACCAATCACTGTTAAGTTTAAATACTTTCAGGAGGAGTTACTATCTTTGGTTGAGATCCATTGAAGATTATGCCCTCTTGTGGCTTCATTTCCATGCTCACCAAAAAGGAAAAAAATGTTATTACTATTTTTTAAAATTTAAATTTGTGTTTATTTTTTTAAGACACAATTTTAGTATACATGCTGCTGAAGCGAGCACAGGATACAAACAATATTTCCCCTTAGTTTAAAAACGAAAAATTCTGCACCCGTCAAAAGAACTGATGATAGTTTTATTTTTTTTTCTTTTCTAGTTTATTGTCAAGTTGGTTTCCATATAACACCCAGTGCTCATCCCAAAAANTGAAAAATTCTGCACCCGTCAAAAGAACTGATGATAATTTTATTTTTTTTTTCTTTTCTAGTTTATTGTCAAGTTGGTTTCCATATAACACCCAGTGCTCATCCCAAAAAGTGCCCTTCTCCATGCTCATCACTCCCCTTCCCCTCTCCCCCACCTCCATCAGCCCTCAGTTTGTTTTCAGTGTACTATTTCTGTGTTACAGTTGTGTTAGTGTTAGGGAAGAGATGCCCTGAACAGATAATGTGGCCATCTGGAAGTTAGATGACTAGTTATTTATTATAAAATTGTTATTAGATTTCATATATTAGCCTACTATGATTTTGGTTAATGTTGGTACTCATTGAAAGACTGATTATTTTGGGATATACTGATAGATTTTATTTCATTTTCTAGATACACAAGACTGAGAACTTTGAACCTGAATTTTGGTGAATTTCACAAGGTAATTTCACTTTTGAATATTAATTATGTTTTTCTTAATGACTCTCCACTTAACTTACCGTGTACATATTTTTATTCACTTCATTCCTGGCGAAGTGATACTGGTCATACATAAACATTCCAGAGGAATAAAAAAACAAACATGGTGCTTGGAATTTCCTCTTAGCTTAATTGTAATGGAGAGCTAATTCTACAATTGTTCATTGGATCAATGGCAGATTTCTCTTAGGTTTCAGTTAGTACTCATTTGGCTGTTGCCCAGAAAATCTAACTAAGCTGGCCCAAACAGAAAAGGGGAATTTACTGGGTCACATAACTGGGAGTCTAGGATTAGGACAAGCTTCTGACATGGTTTAGTTCAGATGCATAAATAGAGTTATTAGGGTGAGAATCTGAGTCTGTTGTCTCTGGGTCTGAGTTAGCATTTTTAGGTTGGTTCCATTCAATAACACAAGATGGATTCAGTTGGGCCAAGTCTTCCATCTCCTAAATCCCAGTTACAGAGGGTAAAGGGAGAGAGAGAAAGAGGGAGAGAGAGAGAGAGAGATTGAGAGAAATTTCCAGAAGCCCCAGAAGACATGTCTGTGCATCTCATTGGCTCTAACCAGATTAACTACCCACTCTGAACTAATCACTTTGGCCAAGGAGACTTGTTACCCTGATTTATTTAAAGCTATCAGAGCCATTTCATGCAAAAATCACAAGGGGGTCTGAGGGAAAAAGGAATAGGGAAGGGATGTTTTTGGCAGATGGTTACTATTTCTAGGGGGGTGGATACTAGAAGTAAACTAGCTAATTACTTAACTTTCTCAATCTGGTTATTAAAAACCTTGAAAATTAAAAGCTAAAAAAGCAATAGAGCATATTGTTTAAAAAAGTCAATTTATTTCACTCTCAAAATTAAGGATATCTATGACCTATAGAGTCAATGATTTTAATAAGAATTTCATGTTGCTATTAAAAATGAAATAAGAACTACCCTTTCATATTGCAAGCAGTAGTTACTGGAAATCTACAAATCTGTAGCATGTATATATTAATGTCCACTCTTATCCAATCCATAAACTAAGCTGAAGTCATGCATTAGCCCATGGAAGATTTCTGTAGGCTGAAATTATATATGTATATGTAATTATATAATAACATATAAATATTAAATAAATATATATAAGCATATATATATTTATTAATTTTTTAATGCTTATTTATTTTTGAGAGAGAGAAACAGAGACAGAGAGACAGAGTGTGAGGAGGGGTGGGACAGAGAGAGGAGACACAGAATCCCAAGCAGGTTCCAGGCTCTGAGCAGTCGGCACAGAGCCTGATGTTGGAGCTGAATTCACGGACTGTGAGATCATAACCTGGGCTGAAGTCAGCTGCTCAACTGACTGAGTGACCCAGGCACCCCTATGTATATTCATTTTAAAAAAAATTTTTAACGTTTTACTTATTTTTGATAGGGAGATAGAGACAGCATGAGCAGGGGAGGGTCCGAGAGGGAGACACAGAATCTTAAACAGGCTCCAGGCTCTGAGCTAGCTGTGAGCACAGAGCCTGATGTGGGGCTCGAACCCATGAACCGTGAGATCATGACCTGAGCCGAAGTCAGATGCTTAACTGACCTGAGCCACCCAGGTGCCCCTATGTATATTCATCTTTAAAGCAAGTTGTTAAAAAAGATCCATTGAAACCTCAATTTATTTTTTCTTCTTTGTTTTGCTTACTTAGCACATTAGAATTAGATAATAAATGAACTGTTCTGATAATGATAAGTAAACAAATATAAAAAGCAATGATGACCTTTTAATCTTAGAATAAAAGAATTAGTGAAAATAGAAACTTAAAGCCATATAGGACATTGGTATTTGCTTACAAAGGAGATGGAACATAACCCTGATCTTTAACAGGGAAACTGGAATTATTCTTTCAGTAAACATAAAACTAGAAAGAAAACTAGTAGAGCAGAATTTAACCTGCTAGAGTGATATATTATTCCTAAGACATATTCTCACAACAATAAAGGCCATTTTATGTTTGGAAAAAAGGGTGACACGAAAAATCATCCATGCTGACAATAAAATAAGTCAGGTAGGAGGGAGACAACAATATTAGCTGTGGCCCCAAGTCCAATTACAGTGGCAAAAGCTGCAGTTTATCCCACAAGTCTCCCTTTTACATTTCTCCCAGGAAGAAAGGCCAACTGAAATCCTAAAGGAGCTACTCTCCTTTAGGACCATATATAAAAAAAATGTACAAGGGGCACAAAGTGTAAAATGTTGTAGTTATTGGGGTGCACTGCCTTTCTACCCCTTAAGGAATTAAGAGTTTATTCCACCAGCTCCTGAGAGCTACTCAAAGATGTGCCATTAATTACCATCCCTCTTTGATGATTTCCTTTGGAAGACTGGGTGAAGAAGAAGACTGTTTCACCCAAGCTCCTTCCAAGGGCAACCTGGATCCATGGAGCTGTAATGGCTTGACCCTCTTGACCCAACTCCAGAAACTCTGTGAAAGCATCCCAGCACTGGAGTTTCCCATGGGGCTGCCTGAGATCTGATTGAGATTGCACTGTCCAATCCCAATCTAGTTTTCTTTCCCTCCCTTAATCTTTACATTTTGCAAAATTGCTCTCTTGTTAGCAGGTACCAACATTTTTTTTGTTTTAATGTTTTATTTATTTCTAGGAGAGAGAGAGAGAGACAGCGTGAGCAGGGGAGGGTCAGAGAGAGAGAAGGAGTCATAGACTGAAACAGGCTCCAGGCTCTGAGCTGGCAGTCAGCACAGAGCCCGACGCGGGGCCCGAACCCACAAACAGCGAGATCATGACCCAAGCGAAAGTCGGACGCTCAACCGACTAAGCCACCCAGGCGCCCCAGGTACCAACATTTTCTTAAAGTTCTCAGTATTTTCTCAGATATTATGACACTAAAAAGAGAAAACAGGTATCTTAACAGCACTTAGTAAAACCTGAGAGAGAGAGCATGAGGTCATTTTTTCTTGTGAGGGGGATAAGGCACTGTTAGGCTGTGCAATAAGTGGGCTTAGAATGGGCATAAATCTAGCTTCTGGTTATGCCAAGTGTTTCTAGATTCCACTGAGGTGGCCAGTGTTCACTCTGGGTATAGATAATGCAGTTTTTGGGATTGCTGGGAGTATCTTCTGTTGTAACCTTACACTTTTTTTTGGATTCTAAAACCCAACTTCCTACAATGCCAAGCAAAGTGCTTTCTGCCTAATAGACCCCTTGAAAACATGGGCTAAATACATTCATGTATGGTTATTAAGTGAATAATTAAATTGATAAATTATTTGAATTAAAATCAATGGCAGAATATACTTTCTTCCTTGAAGAATGATCATGTTACTTAAATAAAAAAATGATTAATTTTGTTTAATTCAATTTAGTAACTTGTTTCTCAAGAATTCATTAACCAGGTCTCAGCAACTCCACTTAATAGTTTCACAATCTTGAGCAAATTTCCTAATCTCATTGAGTTTCGCTTTCCTCATCTAGAGAATCAGAATAACAATAACATTTATTTTTATTAATGTGAGAACCAAATGTAATAAAGAACATAAAGCCATCAGTACAGTGTCCCTCACAGAGTAAGCATCTTGTAAGTCCTATATTGCTACAATTACTGTTAAAATAGAAGCAAAGGGGATTTTCTAATGGTATCCCTCATCTTCATGACCCTGTCCACATGACTCTTGCTCTCTCTGCCCTTGAGCTACTAGCTCAACATCCTACGAAGTGTAAGTGAGGTTCCCCGAGATTACTGGTCTTGCCCTTTTCACAAGGATTGCTTTTCTCTGAGAGTGACACATTAAGCTCCTCTCTGAGGGCAGTGGGTTCTCCCTGAAGTGCTCAGTCTGCTTTATTTTTATGTCCAATAATGTCATAATACCATTTTCTAAACTCCACTTTTCTTTTTATAAAAGCCTTATGTCATAAGAAAAGTGCCAGTGTAAGTGACACACAGCTCAATGTGCTCAAAGCCTTTGCATTGTCCCAAGGGAATGAAGTTGAATTGGGTTATTTGAAAGAAAGGAGATTCAGATGCTTCTCCTAAGGAGGTAGCAGAAGCAGAACAGAAGTGTTAAGAGTCAGGATCACCGGAGTTCAAATTATGGAGAGGCCTGTGGTAATGTATATGTGATCCTTTTTTCTATCTTTCTATCTTCACAACTTTGTATGTGTGAGGGTACTTTTTTTTTTTTGAGAGAGAGAGAGAGAGAGTAATAGTGTGCCTGCACATACTTGAACAGAGAGTCAGAGAGAGAGAGACAGAGAAAGAGAATCTTCAGCAGCCTCCACACCCAGCCTGGAGCCCACACAGAGCTCCTGGGATCATGACTTGAGCTGAAATTAAGAGTTAGAGGCTTAACCGACTGAGCCACCCAGGTGCCTCTCTGTGAGGGTACTTTTATTTTTATTTTATTTATTTAATTCTTTGACTTCCATGTTTACTTCTGCCTCTACATTCCTCATTAACAACAGGTAGTGAGGGAGCTAAGACTGCTTTTACAGATTTCACTGTGTTGTCTTAGAGAGTAATGGTCACTGAGGGAACACATCAGTTATAAATCAGCTATACTTTTGTCTTGAACAGACTTAGGGCACTTTCAATATGTCCATGTAAGAAAATGAGGAAATAAAGGTTCAGTGAACAGCCATCACTATTATCACTGGTATTATTACAGCCATACTTTTTTTAACTTTATGTATGTATTTTGAGAGAGAGAGAGAAAGCACGAATCAGGGAGGGACATAGAGAGAAAGAAAGAGAGAGAGAGAGAGAGAGAGAGAATCCCAAGTAGGCTTCACACTGTCAATGCAGAACCCTATGTGGGGCTCAAAACTACAAACCATGAGATGGTGACCTGAGCCACAGTCAGATGCTTAGCTGACTGAGTTACTCAGGCGCCCCTACACCTACATATTAATAGGTATGTCATTTGTGCCCGATTGGCTGTAATGATTAAATGTGAGTAGAGGGAATATTGGGCACTTTTTTCCATGCCTAACACTATTCACAAACTATTCATCATTTATATTTTAATACTCACTGCAACTATCTATGGCAAATTAGCTTTATTATATAGACAAGAAAACGGAAGCACACAGCAATTAGGGAATCTGAGTTTCCAGAGCTCCTCATGATGAAGCCAGGGTTTCTGACTCCACTCCTCTCATTCTTAGTTGGCAGACTGTTTCTTTACATAATCATTTCTAATCCTCAGAATAAAAGTGCTGTTGCTTACAGATCTTAGTCTCATTTTAAGAAGCAAAGTTAGGAGAGAAAAGAGGGAAAAAAGACAAAAACACACAAAATCTTGTTGATGGGATAGATTTTCATGTAGACTTTCTTTGGCAATATAAAATGGGGAAGAGGTTTCAAACAGGAGAGAAAAGAGCTTGTTGTAGAATATAAGCACTGTGAGGGTAGCGATTTGTATCTGTTTTGTTCCCTGTTTATCCCTGGCACTAGAAAGTGCCTGGCCCACTGTACCCCTTATGTCAGTAAATGAATGAATTTGGGGAGCGTGTGCCCTTGCTGAAGCAGGTCCCAATAAGCTCGGGAGTACTTCTGGGGTATTTTGCACAAAAATGTTGCAACTACAGATGCTTTAAAGTATAACTATGAATATCTCAGAACAGTGTATCTAGAGGTACAGAGGAAATGGCTAGAGCTAATCCTTTGTTACACTCAGAAGCTGGGGGTCCAATATCCTCTTTCAATTTTACAAAAATGTTTTGTATATGAGCCATGCTCCCTAGAGTGTGGATTGTGAATCTCAAGTCTTTCCTAAATTTTTACCTTTTCACCTCTAGTCTTTTAATTTTTTTCCTATTTATTTCTATTTCTATTTTTTCTATTACTTTTCTACTTATTTCTAATTGTTTTTCTATTTACACGAATATCAATACTCTGGTTTCTCTTCAGATAGCATAAATCTTTCCCTTTTTACAAGAATATCATTTTTTTCTCCTAAATTACACTTATGCATGTTTTATTAGTTTTTGTCACCAGATTTGATGCCTTACTTTTTCTCTTGAACCACTTTTTTTATGTATTTTTCTAAAGTACATTTTTGGAGATTTTATATCCAGGGGTGTTAAATAGTTGATGTACTATTGAGTCACTGGATATTGGAAACTCTCTCAGTTGCTCTGGCACCTGAATAGCATGATCTGGCCAGACTCCCCCCCAGTCAAACTGTAGTCATTTCTCTGCTGTCCTCTGGTGATCAATAAAATGGAAAAGAAGACTGATGTGAAGATACTTTTTATTTTTATTTTGTATGTAAACACTTTCTTCTCTGCCCAAATGCTTGGAGGATTAAAAATTTTTTATTGGAGAAACAGATTCTTAACTATGGAAAATAAACAGTTACCAGAGAAAATGTGGGGGCTAGGGGGACTGGGTGAAACAGGTAATGTGGATTAAGGAGTTCGCATGTTCTGATGACCACTGGGTGATTATAATAAAACTTACAAATTTTTTTCTTGGAATTAACAATCTGTACAAAAATATACTTACAAATAGTTCTCTTAACATTATTTTTTTTTTATCCATAATTCTGGGCCTTCAACTCAGAAAAATGCTTGTTATTTATCTAAGTGTGGTTTTGCCTTTCTTCTGTTTGCTCTTTCGCTCTTGGGAAATTTCCTAAATCTGTTCACTAAAGTTGCTTAATCTTAGTATATTTCTAACACATTGTTAAAGAAATAAGCTGATCTTCTAAATCAAGAATTGGTAAATTGTGGTGCATGAACCGCTTTTGTATGACTCATGAGCTAAAAATAATTTTCATATTTTTAAAGGGTTGCTAAGAAATAATAATATTAATAATAATTAGCAGCAGCAGCAACACAGACTATATCTGGAATTCGGAGCCTAAAATACTTACTATCCTATTTTTTATAGACAAGTTTGGTGACTCCTGTTTTTAAATCAAACACTAATTTTGCTGCAGTATCTAATCTGTTCTTTATTGCCTCAATTCAATTTTTAAATTTATTTATCCTTAATTTCATATGAAAAAATGTATTTCCTGGTCTTTGGTTTATCTTTTTTATGGATTCAATAGTTTTTTTCTAGATATAACCTCTCTTTCCCTGGCAATATAAAATGGAAGAGGAAGCTTCAAGTAGAAAAGAAGATAACTTATTTTAGGGCATGAGCATATGAAGGTGAGGATTTATATCTATTTTTGTCCCTGTATTACTCCTAGTGCTTGAAAGTGGGAATTAGGACTTAGCTACAAGGAAAACACTTTTGGGGGGGCAGGAAAATTTACTTTGTTGCAAAGTTTGTATAAGTGTGTCCATATTTATGCTTGCAGCTCCTAAAGTTGTTCAAGTAATGTTCGTTTTGCCAGCTGACCTACTACCTCCAGAGAGAAAGTTGGGATATCTGTGATCTGTTAAAAATTCTTTTGTTCAAGGGCAAAATGGAAAAAACTATTAGAAAGGCTGTTATTTTTGCCTTAGTCCTCCACCATTTAAGGGGGGAGGTGTCATTTCAAACATTCTCTGACATGACTATGTTTTATGAGTCTGTAGTAGCAAATTTCATGGTTTACCTTGTGGCTTGGTCACATTAGTTGGAGGAATGGTGATCAGGGCCACAGCCTGTTGAATGTACCTGGGTACTGAAATAGTTTCTGAAATTCTTAAATTTGTTCAATTTGCTAGTCTTCCAAGTATCCCCAAGGGGCTCTGTTTCTCTCTTGAGCCATGCCAGTTTTAGATTAGTAGTTCCCAGGGCTCTGTTGGAAATCCTGTGCATTTATTACCCATGTGGGTACCTTCTCACATCCTTCACTTCTGCTGATTTGCCAGCTTGTTATTGCTTTTTGTGACCTTGCTCACCTGTACTATATCTTAAAAGGAATCTTTTAAAATTTTTGTCTTAATGACAAATTTCTTCTCCATTTTCTATCACTGGTAAAGTGTTTAAATATAATTTTCATTTTCATTTTGGACATTTCAAAGAAACTTTGGGAGAGAAGAGAATTGGTTAATTGTTCTTAAACAGCTCTCCTTAAACATAGGTACTTCGGTGCATTTCCAAAGAAATTTATTCTTTTAACCCTCAGACAACCTTGTGAAATAGAAAACTCTTTTTTTTTTCTTTTTTAGGTCTTTACACTCCTTATAAAGAAAGCAAGCTTCAGAGAGATTAAGTGGCTGTCTCAGAGTCACATGACTGGTAAATCGTTTCAGCGTGCCTGTCTCACACTCTGTCCTCCACCTGGAGATTTATGCAAAGGTGAAACAGGTCCACTACCCTGTTGTGATTAGAAGTGATGTTAAGGAATGTCCCTTATCTAAAACATCAGGGCACCTGAGTGGCTCAGTTGGTTAGGCGTCCGACTTCGGCTCAGGTCATGATCACACGGTTCATGGGTTCAAGCCCTGCATCAGACTCTGTGCTGACAGCTAGCTCAGAGCCTGGAGTCTGCTTTAGATTCTATGTCTCCCTCTCTCTCTGACCCTCCTCTGCTTGCACTGTCTCTCTCTCTCAGAAATAAATAAATAAATAAATAAATAAATAAATAAATAAATAAAACCTCAACCACATCACCTTTTCTTCCACCATTCTTGTGAAACTACTGGATTTAAAAATCTCCAGTTCTTAGAATTCAGTGGGAATATTAATTTTCTTTCCTGGAGCTAATTTAAGAAAATTGATCCAGACTATATTGGGGTGTACACCTTCTGGTCTGTTGGTATTTGACTTTCATCCATTTGATCCACGTATAGCTCAGTGCATCCTATTTTCACAACTTGCAGTTTAAGAGGCAAGTGATTTGTATCCATCAGCTCAGCAGTGACAACAGGGCTAAATCCATCATTGCGTATTACTTGGTCTTCCCGCACAGGCTGCCAAATGCCTTCTAAAGCCACTGAAATTGATGGTGACGATTTTCCACATTCTTCATTTATGGTTTACATTGTGACTTTCTTCCACTTCAATCTCTCTAGGGACTAAATCCAGTCTGTTTTGTGTTAGATTTTACAGTTATAACCTATTTCGTCTTTTGAAGTTGCACCTTGAAAAAGCCTTTGTTACATCTGTGAAATCAGCCAAAATACTTACAGGTAGCAAGACTTCCTTTTAAAGTTCTGTTGCCTTTTACTGTTTTCTTTGAACTGATCCGGAGGAATATATTACAATTTGGTGGTGTCAATGCTTCCAGTAGTTATGTTTTGAGTCGATCATCTTCCTGTTTTTTTGGGTTTTATTTGACAACAACTTTTACTTCGAGTGAGTTACCACATGTATACTGAAGTTTGGGCCAACTCTAGTCTGTTGGAGTGGTTACATTGAAAGCATGTCTACTGGTGGGACATCATGGAACAGCCTGTTACCTTCATGGTTAATGGGAGTTGGTTGGGGGCAAAGAGAGGAAGCCAGAATGCTTGAGAAGTAGGCACTAAAGACCGTTTTAGCCACGCAATATTGTTGCAGACAGCTGTTTTCCATGGCACTGAGGAGAGTTGGACTGTTTTTCAACAAAAGCCTTACTGAACTCACGAAGCAAAGATAAAGAGCTCCAAAAAAACAGAAAGTACTAGACTAGTTAAAAGTAATTCAGCTAGGGAATATGTCCTTCGTACGAGAAGCCCTCAGTTTCACTTTTTCAGTAGCATATGGAATAGAACTTTTTTTTTTAACCTATACATATTGAATTGGTCTTGAAGTTCTATGTATAGATAACATTTTTAAATTTGTTATTTTTTGCATAAGGTTTTAGTTTCTTTTGAATTTATTCTTTAAGTTTAATTAATAACATATTTCTAAACTTGAAAATCTGTGGGGCTTTCTTTATTTTTCCCATCAAGCTCCATTTCCCTGATTATATATGGATTGATGTAAGGGAAATGCAGCAGATACAATTATGACTATCAAATTCAAACATCAACTAGAATTTTTTAGTATCTATGTGGTTTTAAAGCAAACATCTTTTATCGAAAGTATTCTATATCCAAAGTCCTTAGAAAGATGCTTTGAGCTCAAGATGATGCAGAGGTGAATAAAATCTGTATCTTAACTGGAAGGGATAATTTTTCCTGCATAGGGGTATCTGACACATTATGTATAAATGGATCAAAGCATGAAAGCTAGGGTTTCATAATTAAAGTTTTAGTTTGAATGTATATTTTAGGGGAAATAATAGAACTATATGAAAGGGGACGACAGATGATAAAGGAATTATTGCCTAGAAAATAGAGTTGGCTCAAATAGACATGTAAACATGTTAAGTATGTTCAATATTCATTAACATTGAAATCGTGTTTAAGCAAGAATGTACTGATCCACAAGTCATACACGCACTTACTCCATGACCAACTTTTATTATCTTTCTCTGTGTCCTCTTCCTTGTATCCATTTCATGCTCATGAGGTCAATTGTAGGCATACAACCACAGTAGAGGGAAGATCCAGGAGAGGTTTTCAGTCTACAGATGCCCTTGTATTTGAAGCTATTGCTGCTTCCTCCAGACTGTGGTGAGAATTTCTTATGAATTTCATCAGAGTCCCTTAGGGACATGTACTGGAAGGTTAATTCTGAAGCTACTTGCTCTACCAGCAATAGTTTTGTTAGTCTACACTTGAAAATATCTGGCACAAATAAAGCACTCGAGGGTGATCGAGAAGGAAACTTTCTTTACATCTATACAGCTAGCCCTAAATTCGGTCTTTGTAATTTTTTACATATAGTTTTTTAATTGTCTTATTTCTATACTGGGATTTTCTCCTTCAATACTTTTTGTTCCTCAGAAAAGTGTCATATCTTGTAGTTGTTTATCCTATTATGGCTCCTTCTGTAATCACATTCACTCTGGATTAAATTAAATCATCTCTGAGCATTGTCTGTGGAGGTAGAAGCAATTCCAAATTCAAAAATATCTGGGCTCTAAATTTGAAACTCTGTGTGGTTAATGGAAGTGGGGTGGCCACACACAGAGCAGGTATAAAGTTCTTAATAAGAACTCACTGAGGACAAATTTCATGTCAGGTACCAATATACTGATTGTTATCCATGTCAGGGCCCTGGATATAATCTTTGAATGGCTCCAGACATCTTATAGAATAAAAGTAAAGCTTCTTTTTGTGGGATATATGGACCTCTGTGTCCAGCTCTGGACAGACATCTAGTCTGTCACCACCTTTGAGTACTAGTTCCCTACATGCTGAGTGTTCTATATTTCCATTCCTTTCCCTGTGTCATCTTTTTACCTGAGAGGGGGTCTCCCTTCCCATATTTAACAGGCTAAATTCTTTACATCAATCATTTATCTTAGGTATGACCATCTCAGAACACTTTCTCAGACATTCAATGCCTACTTCTTAAATGAATACCATGCACCATATTGTATTAAAGTTGGTTGTTTGCATATTGTGTTTCTGGGGTTTTTTTTTTGTTTTTTTTTTTTTGGTTATATTCTTGGGAACCAACCCAGTACCTGACACAGATCACATTAACACATAAAAACAAGAAAAACAAACAGATGGGACAATAGCTGCAAATAGATAAATGTTAGTCTAATCAGAAAGAGTATAAGCAATGAAAATCATTTCAACTTCAGTGTAGATACAAATTCTATCACTCCTACTACCACAAGACTTCTTTTCCACACACAAAAATTTTGGTTCTTTTCTCCTCAGAAGTGGAATTCGGTTGGTCTTCTTTGCCTACTGGGTAAAATCCAAATGCCTCTGTAGGCACAGAAAATCTGAATTCTGGATCCTAATTTCCCTGTCCCAATTTCTTCTACTATTTACTCTTTACTTACAAGTTTCACCACTTGCTAGTCATATGATTTTGAGACCATTATTTCTCTTGGAAACTCAATTTTCTCTCTGTCAAATGGGCATAAATGATATAATCTATATAAAATTATATATATATATAATATTAATGAAATAATTATGTATACTACTTAGTCTAGAATTATTGTTCAAAATGTTAATTACTATCAATATTGAGATATATATTATGTCTTAGAAATAGTTTACTCCATCCAAACCTATGTAAAATAGGTCTTGGGATAAGTGCTTTTCTGCCTCATTGCTTTTGTTTGCTTGATTTGTACTTCTGTATGCAAATAATAATTAGTATTCAAGAATCAGTCATCTAGAATTACTGTGTATTCTCTGACAATCTAAATTGATATAATCTTTCTCTCTTTTTATTCTTATAGAAATTGTCATGTTTACAGTACATATGAAAATTATTAAATTCATGCATGCAGTCTTCCAATGCATATTAATTCAGCACTTGTTGAGCGTAATACATGGAGTCATTGTGTTAGATAGTACAGAGAGGTGGTAAACGAGATACCACTGTCATTACACGCAAGGAATTTTTGGTGTGGTGGAAATTACCAAAGGAAATCTGGAGCCAGATTGTTCATATTTGTTACCAGTTTCCATCACTTACTAACTACCTGACCTGGAAGAGTTTAGTAAAATTCTGAGTCTTATAGGTGGAAATTGCTGAGAAGAATATCTAGCGCAGTAAGCACTAAATAAATGTTATCAGTACATTATTATTATTGTCAATGATATTACATTCTAGTAAGAGTGAATGATCTTAAACAATTTTTATCACAAAAATATTTTTTGTTTAGTATTTAAAAGAGAATTTTAAAAATATGTCCAAGGCCCTAATCTGAGATTCAAAAATATTCAAAGACGGGTGGAAGACTTATATGCTGATGAAATATTTTCAAAGATCCTAGAGAATAATGGAGACTTTAAGGTGGTGAAAGAAAAGCTGCCTGAAAGACTTCCATTTCCAGAAATAGCTAACTCGATGATTTGGACTAATCCTTCTACTAATGGTAACTAAAAGAGCTGGTCAAAAATCTGTAAGATGGTGAGATATTGCCAGACCATGAAAACGGTGAAGATCATAGCCCCTGAATTAAACAGGGCTGCTTCTACCCAGGGGCATTTTTCTAATGCAGGTCAGAGCTAGGGCTCCATGAGAGACAACTAAGGAACAGCACTCAAACTCCTTTGTCCACCAGGAACAAAGCTCCCTGAGAATCACTTATCCACTTCCCCATTTCATCTACCAATTCTAAGAAAGTTGTTAAGAGACATGCAGAACTTTGAGGCAAACTACTTAAACTGAAGAGAAAAGATCAAATTTTGTTTGATTTTTGTTTTAGATGGCCCTTATTCTGGGCAAGGACCCTAAAAGGCTGCATTATAGATGGGAAAGGAATAGCACCCTGATCATCTAGGTATCATAGAAAATTCTGATGCCTTGGGTGTGGACTGTTTCTTCCAGGAACTTGGAAGAAAGATCAAAAAAACAAAATAAAACCATTTCTGACACAAGATAATAAAACCCTAGATCTCAAATTATTTCTAGAAAGAATTTATCAAATAAAATATCCAGCAAGCAATTAAAGTTTATGAGGCACAGGAGGCAATAAAGCACAAACTAAAATCAGCAAAAACAATCGCCAACAGAAACAAATTCACAAGAGCAAAAACATGAAATCATCCAAAACAGAATGGAAGAGTACTCTGTTCATTATACTCTTAGAAATAAAATCTAAACGCAAAAAGTTTCTGCAAACTTTGGAAACACAAAATTTTATTCTGCTGATTTGAAAAGAATCCAACTAGAAATGATATAACTGAAAAAATATAATAACTGATATTAAAAACAGATGACCCTTAAGGCAGATGAGATACAATCAAAGAGAAAATTATGAACAGGAAGAGAGCTCAGAAGAAATTCAGAATGAAACAAGGAGAAATGGAAAACAGAGATATAGTTGAGAGAATAACCAACATAAAGGATAAAATATCTAAAATTAATTCATTTGTTAGAATTCCAGAAGTGTGGAGAAGAAGATGAGGAAGAAAAAACATAAAGTAGTTATTGACAATTTTCTAAAACTGATCAGTAAGCCCAACAGATGTCAAATGGGATAATTAAAAGGAAATTTACTGGGGCATCTGGGTGACTCAGTGGGTTGAGCATCTGACTCTTGGTTGCAGCTCAGGTCATGATCTCATGGTTCATGGATTTGAGCCCCACATCTGGCTCTGCGCTGTCAGTGGAGGGTCTGCTTGGGATACTTTCCCTGTCCATTTCTCTCTATGCTTCTCTTCCACTCGAACTTTCTCTCTGTTTCTCTCAAAATAAATAAATAAATAAACTTTAAACAAAAAGTAAAAAAGAGGAAATTTACATGTGAACACATATAATAAAAGTTCAGAAACCAAAGTGTGTATAACTTCCAAACTACAAAAAACATGGAAGAGTATGAAACAGTTGTGGTGGCTTTACAATATGTCATCTTGTCTAAACTGACCTACATTTCCCAGAATTCCTATTCTGTAAGTTTCTGGTTAGAGTAGTCCACAGAAGAAATTCTTTTGGAGAATGTGGAAGGTTGGAGTGAAGCAGCAGCCTTTTTGTAGCTCACACATATTTTCCCAAACCAGGGGATTGCAAGACCTAATATCAGATGTGAAAATGACAGCCTTACAGACACTGCTTAATCAACTCCCATAGTCATGCATGGTCAAATCCATGTGATAAATCTCTTTATACCTATCTTTATTTACCTATATCATCACTTTTCCTTGTGTTATTGTTTCCCTAATTGAACTCTGGTGCAGTAATCAATTATGCTAATAAGTGTAATAAAAGAGACAAAAATGAATGTTGAAAATTATCATCTATAGAAGCCAAATGGTAAGGTAGTATGTATAAACTCAAATATACTAGTGATTAGATAAAATGTAAATAGCCTAAATTCTCTATACAAAATTCAAAGATTGTTGAACTGGATTCAAAAACACAACACTCAAACTGTAAGTTGTTCATAAGAGACACATTTAAAATATATGAAAAGTAGCAAAATAAACTCAGTGAAATGTAAGAAAAGAAACAGTAAATAAAATAATACAACTAACCACATATAATACAATCACATAATAGAGTTTTGAAAAATATGACCTCACTAGAAATGTTAAAGAAATCTCAAAGAAAACATAAAGATCTCATGAAAAACTTAATGCTAATAAATATTAATATCTAGTTGAAATGGACACATTCTGAGAAAAATGAAACTTAACTGTGACACAGTAAGAAATAAACATTAAGAATCATATATTTTTAAAGAAACCTTGATTTAATGTCCTACACACACACACACACACACACACACACACACGCACTAATTCCTCACCATCAAATTCTACTGAATATTTTAGGAAGAAATAATTCCAACTCTTATACAAATTCTTTCAGAATAAAAAAAAGCCAGAAACTGCTCATCTCATATTTTGAAGGCAGTATGACTGTAGTTATAAAACTCAGAACATTTTACAAAAAATATTTATAGACCAATCTCTGCAAGAACATAGATATCAAAGTCCAAAATAAAATATTAGTAAACCAAATCTGTCTATAGATAAGAAGAGTAATACTTCACAATTAAGTTAGATTCATTTCAGGATTCAAGGTTGGTTTTACACTAACATGCAAAATAATAGAACTTACCAATTCACCTAACAAAGAAATCATATGATTATCTTATTAGATAGAGAATAAGCATTTGCTATAGTTCAATATCTAGTTACACTGGAAATTCATAAACTAGAAAGATGAGAGAACCTCTTTTTTTTTTTTTAATAGTTTATTCTCAAATTAGTTTCCACATAACACTCAGTGCTCATCCCCACAAGTGTCCTCCTCCATGCCCATCCCCCCCTCCCCCCACATCCATCAGTCCTCAGTTTTTGTCAGCATTCAAGAGTCTCTCATGGTTTGCCTGAGAGAACCTCTTTAATTTAATAAAATATATCTTGAAAACTTAGACCAATCATCATACTTCTAAGTAAAACCTGAGAAGCATTTCCTTAGCCATTAAATAGAAGGCTGTGCTTTTTTCCAATACTGTAGCTAAAGAAATTAAATGTATACTTATTGTGAAAGAAGAACTAAAAATATAAAATAAAAATAAGAGGACTGCCTGGGTGGCTCAGTCAATTAAGTGTCCGACTCTTGATTTCAGCACAGGTAATGATCCCAGGGCCATGGACTGAGCCCCACATCAAGCTCCATGCTTAATATTTTCTCTATCACCCTGCCTGTCTTCCCCTGATTGCATGCACTCTCTCTGTCAACAAACAAACAGAAGACCAAAAGAAACAAACAAAACATGAAACCTAAATACCAATCACTCTACTACCACCAGATTGGCAAAATTTTAAGGTTGAAAACATCAAATATTGGTGAAGTGTTGAACCACAACTCTCATAAATTGATGTTGGACATATGAAATGGTGATGGCTACTTTGGGAAGCAGCTTGACACCATTTGGAAGATGCTGAAAACATTATCATGTTATTTTGCAATTCTGCTACGTGTGCATAAATATACTAGGAAATATGAACAAGGACATCATAGCAAGACCATTTGTTATAGGTAAGAACTGGAAGTACCTAATTTCCATCAACATTAGAAAGGAAAAACAAACTATTATATATTCATTTAGAAAACTAGACCTCAATGTATACATATGCATGCGAAAAGATGAATAAACCTTCATAATGTTGAGTGAAACAAATCAGATACAGAAGAGTACCAACTGTTTTGATTCCATTTATATAAATTTCAAAAACAGGAAACAAATCAAGCCACATTGTTTCAAAACGAACAATTAGATAGTAAAATGATAAGGAAAAGCAAAAGGAATATATTTCAGAATACTCAGGAGCATTGTTATCATTGAAATTAGGAAGGATATTATGATCTAGAAGGAGCCTGTGGGGCTTTTTAGCTGCTAGCCACACTCCAGCTCTTGAGATGGGGGAGGGGGGTAGGACAGGTATAGAGACATTTATTTTTATAATTCTATTAAGTTGTATATGTATTTTTAGATTTTCTGTATGTTTGTTACATATTATAACCTACAAATGAGGTAGTCCAGGAAGACAAAAGAAATAGCACCAATAACTATTAACAAGGAATAAACACAAATCTCCATTATTAGGAGATGATGCATGGTTGTATATAGAGGAAATTTTTAGAAATCTAAAGGTTCTCCAGCCCCTAGTGTAGCTGGGTATGAAGATAAAGACACAGACAGGGGCCAAGAAAATGGGATTTCATTGAAGGGATTTAAGTACATGAATGACTTGATCAGTCGTGAATTTGCCTCAAAAATTCTGGTTTTAATTTGACTTGAATTGCTAAGGCTTTTCCCCTTATTTGGGATATTACATTCTTTCTGGTTACAGTCCCTGTTTGGTAATGGTACATGGTTTTCCATGGTACAGTTTCAATAACTATTTGTGGATTGGATTTACTGAGAAATTGGGCCTCTGCAAATATTGTATTAACTTGAACAAAATATTTTTTTCTTTAACATTGTAATACAGTCATTAATAGTAGACTTCTGAAAACTATGAATTATATTTATAAGTTTCTTGTCCTACATACAAATATAGTTAGTATAAATACTGTGTCTACATACCTAATGAAAAATGATGACTATAGATCATTACATTTGGTAGAATTCAGCCCAAATGTTATTTTAGCACAAAAAAATAACCAACCAAACAAATAAACAAACACACCTTAAATGAAATTTTGCCTGAATTGTCTAGAAAATTGGTTTTCTCTTCATTTAATACTGCATATGTAGATGTAGGTTTGATTGATTATAAAATCGCTTTGAGTAATCCTCCAAGTACTCTCATCTAGAAAATGACTTCAAATCAGTTATTTCCAAGCTAACAGTTCAGATTCAGTCTCATGATTTTCTAAGTAAGAGATGCATGAAAATGCATAGTAAATTAAGCCTTTATAGTAATGTTTATAATGTATAAATACATTAAATATTACTAGAATGTTAATGAAATATTAAAGCTATGACCTAAAATAAAAGTAACACAAGAAGTTTTAAACTTAAATTAGCATTGCAATATTGTCTTAATACTTATTAAATATTCCATATAGCAAAACCCATTTAGCATTCAAAATTGTAGCTACATTTAATAAGAACACTTTTTTAGAAACCTCATATGTAAAGTTGCAGCATTATAATCTTTTTTTCCCCCTTCTAATTTATTCTCCTGAGAGAAGGTAAGGTAGTTATAAATAGTGAAAGGAAGAGAAAAGCTTACTAAATCAAATAATTGTTTCATAGAATTATGAGCAATTTAAATTAACCCATAAAATGTGTATAGTTTTGCCTAGTATTTTAATTCTCCATTAAAAATGTGTATATACAGTTACCTATAGTCTAGATGCTGTATATTAAGGCTTCATATTGCTACCTCTCTACCTGGGCATTTAAAATAGCAAGTTTCCAAAGAAAACTACATTGAAGAGCAGAGTTTTGTGATTCTGAAAGGGCATGAGCAGACTGTCTCTATGAGTATCTTCGGCTAAGTTTCTCCATTCTGGGATGTGGTTCAAGACAGAGAAAGTTAAATCTGACTACTGCTACTCAGATATCTGTCCAGAAGTATTATAGGGCCTGTAATCATCAAATTTTTATGTCATTTCCAGGTGTTTGTGAGCATTATTTAGGAAAACTCAATGTTAGTGCCCTATAGGTTGGCATTCAAGGCTCTGCATCATTTGTCTTGACCACTATTTACAGTTTTAATATCCTTTCGTATTATAAGACTTCACTCCTATACATGTTTACCAATGCTTTCCTCCTAGATGCTCTACACTTGCCTAGGTGTTTATACTCACAGAAGTTTTCTCTCCTTGAAAATTCAAATTAAATTCTAATTCTCTTATTAAATATCTTCTGATAATTTATCATTGGAAAGAATAAATCTTAAAGTCCTATGGCACTTTTCCTTCAAACTTCAAACAGTCTTCATTAAGATACAGCCTCATGAAATCATAAAATTTCTCCCAAATGGAATGTAAAGCTCTTACAAGCAAAAACTGTCATTTTTCCAGGGCACTTGGGTGGCTCAGCCAATTAAGCATCTGACTTAGACTCAATTCATGATCTCATGGTTGGTGAGTTCAAGCCCTGCATCAGGCTCTGTGCAGACATCTCACAGCCTGGAGCCTGCTTTGGATTCTATGTCTCCCTCTCTCTCTACTCCTCCTCTGTTCATGCTCTGTCTCTCTCTAGCTCAAAAATAAATAAACGTTAAATTTTTTTTTAAAAAACACCTGTAGTTTTTCCTTTGGTCTTGAGCACAAAACCTTAATCACAGCAAATGCCCCTCCATCCTGACCTGATTTCTTTAAGATTTCAATCCTAAAAATTGATGAAGTCCTCCAGATTACAAACAAAAGGGTAGTTGTGCTGGATGCTTAATGCACTAGTTTGCTCTCCCTGGGTAAGGCCGCAGTAACAATCTTCAGGTCTTGTTGACGCATAGCAGTGGTATATTTCTTTTTGATGGTGCTTGTAGACTGCAGTGGCTGTGGTGGTCATGATTGGTATGGCCTTTGTGTCTTCATTCCAAAGTCCAAACTGAAAAAGCAGCCCCTAGTCTTGACCTACCGATCTCATGGCAGGGAGAAAAAAACAAGAATGGCAGCAGAAACATGCAGATGCTTTATAAGCCTATACTTAGGATCACAAATGTCTCTTCTGCTCATATTTCATTGTCCAAAGCAAGTCTAATGGCCCCTGACAGTGAGGCGAACAAGTAGATGTTGCCTACAGAGAGGTCCTGAAAGCTCATGGGCAACCTGTGCGGATGTATAATGTTCTTACTGGGAAGAGAGTCAGCTGTACAGCACCCCCGCCATTTAGGATTTACAGTGCTTTTCTTGTTCTCTTCTTGGCTCATAATTTCCCCAATGTTGATCCTCATTTCTTCTCTAGTTGAATACTCCTATGAGTTATTTTTATTAATTGTTGACATTTGAATCCACTTTTTAAATTTATATTCTGCCTCCCCATCTGGCTCTATTTCTGCTGTAAGACCACATATTGAATTCCCTGCTTGTGGAGTATCTCTCACCTGTACACTAAACACTTTATCAGCAAATATTATGTAAACTGTAGAAAATATTCAAAAAATATGCATCAAATCATTGTTTAACAATCAAATTATTATTTTACCAGTGGCATTAATTTTTATTCTGTAACCCTCGCTAGGAGACTCTAGGGTCTATCTTTACCATTGAGCACTGAGCTTAGAGCACCAACTTTTGGCAAGGGCTGCCTGTAGAAGTACAGTAAAACCTTGCATTGCAAGCCACTTGTTCTGCAAGTGTTCTGTAAGACGAGCAAACATTTCTAATAAATTTTAACTTGATAAACAAGCGATGTCTTGCAACACACGTAGTACAGAATGCCAAAGGTCACATGATCACAATGGATCCAGTGGCTTCTCTCTCTCTCTCTCTCTCTGTACAATTGTGGGTAATCATCACCCGTCCTCAGATGCTCAGTCTCAGGCCTCGGTGTCTGGCAGAAATGAGTGCTTTTTCAGAACATTGGAAGGTGTCCACAACTTGCACTAGTGTATTTTTTTGTCACTTTAAAGCACATACGGGGGTGCCTGGGTGACTTAGTCGGTTAAGCGTCCGCCTTTGGCTCAGGTCATGATCTCACGGTTTATGGGTTCCAGCTCTGTGTTGGGCTCTGTGCTGACAGCTCAGAGTCTGGAGCCTGCTTTAGATTCTGTGTCTCCCTCTCTCTCTGACCCTCCCCTGCTCATGCTCGCTAGCGCTCTCTCTCTCACTCTCTCTCTCAGAAATAAATAAAACATTAAAAAAAAAAACAAAGCACCTATGGACAGTCCTTTGCTTTTCCATACAAGAGTAAGCTCAGGAATGCTTTGCTTCGTTCTAGGTCAGGCTCCCTACAGATATAGCCCCTTTCCTCTGCTGCCTTATTGCCAGTTACATTAAAGGCAGTTTATGGCAAGAATTAATTAATACTGTACTATAGTCAACATCTGTGTGAGCATATACAATGGCTCCCATGCAGAAAAAGATTCCATTGAGCCAATAGATAGCAATGATTCTGTAACTGACAGTGAAAGTCATCCTACATGATAACTCCTCTCTCTTGTTTCCCTCACACTAGCCATGAAGGTTTGCAAAGGTAAGTGCAGGTTAATTTGTTTTACTTTGTATTTTGTATTTTATTATTTTGTATTATATTACAGTATTTTAATCATTTCATATGAATATTTTTGGGGTTCAGAATGAATCATCTGAGCTTCCATGATTTCTTATGGGGAAATTCACTTTGATATACAAGTGTTTTGGATTACAAGCATGTTTTTGGAACAAATTATACTCACAAACCAAGGTTTTACTGTACCAAGAGTGGTGATTATAAGATTCTAGTTGAACTAAAGTAAGCTACAGAATTTCCCTCCATCACTATTCTGGGAGGTTTTTTTCTACTAAAAGAGCTTGAGGGAAAAATGTAGACATATATTTTATACTTGATAACTCTTTAAAATTTTTTCTGGACCAAGTGGTAAATTCTGGCCAGAATGACTTTTACAAATTCACAATGGTGAAAGGAAACTGAGAGTTAAGCTAAATCCCTACTGGAATTTAAATTAGGCAAATTTTTTGTTATCCAGTTTTTCATTTAAGTCTTTGAGCAATGTTAAAATATTTAGACTTTAGATTATAAGTGTAATAGAAATAATCTGTACTCCTTGTAGTAAAGGAAAGTGATTATTGACTCCAAAGTTATTAGTTTTAGCTTTGTCAGTTATAGGTTTACATTTACCTTTCTGTAGCTGTTTTTCCTTAGTAAGTTTCTAAACAATAACACATTATGTAGTATTACATAAGATGGTGTGTTGGCATATAATTTTACATAGTGTCAACTTGTGTTCTTTCAAGTAGTATTAATGTATTACAGCTTAAAAGCAAATAACATTATCAAGAGTTAAATATTTTGAGATACAATGGTGAGAAAAACCAGATATTCTGGTTCCTTTCTGGAACTTACAGTATCTCAAGAAAGTCAGACATCAACAACATGATCATAAAGCAAATATATAATAAGGAATTTTGATAAATTTTCTAAAGAAAAGAAACAGTGCTGTAAGAATATATAACTGAGCAACTTAGCAAAGACTTGGGGGTCAGAGAAATTTCCCTGAAGGAGAGAGTTACCAACTAAGGACTAGAATATACAGTAAGCAATATGTGGGTTGGGGGAGAGGAAGGGATGTCACCCAAAGCATAGAGAATTTTTTTGCCTGTTCTTTTGGATTTTCTACTTAGATGACCATATAATTTATAAACAAATACAGTTTTACTTCTTCTTTCCCATCTGTATACCTTTTATTTCCTTTTCTTATCTTCTTGTGTTTGCTAGGACTTGCAATATGATGTTGAAAACCAGACAGGAGAAGGGAAACCTTAAACTTTCTCATCATTAAGTATGATGTTAGCTGTAGGCATTTGTAGATATTCTTTATTAAGTTGAGCAAATTCCCTCTAGTCTAGTTTGCTCAGAGCATCTCTTAATTTTTAAATATCCTCTCAGACACTTTTCACTTTCTTTTTCTTGTAATTCTCTTAATTCTCCTTATGCAGTGGGCATATACCTTTTCACCTCACTAGTATAATACCAACACTAAGAAAAGAAGTCAAGGGTTTCAACATGCACATGCTGCTTAGCACTTCTTCAGGAGCAAATATATTTAAGGATGAAGTTTGACAGAAAGAAAATACTTAATATGAACATCACCTTGAAATTTCTTGCTTGAACATCATCTATCTCTTTTCTTTTTTATTCAGTCTTCTCCCTTGTTCTCTTGTACACATGTATGGCTTTTATGAAAGAATCTCCACAGTCTAAGAAGTGAGGCTTTCTTCATGGAAATTTTAGATCTAATCTAGATCCTTAATTTTGCTATTGTTTTTGTGTACAACTTTGGGTACGATTTTCAACTTCAAATTAATTATGGTTTTTTTTTTTTGACTAATGGTAGGCTATGTCCCAAACACTCACATGCTCCACTTTGAATCATATTTATGGTGGACATACAAAAAATATGTAATTTATAAATTTAAATGATATCCTGATTTTAGTAACGCTAATAATAGTGATAATTAAAGTGAAGTTTATGTTTTCTTTGGTAGAATACACATAATAAATTTCTACAAGATTGCTTCATTTACTTGTAATAGAAACAGTATAATAAAATTTGTAAATATGTGATTAGCTAGGAAGTGTCATTTTATGGATAATTTACCTCCAGCTATTTTTTTTCTGATATTTATATTTCAAACAGCATCTGCAGGGAAAAAAGATGCTTCATTGTCATTTTAATAAACTGTAGAGGATAATGAGTAGGAGCTTTTTTGCTAAATTATAAAAGAGGACTCTCAGATAGAAAAATAGGAAATGCAAAACAAGTGGCTATATATGTGTACAGGGAGATTTACAGGAAAGAAAGATGTATAAATGATGGCTAAACTGAATAACTTGCACTGGTTACTCTTAAATTAAGGCACGTTTAAATGTTTTGGGGAGAAACATAGCCCATTAAAACTGCCAAGTTGCAAACACTGAGCTATATCCCCTTTTGGCAGTGGGCTCCATACAATAAAATGTAAATGGTGCCCTCTGGATTAGTGCAGTGCTGTAATCCTGCAGCATTCTACACATGACAAGTTGAATTCAGAGCACTGTTAATAACACAAATATAATGCTTATAGATTTAAGAATTTCCCCTAAAGGAGACCAAGGGGAAATCTCTGAAATCATTCCTTCCGGGCATTAGAAAGTTCCATCTTAACTTTTCTGGCTGAGAGCTGAAGTGTTGAATTAATAACTAACTCACTGCCTGCACTTAGAGTTAAGGTTCTGTTCTGAAGAATCTGATGAGATTCCACTGTGTCCTCTAAGAAATTCCCATAAGATGTTCAAAACGGAAAACAATATTTCAGTGCACCTGAAAAAAATCAGAAGTTTTCCCATGCATCTTTTTTCTTCATCACCATATTGAAAGATTTATCTGCACTAAACAAATTCTTTATGCTAGTGCGGTAGTGGATATCTCTTGGAGCAGATTGATGATTTCAAAATTCAATTATATATCTGGCATTCAGTTGACTTGACAACAAATGCAGCAAGCAGCTTACATGAGTGAAATTGTATATGCCCCTTTGAAACAATGAAAGTACTGAATAAGTTTTCTGTTGAATAAAATTTTAATTTTGACTATGCTAAATATATCAAAGGACATTTTTACATACTGTAATTCTTGGTATCTTCTCCTTACTATGTAATTAGAAAAGAATAATTTTGCTAGACAATTTTAATTCCTAATTTAAAAAAAAGTTAAAGACCTTATTTGATTCATCTTGAGGTGGACTTAAGCTTTAGCCATTTAAAAAGACTGATGCATGATGCGATATATAATAATGAGACATGTATCAAAGTTAAGAGTTGAATAAGTCATTATCTTGATCTGTGCCATCCAATATGGTAGCCACTACCACTTGTGACTATCAAGCACTTGACATGTGACTAATACAAATTGAAACATGCTGTAATTATAAAATGCACATCATATACCAAATTTGACATAAAAGTATACGTAAAAAAATCTCAATAATTATTTTTATCTTGAATGTTATGTTGACATGGTAATATTTGGGATACACTGAATTAAATAGATTATATAATTAAAATTAATTTTATCTGTTCCTTTTTCCTTTTTCAGTGCAGACTCTAGAATATTTAGTTATAAATGTGGTTCACATTACATTTCTATAAGTGCTCACTGCACTGAATCAACCTCATTTTAAAGTTAGAAAACCAGGGGCACATGGGTGGCTCAGTTAAACATCTGACTTCTGCTCAGGTCATGATATCACGGTTTGTGGGTTCAAGCCCTGCGTTGGGTTCTGTGCTGGCAGCTCAGAGACTAGAGCCTGTTTCAGATTCTGTGTTTCCCTCTCTCTCTAGCCCTCCCCTGCTCATGTTCTGTCTCTTTCTCTCTCTCTCAAAAATAAATAAACTATAAAAATTTTTAATATATAAATAAATATATATATATATAAAAAAAAATAAAGTTAGAAGATCAGTGAAAAACCAATTGGCTAATTGACTAGATCCCTTAATTTCCAATTCACTGTATTGCATTTTTACCAGTTGAACACATTTGATATATATTTGATTTTTATTTTAATCTAGTGAGAAATACAGATTGGGAATTGTAATCTCCATTTTACAGAGCAGGCACAGGTTGAGCAAATTGGTGAAGTTAGTATGCCTAGTAAATGGAAGACGTGGGTCTTGACTTTTCTTTCATGACTCCAAGCATGTGCAGTTTACACCTACCAGTCATTATGTGTGCAGGGATCACTGTTGGCAGAGTAGCAGTTTTATTTTGTTTTGTTAATTGCAACCTGTCACAGGGGAGGAATTAGTAAAAGGGCATCCAGCAATTATTTTAAATTCTCTATATATTTTTATAGTCACTATCAGTCACTTTTGATCCGTTATGAAAATTAGGAGACATGAAAAAATACACAATATCCAGATTTCTACAAATTACTTGATAAAACTTCTAAAATATGTTTGAGCATGACATGGTAAAATGTGAATTATTTGATTGAAAATCTGAATGTCTGGACTCTCTTCAAAATCAGAGTATGTGCTAATATTGGATTAGTATAATTATACTATTAATAATTACTTGGAACAAAATGACAGCCACCCTCTATGTATGTTCAAGTTTGACACCCTTCCCACTCTTCCCCATTGTGCTAGAAGTATTCTCTTTCACTGTCTGCTTGATCTTATAGGTGTTTGGGTTTGTGGTCTCCAGGCTTAATGTCCTCAAAGGTACTTCTAAATCCCAGTGCTTATCTATCTATGAGCTCACAAGTATCTAATTGGTTTGTAAGCCTCATGATTGAAAGCTATGCAACAGTTAATTAGGTGATACTATGGGTTATTTTTCCACATCATGCATACAACCTAATGTACTTTCTCCAGCTGCAGATTTATTGTCTTTATATGTTTTGCTGAATGTATTATACTTAAAACATTTTTATGTTTACTAATGCTATTTATGTTTTTCCTCTGATGCTGTGTTTTCAATATATTTCATTCTATTGAACAATGCATAACTCCCTATTGAGCATTTTTACAAAAGTGATGTGTATTAGCCTGGACTCCAGGGTTCTGCATGGATAGTCCCCCATCCACTGTTTCTTTTGTTTGCTTGTTTGTTTTTTGTTTTTTGCTTTCTCATTATACGGTAATACAGAGATTTGACTCTAATGATATAAGTCTCCTTCTTGTCACTCCCAATGGAGCTGTGGTATAGTACTGCCATTTCCAAATATGAGTCAGTGCCTTTCTCACTGTATGTGAAAGTCTTATCCACATACATACAGATTTTTCTATCCTTACACCAGATTTACTGAATCAAAGCCACAAAGGATGGGATTTATATGTCTACTGCATAATGTATTACTTACCATTTACCCTGAAACCAAAATACCAACATTTGAATCTTAGCTTCTATACTTATTAGCTGTTTGACTTGCATAAATCACTTAACCTCTCAATATGCAAGTTTCCTAATCTGTAATTTGTACTAATAGTGTCTAGCTTAAAGGGTTGGTAAATAGATTAAATGAGGTAACCGATATAGGGTGTTTATAACAGTTTCAGGTATAGAACACACTCTGTGAGTATGTGTTAAAAGTGTGTTAACTAGATAAATGAGAGGTCTCTCCATGTGGTTTTGACATGAATAAGGCTTAGGAACCAAAGAGATGGAAAGAAGGTGCTAAAATGGCTGGCCCATTTCTTACTAAAGATCTGTCTTCTCTTCTACTTCTAGTTATTCTCAACACAGGTAGTGCCATACCCAGAGGATGTTCTGGTGAATATGAGCAGACACATGCAGTTGTCAGATGACTGGACGGGGTGGTGAGCAGGGAGATATTAGACATCCTAGACATCCTTCAGTGTGAGGACAGTTGTCACATGATTACATAACCAGCAGGAAGATATTAGACATCTGTCAGTGTGAGAACAATCTTGCACAATAAAGAACTGTTCCAAATCCTCACCATATTTGAACAGCCACTGGGTCCTCATATAAATAAGAAGCCTGTTTCTAATTATTTGAGACCAGAATTTAACCCTTTCACATATAGGAAACAAAATGGTTGCATACGGTGATACATGGTGATTTTTCTAATACACAATGATTTTTTTTTCACAAGCGTAACCTACGTATAAGCCGAGAGAAGATGGGTTTTCCTCTGGAAGTTGACCAAGAGTAGATCACCACTATGGAAACCCACACTTCTGACAGCCATGCTTCCTGACTTCTGAGTCAGCAACACATTTGCAATTGTCACATACAGGACCAGTGTCTGATTCTACCTCATTTTGCATTCTAGTGTGCATGTGCCTGAGCAGTTCATTTTGAAATATATATTATGTGATTATAAAATCTTTTTACTCTCCTTTATGTTGCAGATAAGACTTTATATGAATTTCTTTGAAATTATGTGAATTGTTAGATTTTGTCATCTATTAATTTTGAAATACTAAAAAATTATCATAAAATATTTGTTATCAAAGCACGCAGGATGTCTGATAGGCTTGAAACTCAAAACGCAGATCTAGAAGAGACTTTTTAATCTTGCACGGTACTAAACAACACTGCATTCTTTTAGAATACATCTAAGTGTTCTGCTAAATTAATACAAGCTTATTTCAGGTCGTTTTGGAGTGTTTTAGATGCTTTCAATGGGAATGTATATTTTGTCTCACCAAGTAGATTTTACAGTCTTCCAGGAAAGAAAATGTCGCCTTGATTCCTTTTGTATCTCTTCACAGCAGGCATTCAATAAGTGGTGTTGACAGCCTGACTCAAGTTTAAAGAGGAGGAGGAAAAATCAGAGAGTAGAGTCAGAAGTTTAAAGCAAATTGAAAAAAAGAGTGCCTGAAAAATGTTGGTTTGCCAGAAGAAAACCAGCAAAAGTAAAGGAAACAGAAACAGAGAATGCCTTTAAGGAATTATTGGGGAATGTGATATTGAGGCACTTGGAATATTCAGTGGTTAGAGATATATACAGGTGTGCCCTACCTTAGGAAAACTCACTACAGGCGTTGACAGGTTTTAAAAACTCAGATAAATTAGAGGGATTTTTTTTTCGGTGGGAGGAGGGCAGAAAAGGAAAAATGTCAATCACACAAGATTATGATTGGGCACCTGCAATGTGCTGACAATTTTCTATTGAAAAGTGTAGATTCTTTTTAGTAGCTTTAAGTACATCCACTTGCAATGGACCTCACTACATTCAAAGTAGGGTCCAGTTATCAAAACATTTACTTTATTCAAGCTTTTTGCCAGCATATGATTTCAAATATAAACGGACCTCTACGTTGAATAAAGGTAGGTAATGATTTTACTGTAGACCCGAAGATATGTCATTTTCACCACAGTAAATAGACACCATCATAAGCTTCCTGATCCCATCTCAAACTGTATTTAGGCAAACAAAAAAACAAAAGAGAATGAACACACTGTACATGGTCTCTGTTGAAAGCAGGTGAGGAGCCATGTGGCCTAAACTGGAATGGAATGTTTACTTTGCTGACTGACAATGAAAGTAGTTTGAAAGCAACCTGACTATGCCGATCGCAATGATAAAGAATGACATTGCAGTTCAACATGACCTGATACCAAGGCCCCCGCTTGTTTCCTAACATCACCATTAAGTGAGAAATTTTTCTGGTGGTCTATAGAACTCACAAACACACACCCACACACACATGCCCATGCACGCACACATACACACATATATAAATTTTCAGTATACTTATATAGCAATTATTACTTAAAAATGAATCAGGAATAACATGTAGACAATAAAATAGTTAACTTTCAGTTTAGTATGGCTTCCTAAAAATAGGATTTACTTTTCTACCATCCCAAATCTCATGGAAACATACATAAAAGAAAAGGGGAGGCATAGGAATTTGGAAACCTGGGAAGCATAACCAAAACCCAGAAGAGTGGTGCATTTTTTGAAAGAAATAGAAAATGCAGGGGCTCCTGGGTGGCTCAGTTGGTTAAGAGTCTGACTTCCGCTCAGGTCATGATCTCACAGTCCGTGGGTTCAAGCCCCGCATCGGGCTCAGTGCTGACAGCTCAGAGCCTGGAGCCTGCTTCAGATTCTGTGTCTCCCTCTTTTTCTGCCCCTCCCCACTCATGCTCTATCTCTCTCTGTCTCTCAAAATAGACAGACATTAAAAAAATTTTTTTAAAGAAAATGTGATATTAGGCTGACAATGGAATGTGAGATTGCTAAAAAGCACATGCAGGCAAAGAGAGGTGCTCAGGAAAACCCACCTTTTCCTACCGGTGGTAAGTTTTAGAGAAGGGAGCCCTGGGAGGTCTGATTGGTAATTAACAAAAGGACTGTGAAGTAGTTCTGCCAATTGTATTAATCAGGTTCTTAAGTGTGAGCAAAAACTACTCACTGAATGAAGCAGGTAGGATTTGGGTGGCCCGTAGAATTGCAAGAAGGCTGGGGAACCACGACGGAGGCTGGGCTTCCAGGAGCAACAGCCAAGTTCAAGTCACAGAAGTGGCCTTACGATGAAATTTCTACAACCCCATTCAGGTAGTATTGCAGTGACTTACCATTGAGCAGCCACTTCTGCTCCAGGAGGTGAATTTTGCAAGCGTGGGCACAGATCTTCCCTTTCAGAGCTTCAAATCTGGCACACATGTATTTTGATTGGCAGAGTCTAAGTCAGATAGCTAGAAAAGAGAATCACTCGAGTTTCAGTTTTTATAAAGGAGGGGGCATTCTTTGCCTCAGCAAGACTCATACTTTGGAAAATTCTCCTAACATGGAAAAGGGTTCAGATGCTGGATGAGGGGAACCTAATGACAAATGTCTATTAATTACTCTTTTCCACTGTTTCCTAATTTTAGCCTCAGGATAGAGTTGGAGGGTTAAGATACGAATAAGGAATTCTAATTTAGACATTCTCACAAGAGATTACGAGAGTTATAGAGTAGGAGTTATGGAAAATGTTCCAGAAAACTAGTGTGTACCATTAAGAATGGGTGCCTCCCCTTCCTGAATAAGCGAAATATTCACATGCATTTACAACATGCTAGCCCACCATAAGTCCAGCCTTTTGCTCCATTACATAACCGCTGGAGACAGGACTCCTCATTAAGACTCCTTTCCCCCCTCTATTGGTATTTTCAGTATTTCTTAGATGCTAATCTAGAAATACAAACATTCAACAAAGCCCAGGCATGTAAGGAAACTCGAAAGAGGAATTTTAATAAAATTCAGAATGATCACACAACAAATTTTAATACAGGAAAAAAATTAAAAATACTTATTAGTATCCTCTAGGAGAGAATAAAATGGCAAATTTGAAGCCTTGGGAATTAAGAAACACGATAACTAATATAAGTAAATACCAAGGGGTTAGACAGGTGAAAGGATACAGCTGGAACTAAACTCAGGAATTGGAAGTTTGAGCCAAATAACTTTTTTAAACATTATTAAGTAGTAATTTAAAACTGCAATTGTATATATTTAAAGTGCATAATGTGATGGTTTGATATACATATACATTATAGAATGATTACTAAGGTCAAGATAACTAACACATCTAACTTGTCACATGGTTAACTCTCTTCTGTTCCATAAGAATGCTTAAGATCTAGAAACTTTCCAACATGGCGGAGAAGTAGGGGGATCTGAAGTTCCCTCATCTCTCAAACACAGTGTTGAGGCCAAAAGACTTTGAACTCCAAGAATCTGGGCAGCAAAGTGACAGAGAGGCCTCCAGGGACCCACTGGGACAACCTGACGGGCCACAGGTGCGTGACTGCAAACTGGGAGAGAGAAAACGGGCGGCAGAGGAATGGAGGGGAGGGATCTCCTTCTGCAGAGAGACAAAGGGAAGAGAAAGAGGGGCTGTGGAAGTGTAAGACTGTATCTGGAAAAGAGAAAAACCACTGACCCGGAGGGAGAAAGATCCCATCTCTAACTGCGGGGCTTTCTCCGGACTGGGCCGGCTGCCCTGTTGACGCACCTGGGAAGGAGGGGAGCCAGTATCCAGCTCGGTAAGTAGTTTAGAGGCGCAGTCCGCAATGGGAGAAGGTGATCCTTTCCCTAAAGTGCTGTGGGAAGAAGGTAGACACCCGCTCAAAGAACAAAGACTGCCAGCGCCCGCCCGCCAGAGGCCATATATTGCCGGTGCAATGCAGCACTTGCCCGCAACTGGGGCGGACTGAGTGGGACTCTTAAAGACATGGGGCTTAAGTCCCAGCCGAGCACCACGAGAGTTGGCGGAGTGGGACAAACCGCCTGGTTTGTGCCCGGCTCAGTGAGGACGGCTGGAACAGAGTGGTTTGGGACACCCGGCCCATGGAGAAGAGACTAGGATGTCGCCATTTTTCTCCCCATCCACAAACAAGGTGGGGCTTCAGGGAACTGAGAGCAGGCCCCAGGGGAGGCGGGAGCGCAAGCGCCGGACCACGCCCCTCCGGCGTCTGCTAACTTGGAATCTACGGGAGCCGGATTGACGCTGGCAAACCAGACAGCCCCTCCTTCAGACCAGTGCTGTTGCACCGCCTGGTTTAATTCTGACAGTTCTCATTAAGTAGGTATAGCTTTCCTTCCTTTTCTCCTTTTATCTCTTCCCTCTTCTAGTCTGGTTACTCTAGTTGTGGTTTGTTTTAGCAGACGTATTTAATCTATTATCTTTATTACCCGTTCTACACCTCCTTTCTTCTCTTTTCTCTCTCTCTCTGGAGTAAGCTGGATAGTTTCTCTGGTCAGTTTTCTTTTCTTTTCTCCTCCCCTTCCTCTCCCCCCCTTACCTTGTTCTTTATTTTCCTCTCTCTCTCTTTGGATTAAGCCTTATAGTTTCTCTGTCTGGTCAATTTTTCTTTTCTTTTTGCCCCGCCCCTGTCATTTCTTTGTATGGGATAAAGCCTCTTCCATCAGCACCGCCTCCACCCTGTTGTTTACTTGTAGCTGGTATTTCTGGGGAGTTTTTTGTTTTGTTTTGTGTGTGTGTGTGTGTGTTTATTTCCTGTTTGTTTTTTATTTGTTTTCTTTCCCAGGGTTATATCAAAGAACAAATCAAAGCACACCTGGTGGAGGGTCCAAAACATCACTAAGAGTAGGGAGATAAGGTAACCATAGTCACAACAACAGAGAACAAGTAACACTCTCCAAAAAACACCTTCTGAAGGTCCAGGCCCTGGAGAGTGTATGACCCCCCCTTTAATATAGCAGTGCTCGCAGGTGAAGGGCACATAACAAGCTTTTAAAACACAGAAGGGATAGAAAACTATCCAAAATGATGAAAAGGGAGAATTCTCCTCAAAAGAAGTTCTAGGAAGAACTGACAGCTAAAGAATTGATCAAAATAGATATAAACAATATAACTGAACAAGAATTTAGAATAATAGTCATAAGATTAATTACGGAGCTTGAAAAAAGCACAGAAGACAGCAGAGAATCTATTGCTACAGAGATCAAGGAACTAAAACATAGTCATGATGAATTTAAAAATGCTGTAAATGAGGGGCGCCTGGGTGGCTTAGTTGGCTAAGGGTCCAACTTCAGCTCAGGTCATGATCTCACGGTTTGTGGGTTCAAGTCCTGTGTCAAGCTCTGTGCTGACAGTTCAGAGCCTGGAGCCTGCTTTAGATTCTGTGTTTCCCTCTCTCTCTGCCCCTCCCCCACTCATGCTCTATCTCTCTCTGTGTCAAAAATAAATTTAAAAACGTTTTTAAAAATTTTTAAATGCTGTAAATGAGGTGCAAAATAAACTAGAGGTGATGACAGTGAGGCTTGAAGAGGCAGAGGGGAGATTAAATGAAATAGAAGATAAAATTACAGAAAAAGATGAAGCTGAGAAAAAGATTAAAAAATTCTGGATCACA
This sequence comes from Crocuta crocuta, assembly GCF_008692635.1. Classification (NCBI taxonomy): domain Eukaryota; kingdom Metazoa; phylum Chordata; class Mammalia; order Carnivora; family Hyaenidae; genus Crocuta; species Crocuta crocuta. Next base: position 5,011,878 of record NW_027530016.1, read on the forward strand.
AGGGGAGAATTAAGAACCAAATGATTCAATGAAACAGAACAATATCCATATCATGGGAGTTCCAGAAGAAGAAGAAGGAGGAGGAGAAGGAGAAGCAGCAGCAGCAGAAAGGGGCCAAGAGTGTACTTGAGGAAATCCTAGATGACAACATCCCAATCTGAGGAAGGAAACTGATATTGAAATCCAGAAGTCACAGAGTACTCCCTTCAGAGGTATCTTGAATCGATATTCTGTACAGCATATCAGAGTGAAACTGGCGAAATACAAGGATAAAGGGAGAGGTCTAAAACCAGGTAGGGATAAATGGACCTTAACCTACAAGGGTAGACACATAAGAATAGTAGCAGACCTATCTACTGAAACATGGCAAGCGAGAAAGAAGTGGCAGAAAGTTTTCAATGTGCTGAATGGGAAAAATATGCAGCCAAGAATCCTTTATCCAGCAAGCCTGTCATTCAGATTAGGAGAGATAAAGTTTTCCCAGACAAATAAAAACTGAAAGAATTCATCACCACTAAGCCAGCCACACAAGTGATCCTAAGAGGGACTCTGTGAGTGGAATGTTGCAAAGGCCACAAAGGACCAGAGACATAACTACAAGCATGAAACCTACAGATAACACAATGACTATAAATCAATACCTTTCACTAAGAACACTGAATGTAAATGAACTAAATGCTCCAGTCAAAAGACATAGGATATCAGAATGGATTTTAAAAAAAGACCTATCTATTTACTGTCCATAAGAGACTCATTTTAGACCTCACATCTTCAGATTGAGAGTGAGGGGACGGCGAGCCATGTATCATGCTACTGGAAGGCAGAAGAAAGCTGGAGTAGCCATACTAATATCAGACAAACTAGATTTTAAACTTGTTACAACAAGGGATGAAGGATATTATAATTATTAGGTCTACCTATCAAGAAGAGCTAACAATTATAAATGTTTATGCACCTAATTTGTAAGTACCCAAATATATAAAACAATCACAAACATAAGCAATCTTATGGGTTAGAATGTGGTAATTGAAGGGGACTTTAATACTCCACTTACAGCAATGGACAAATCATCTAGACAGAAAATCAATAAAGAAACAATGGCGCTGAATGATACAGTGGACCAGATGAACTTGACAGATATATTCAGTACTTTTCATCCTAAGGCAGCAGAACACACATTCTTTTTGCGTGCGCATGGAACATTCTCCGAGATAGTTCACATACTGGGTCACAAAACAGCCTCAATAAATATAAAAGAATTGAGATCATACCATGCACACTTTCAGATCACAATGCTATAAAACTTGAAATCAACCAGAGGAAAAAGTTTGGAAAACCTCCAAATGCATGGAGGTTAAAGAATATCCTACTAAAGAATGAATGGGTCAACCAGGCAATTAAAGAAGAAATTTAAAAATATATGGAAACACATGAAAATGAAAACACAACAATCCAAATCCTTTGGGATGCAGCAAAGGCAGTCCTAAGAGGAAAATACATTGCAATTCAGGCCTATCTCAAGAAACAAGAAAAATCCCAAATACAAAATCTAATAGCACACCTAAAGGAACTAGAAGCAGAACAACAAAGAAAAACCAAAGATAGCAGCAGAAGAGAAATAAGAAAGATCAGAGAAGATATAAACAGTATAGAATCCAAAAAATCAGTAGAACAGATCAATGAAACTAAGGGTTGGCTTTTTGAAAAAATAAAAAAAATTAGTAAACCTCTAGCCAGACTTCTCAAAGAAAGGAGAGAGGACCCAAATAGATAAAATCATGAATGGAAATGGATTTATCACAACCAATCATTCAGAAATAAAAGGAATTATCATAGAATACTATGAAAAATTATATGCCAACAAACTGGACAACCTGGAAGAAATAGACAAATTCCTAGACACCCATACACTGCCAAAACTCAAACAGGAAGAAATAGAAAGTTTGAACAGACCCATAACTGTTGAAGAAGTTGAATTGGTTATCAAAAATCTCCCAACAAATAAGAATCCTGGGTCAGATGACTTCCCAGGGGAATTCTACCAGACACATAAAGCAGAGTTAATACCTATCCTTCTCAAGCTGTTTCAAAAAATAGAAATGGAAGGAAAGCTTCCAGAGTCATTCTGTGAAGCCAGCAATACCTTGATTCCCCAACCAGACAGAGACCCCACAAAAAAGGAGAATTAGAGGCCAATACCCCTGATTAACACAGATACAAAAATTCTCAACAAGATACTAGCAAATAGAATTCAACAGCATATAAAAAGAATTATTCGATCAAGTGGGATTTATTCCTGGGCTGTAGGGCTGGTTCAATATCAAAAATCAATCAATGTGATACACCACATTAACAAAAGAAAAGATAAGAACCATATGATCCTGTCAGCAGATGTAGAAAAAGCATTTGACAAAATACAGCATGCTTTCTTAATGAAAACCCTCAAGGAAGGAGGGATGGTAAGAACATAATTAAACATAAAAGCCATATATGAAAAGTCCACAGCTAATATCCTCAATGGGGAAAACCTGTGAACTTTCCCTGTGAGAACAGGAACACAACAGGGATGTCCACCCTCACCACTGTTGTTTAACATAGTGTTGGAAGTCCTGGCATTGGCAATCAGAAAACAAAATGAAATAAAAGGCATCAAAATTGGTAAAGAAGCCAAACTTTGACTTTTTGCAGATGATATGATACTCTATTTGGAAAACCTGCCTTTACCAAAAGACTCCTAGAACTGATACATGAATTCAGTAAAGTCTCAGGGTACAAAATCAATGTGCAAAAATTGGTTGCATTTTTATACACCAAAATGAAGCAACAACAAGAAATAAAGAAACTGATTCCATTTACAATGAACCAAAAACCATAAAATACCCAGGAATAAACCTAACCAAAAATGTAAAAGATCTGTATGCTGAAAACTAAAGAAAGCTATGAAGGAAATTGAAGAAGACACAAAGAAATGGGAAAACATTCCATGCTAATGGATTGGAAGAAAAAATATTGTTAAAATGTCAATACTACCCAAAGAAATCTACACATCCTATGCGATCCCAATCAAAATTGTATTGGCATTCTTCTCTTTTTTTAAAAAAAAATTAATGTTTTATTGATTTCTGAGAGAGAGAGAGAGACAGCATGAGTAGGGGAGGGTCAGAGAGAAAGAGAGGGAGATACAGAATCTGAAACAGACTCCAGGGTTTGAGCTAGCTGTCAGCACAGAACCCGATGTGGGGCTCAAACCCACAAACCATGAGATCATGACCTGAGCCGAAGTCAGATGCTTAACCGACTGAGCCACCCAGGCGCCCCACATTGGCATTCTTCTCAAAGTTAGAACAAACGATCCTAAAATTTGTATGGAACTACAAAAGACCCCAAAGAGCCAAAGTAATATTGAACAAGAAAATCACAATGGGAGGTATCACAATTTCAGACTTTAGCCTTTACTACAAAGCTGTAATCATCAAGATAGTATGGTATTGGCACAAAAACAGACACATAGATCAATGGAATAGAATAGACACCCCAAAATTGGACCCACAAATGTATGGACAACTAATCTTTGACAAAGCAGGAAAGAATATCCAATGGAAAAAAAACAGCCTCTTTAGCAATTGGTGCTGGTAGAACTGGACAGTTATATGCAGAAGAATGAAACTAGACCACTTTCTTACACCATACACAAAAATAAAACTCAAAATGGATGAAGGACTTGAATGTGAGACAGGAGACCACTAAAGCCCTAGAGAAGAAAGCAGGAAACAACCTCCTTGTGATCTCAGCTACAGCAATTTCTTGCTGAACACATCTTGCTCAACACATCTCCAAAGGCAAGGGAATTAAAAGCAAAAATGAACTATTGGGATCTCATGAAGATTAAAAGCTTCTGAACTGCAACAGAAACAACCAACAAAACTAAAAGGCAACCGACTAACTGGGAAAAGATAATTGCAAATGAAATATCAGATAAAGGGTTAGTATCAAAAATCTATAAAGAACTTACCAAACTCAACACCCAAAAACAAATAATCCTGAAGACATGGACAGACGAAATGGGCAGAAGACATGAATAGATACTTTTCCAGAGAAGACATCCAGATGGCCAACAGACACATGAAAAGATGATCAATGTCACTCATCATCAAGGAAGTACAAATCAAAACCACACTGAGATACCACCTCACACTGGTCAGAGTGACTAAAATAAACAACTCAGGAAACTACAGATGCTGGCAAGGATATGGAGAAATGGGAACCCTCTTGCTTTGGTGGGAATGCAAACTGGTGCAGCCGATCTGGAAAAGAGTGTGGAGGTTCCTCAAAAAATTAAAAATAGAACTACCCTATGACTCAGTAATAGCACTACTAGGAGTTTATCCAAGGGATATAGGAGTGCTGATTCATAGGGGCATATGTACCCTCAAAGTTTATAGCAGCACTTTAAACAGTAGCCAAACTATGGAAAGAGCCTAAATGTCCATCAACTGGTGAATGGATACAGATGTGGTTTATATATACAATGGAATATTACTTGGCAATGAGAAAGAATGAAATCATGCCATTTGCAGCAACATGGATGGAACTGGAAGGTATTATGCTGAGTGAAATAAATCAGTCAGAGAAGGACAGATATCATACATTTTCATTCATATGTGGACCTTAGGAAACCTAACAGAAGACCATGGGGAAAGGGAAGGGGAAAATAGTTACAAACAGAGAGGGAGGGAGGCAAACCATAAGAGACTCTTAAATACAGAGAACAAACTGAGGTTGGGTGGAGGAGTGGGAGAGAGGGGAAAATGGGTGATGGGCACTGAGGAGGGCACTTGTTGGGATGAGCACTGGGTGTTGTAGTTAGGCAATGAACCATGGGAATCTACCCCGGAAACCAAGTGCACACTTTACACATTGTATGTTAGCCAATTTGACAATAAATTATATTTAAAAATATATTGAATCATACAGTAAAAAATATTTAGCAACTTTCAAGTGTACAATACTTTTTTACTGACTACAGTCATCATGCTGTACACTAGGTCTTCAAAACTTACTCTTCTCACAATTGAAAATTTGTACCCTTTGCAGATATCACCTCATTTTCCCTACTACCCATGAAATTCCAATAGAATGCAGTAAAAATGATGAAATTAAATTAAGCATGAAAGATAAAATAAAGATAGGATCTATTCAGGACATCTGTACTGGTTAGGATTGATCTTAATTGCAAATAAGACAACAAAAAAATTGTGACTTTAAAAAAAGTAAGCGTTTTACTGGTCATATAAAGTTCTCAGGGAGGCCATCCAGAGATTTACTGTTCAGGGACCTATGCTCTCGTCCAGTTGAGAATATTGACCATAAAACCCACATTCCAGGCAGTAGGAGGGAGGAAGTGACAAAAGTGCGAAAGGATGAGTGGCATGTTTGTAAAGAAGGTGCCAAAAAGTTGCTACAGGACCCTTCCACTCCCTACTGACCAGACAGAAACCCAGAGCCTAGTTGATCGCCCATGTCTAGCTGCAAGCAAGGTTGGGACATCTAGTTTTCAGCTAGTTGGGGAAGAGAAAAGAAACTAAATATGTTAAAGCTCTGTCTTATACAAGGGATAGGTGGAGATACTTATTGCTTCTCAAAGCTCTTAAGAAAATATACACAAATAAGTTTTTTAAAGCCTAAGTATACTCACTAATAGTAACAGAAAATGTGACTCTCTAGAACATCAAAGAAAAAAGAATGAGAAAATTAATCTAGTAAACATATGGAAGAGGGAAAAAAATAGAAATAAGTGAATATAGCCAAAAGAAAACACTGTAACTCCTTTCATTCATGGCATAAACCCAGCTTTATCTTCATGTTTTGCTTTTAATAAAATAGTGAATTTGATTTGCTAACATGTTAGATATCTAGTTCATCTTTACCATAGAACAGTAAACCTATATATCTACATATCTCTATCTCTGTTTATCAATCAATCTATAAAATGCAGACACATATTTAGATACATAGGAGTTTAATGACACCCATGAAAGTGGTATTGCAATGGTGTAAGAACAGTATTTTATACTTTATAAAGGATAAGTTAGACCTTGTCCTCATTTCTATATGCAAAAAAAATCCAAATAGATTAATATATCAATGAAAAATATATAAGCCACCAAGAGAATAAAGGAGATTAAAATAACACACTGGTATATAAATTTTTTGTGAGCCCACAAAGCATAAAGTTAAATATGGACAAAATTTATTACATATAAATGGAAAAGTTCTCCATTATGAAAAGTTCCATTAAGAAGCATAAAATCTAAGCAAAAAAAAAAAAAACCACAGAAATATTTAAGGTCTATGATAGATGTTGATTTATATATTAATAAAGAAATGTCTTACAAATTATTTTGTAAAAAGCTCAACTCAGTGGGAAAATGGTGTGAATAGGCTAATCAAAAAAGAAATACGAATGTTAAGTGAACATGAAAAAATGCTAAATTTATCATTGATATGAACAGTTCAATGAAGGCAATAATGCAGAATCATTCTCCCTCATTTCCATCAGAGGATTGGCAATGATAAAGATCAATGGTATTGAAACCACTGAACGCCACTCCTGAAGCCAATGTTACTCTATGTTAACTAACTAGAATTTAAATAAAACCTTGAAGCAAAAAAAAACCCAGAAGATCAGCACTATCATGGGTTGGAGAAGTAGGCATTTTCATAAAAGTTTTGTCGTCTGGTACCTGTCAAAGAAAGTATAAGAATTTAAAATGCTTGTTAAAAACAAGACAGCAGGTCCCACAAGAACAGAGTGCTCAAGTGCTCATGTTAAGGCACATGTCAGTCACCAGATAGAATCACAGCTTCATTCTCCTAGAGTTGGAGTCCTAAGCCAGTAACCAGGAGCCAGTAGTGGCAGTTAGGCAATCTAGCACCCCTCACAGAAAAAGAACCAGTTTTCTTTTGTTTTCCAAGTCTAACTTTCTTGTTCCTGTTCCCTTCTGCCTATAACATTCTTTCCTTTAGAGGCCCCTCAGTGGCCCAGTTTGTTTAGTGTCTAACTTTGGCTCATCTCACAAATTTGCAGTTCTCAAGTTCGAGTCCTGCATCCAGCTCTGTTCTGACAGCTCAGAGCCTGGTGCCTGCTTTGGATTCTGTCTGTCTGTCTGTCAGTCTGTCTCTCTGAAAAATAAACATAAAATAAATTTTAGATAATTTCATTTTGTAACAGCTCTCCAGCGCTCTGTTCTACTGCTAGTTTGGATGCTGCCTGATTTGAATCCATTTTTGCACAAATGAACTCAGAATTTTTAACATGCCATAGTTTATCTTTTAACAGTTCTGTTGTCAGAAAAGGGAACTGAAGAAGGTCCCACAGTCCCCCAAAGCCATTGAGTGTCCAGGCAAAGAGACTTGCTGAGCCCCTTGAGCTCACTGTTTTCTAGCTGTCTCTGGATGGAGGTTGGGGGTAAGTCTCTTTCAGATCCTAGCATGCAAACCTGTGTATGAACTTTGAGATTCTGTTTGAGCGTTTTTTTTTTCCTGGACTGGGTCCAGAACCCAGCCAGAGTTGCACTGGGTTGGACTTAGAAAGCCAGACTGGGTTGGGGTTCAAACTGTGACTGACTTGGAAACCAGACAGAGTTCCAGATCAGACCAAATCCATAGTCAGACTGGGCCTGACTTAAAACTGCCCTGAGGTCAGTGTGAGAACACAGGTAAAAAAATAAAAAATAATAAAAAATGAAAATGGAGCATGTTATCCTTACCAAAGATAGTCTTGAATTACAGCAGTCACAGTGGAGAATTTAAACCTTTATAAGCCTTTTCATTTATGAGGTGCCCAGCAAAAGGGAGTCTTAGCCAAGCACTCACTAGAAAGGGTTGTGGGGAAATTATTTTTCCTCCTCTATAGTTTCTGGTGATCAGGATGAAACCCACTTGCTCTAGAGATTGAAGATAGAATCCTGGAAAAATGCAGAGGCTGGCAAAAGGTATAATATCCTTTTTTAAAGTTTTTTTATTTATTTTGAAAGAGAGAGAGCAAGAACATGCAAGCTGGGAGGGGGGGTGCAGGGAGAGGGGCAGAGAAAGTAAACTGAACGGAAACCAAGAGTTTTGTCACTTAACCGACTGAGCCTCCCAAGTGCAGCAAGGGTAAGATTCTTAAATGAAGTCATTTCTCCCAGATTTGTATCTGTGGTACCTGGTCAACGGAGGAAGAAAAAATTTCATGTTTTCCCTTCCCAAATTCAGATTTGCAGGCAAAAAAAAAATTGTAAGAATTGATCTTTGAATTGTGGCTCATGAATTAGCTTTCAAATACCAGTTGGTTTGATTGTCTCATTTTGTGTCCTGTTTATTTAGTTGGTGATTGTTAGGTGAGGGTCCCCAAAAATATGGTTGGACAGAAACATGGGTTGCTCTCCATCTGTGACTAGGGTCTTATTCACTGTTGCCCACTCTCAGAGGAATTGTCTTTTTTTTGTTTATCTTTTAGGAACGTCTCTGTACCTAGTATCCTTTGCACCCTTTTTGAGGATGCCTTTTGCATCTAAGGGATTGTTTCATACTGCCAAGAATATATGCTAAGTGTCCCAGCTGAGACCTGAGAAAATATTTGAAAGGATTTTTTATTTTTAGGTAGCTCTATGGTCAGAACTTAGCCAGGATGGAAACTGATATTCAGAGGCTGCTGGGAATTTTTTTTACACTGTCTCCCCTCAGCTATAATGAAACTATGTATCCAGAGGGAAAGAAAAATATTCTAAGACTTTGAGGAAGGATTTGCTCAAACATTCCAAGACAAACAGCTCTAAATCTAGACCACAGGAAACTTTTGATTTCCATCTTAGTTGAAGATCTTCTTCCTGATAAAAAGAAGCAAACTGTGGATAATGTAGTTGGGTGGGTGGTTCACTATCTTGGCATCATCCAGGTTGTGACCCAGTTTTGTGAGGAATTTGAAACTGTACTTGTATTGCAAGTTGAGTCTTCATAAGAATAGAAATGCAACCGTAGAAACGTAACCCACCCATCCTTTACCAACCCCAAACCTCCTGTGTCTCAAAGTAAGGTATTTAAAAACATTTTAGTGTCACACTTAAATAAAATTAATATCCTGTTTCAAAGAAAGAAAATCAAGAATGTTAGTTCAAAAGACATTTTTGGAAAAAAAAGTAATTCAAGGTGATGAATGGAGAGCAGAAAAAGTAATGTTAAGAAAAAGAATAGAAGAGGGTTCATTTGTAGATATATTAAGAAATCATTGAGTTAATTTTCCAAAGGCAAAGGAATAGCGAATAAAAGAGAGAGAAAACTGAAGAAAAGTTTTTTAAGTTGTTAATCTTTCTCATTTAAATTATTTCACAACCTCCTTGATCCTAGAAAGTTCAGTGTTGATTATTTAAATTTTCTGGCAAGCTTATTTCCAGTCTCAAAAATTTCTATCACTGATATTTCGTCATATACATTATTTTATTTTGAAACTGATCTGTTCCCACGAGATTGCTATTTTAGGTAACAATTTGAGCATACTGTGAATTTTGCATTTGCTTATACATGGTGTTATCTGCAAGAAATACTAGGTAGATGCAGGAAACTGTCCAAATAAAGTGATTCAGGTAGGAGTGCGCGCACGCACGAGAGAGCACGCACGCGCACACACACACACACACGCAACTCAAATGTCTTCCAGCTGCCTCAGTTCACTGCTTCTGGGATTACAATTTTCCCTATGATTTCTATTAATTCTCCTTCCACCTCTTTATGATAACTCACAAGCTGCAACTTCTCTGTTACCCACTTACACAAGCCAATTTCAGGTCCTTTTCCCAGGTAAAATACTTTGGGTATTTTAGTATTTATGTATTTCTTAGCTATTTAATGTGTGTAAGACTCTTCTGGCCACATTCATTAGGTTCCTATTTCTTTTTTCCCCCAGTTTTTCTCTGATGAAGCTTTCAAGTCTTATGCCGCAGCCTCATTTTTGTTGTTGTTACCTAAACCCTATGGTTTTTACTGCACAATTTTGCATATTGCACTGATTTTTAGGAAGACTTATGTCTCTTTATCACAGAACTGACTGCATTGGTATATCTTACTAGTTAGGTCTCTAATAGCTCCTTCTCTTGCTCTGTAGCCATTTCACTATACCTACAGAGGAAAGTCTTAACTGAGAAATCTGCAGTAAGGTAAGATTTTACCATTTTATTACTATTGAGTTTAGTTACCGAGTCATACTGTTGGATAGTCTCCTTTTTGTGTCTAAATTACAGATTCTTTGTGCTTCTTCCATTGTTTCAATGGAGAGTTCATTTGGCAGCCAAATGATTCAGCCATTTGGAAACAAGTTGTATTTTGAGTGTATACATTATGAGTATTTGTAGAACTTTATGTTTAGAGAGGCATGCTATTGCCACATAGTTTCTAATAAAACATAACTAGGAAACTGTCTTTCCAATGTTCATGTGAATATACCCTCCCATTACTCAGAGCTGGAAAATGTCAATCGTGAAATTCAAAAATTCACTAATTCAGTAGACTCTTAATTAGAATTTAGCCAGAGTATTCATCACTGCCCATTTGATGGGTCATGCTGATGTAATAACAGCTGTTAAATATCTTTAGCTACATTTTTTCCCCTTTTAAATCAAGCTGGTGATACCTTTAATAAATAAACTTAAAAACCACATTTCTATCTTGATATTTTCAATAGCTATGTTAAAAATTATACTGGGATCTGTCAGGTTGTATGCATTCAGACATATGGAAGATCATAATGACTTATTACTTCCTAGAACTGGCCCAGGAATTGGTAGACATCATTTTCAGTGGACACCCAAATCCTCTTCATTGACATAGGAGAAGCTGGAGCTACTTAAAAGTAATTTGCCTAAATTTACATTAGCTATTGATGAAGGCTGGGATTTGAACCCAGGCATTCTAGACCCTTTGAATCTGTGCTTAATCACAGTACCCTTTTGACTTGAAAGAGCTGAACAGGTTATTTTCTGGGTTAAGAAAGGCAGTTAGCTTTGTGGTTTTGTGGTATGGTAGTGGTCACTTAGTCTAGCTTCTAGACCTCTGACCAGCAAATTTCAACTGTTAGTCCATTTCTCCCAAAATTCTAAGGATCCGTCTACCATTACCCTTTTATTTCACTACCGAGGGGCTGAGTCAGACCTAAGTCACTCTACCCAAGAGTTGCTTCTTGGGTACATCTGTACTTCCCTAATTTTATTTTATCTCCATGAGGATAGGGAATAATAGCCTCAATTTCTCATTTAGCTGTAGATGGTCTCTCTTTAACATTTTGTTCCCTAAATTCTACAACCCAAATTCCTTTTGTTGCCTTCACAAATATTCTTTGCTGTTCTCTTTTTAATTTATTCTTTTATTGTTCACTGCTGGACCATCTAATGTTTGACTTTAAAGGATGTTTTAGTTAAAACAGATAGATCTGGAATCCTTTCTCTTTTTGAAATTGCACTGCATTGAATATCAAGTTATATGGGCCATAACTAGAATTTGCCAATTATTTTTCACTTAGAGAGTTTAGCTGTAATTGTATTAGATATTTCATTATAGACCCATTTCTTCGAGGAAGGGAACATAGAAGTTTATAGGAATAAAGAGATTGAACAACTTGATTATGGAGCAACAACATATTTGCTGCATGGGCTATTAGCTATTTGTGAGGGCTTGAATGACTTATTTCTTTTGATCTCATTTGCTTCTTTATAAAGATAAGAGTTGAGCTAATTGTTCTGTACTATTCCTTTTAGCTTTAACATTGATCATTGGCATGGAAGTGACTCCCCATGTCATCTTATTCAGTTGTAGTGGGGTATAATTTCATTAACAGATAAGACATTTTATTACTAATTCAATGTTGACTCATTATTGTTTCCCTGTCTTTGTCTGAGAAACTTGTGCCATTAAGAACTTTTTTATTTGGTTTTATCCCAAGGACTTATTTTACTTAAAATTCCCTTGGCCTTTAGCTCATTTCTTTTTTCTCTTCTCTTCTTTTCTTTCTTTCTTTCCTTCTTCCTTTCTTTCTTTCTTCCTTCCTTCCTTTCTTTCTTTCTTTCTTTCTTTCTTTCTTTCTTTTTCATTTTACTTTAGAGAGAGAGAAAGAGTGTGAGGTGTGTGTGTGTAGAGGGAGAGAAAGTAAGAGAGAGAGAGAGAGAATCCCAAGCAGGTTTCATGCTGGGGGTGGAGTCTGGAGCCCAAGTAGGACTCAATGTCACACTTTGAGATTGTGACCTAAGTCAAGATCAAGAGTCAGATGCTTATTAACTGACTGAGCCACTCAGGTGCTCTGGCCTTTGACTCATTTCTAACTGATTAAGATCACTGATTTTTTCTCTTACTATTTTAAAAAGATATCCCTTTTGGAGTTAAATGTGTGGGTTCTCCCCCGCCCCTCACCCCAGGCCCTGTATTTTCATTCAAAGCACTGATTAGGATTAAAGGATGTCAGTTCTTCAACTGACTTCCATGGACTAGGGGGAAAAAAGCAGGGAGTGGCTCCTTTAAGATGATCTATCTGTTGGCAGATACAAACACAGGTTTGCTGTCAGTTTTCATTTTAAAGCTGTGAAACCAGAGCCCAGAAGCAAGATTTTCCACAGTCCTTTAAACAACCTCCCAAAATTTTACACAATTATACGTTGCCATAGTCTCAACGTTCATAAAATGGAACTTTTACTTTTTAACTGATACAATTAAATTTATAGCTAAAACAATTAAGGGAACTGGGAGATATATTCCAGTAAAATTATATGATATTTAGAAAGTGGAAAATGAATATTAAATAAATGCATTATATTACATTTTATGATCACCTTAATAAGAGAAAATGTTACATCCATTAAAAAAGAATAGGATGTCATATATAATGAAAGGAGTAAAACAACAATAAACTATTAGAAGGAACAGAGACATTGCAAGATGAGTAAATTAAGAAAGAAGTGGTATAAAAATGTATCAACACATAATTTTTCAGAATGAAAGGGCCCACTGAGTTTCTAGCTCAATGAATAGAGAACCGCATTAAAGAACATATTTGTGGGGCACCTGAGTGGCTTAGTCAGTTGAGCATCTAACTTCAGCTTAGGTAATGATCTCATGGTTCGTGAATTCAACACGAACATCAGGCTCTCTGTTGTCAGGCTCTCTGCTGTCAGTGCAAAGCCCACTTGTGATCCTCTGTGCCCCTCTTTCTGCCCTTCCCCTGCTTGCACTCCATCAAACAAAATAAAATATTAATAAAAGAATATATTTGTGAATTTTCAAAACAGTAGGGACAGAGGGAAAATCTTAACGCCTTCCAGATAAGGAGGAAAAAGCAAGTCATATACAAAATGAGCAATCATAGTTGGGCCAGCAAATCCCAAAATGTGAAGTGTGGCTATTCTATGTTCTACTTCCTAGAAATATGGTGGAGAGGCATAACTGAAATAGGAACTTTGTCTCCTAGGTTGGTTCCATATCCAAGATGTTCCTGAGGCAGCAAGCGAAGGTCATCAGAGAGCATGAAAAGCTTGGTGAAATGAACCAAAGGGAGAGTATGACCTGCTAAGCATAAGGCTGACCTGGGAACACAGATGTAAGACACAGACACTAAGCAGACTGAGGCAGATCTTTCAAGTAGATTCTAGCTGATTTTGAAAAGGCAAAGAAGAAGTGGCATTTAGGCCAAACTTCAATGAAGCAAAGCCTTTATGCTCATTCTCAGTATATTTATAAACTCTCTCTCTCTCTCTCTCTCTCTCTCTCTGTGTGTGTGTGTGTGTGTGTGTGTGTGTGTGTGTGTTTGGAGCAGATGGGCAGTGATGTTTTGTTACATGAAGGGTCCTATTGAAAGAATGAATATTCAGTATTAGTCCCTTGGTTGGGCATGGAGAAAGATGTAAATCTCTAGAGTAGCTTAGAAAGGAAAATTGGGGTGTTCCTGGGATGTAGGATTTACAGGGCTAAAACTGAGACAGTCTTAGCAAAGTTGCATGATTTGATCAACCAAAGTTCCAGAGAGTCTGAGAATGAACAGATAAATGCATCCCTGGCACCAGGATGGAAAGAATAATAACTGAGGGAGAAGAATGAAAGTGGAAAGCACTTGACTGTAGTGTTCAGGATGAGCTGACCTTTGAGGGCATCCTTCAACCAAAAAGGTTAAAGGCTGAGCTTGGGGCTGACATGAGGCAGATACAACATAGAATGTGCCCAAGAGATTGTAAACAGCTTGTGTATGCCCTTTCTCAAGTTTAAATAGGTCTCTGTAAAAAAAATAAAATATGCCAGTTACCAAATCTACCTCTTCTCAGAACTAATTGGTGGTACACATGAGTTTTTTTAAATATGAGTTTTTCTAAATATTTGAATTCATGAGCTTTTGAGTTGATTCTGATTTTTCGGACCTACATGCCATAGAGAATCATCGCTGTCAATCGAAATCAAGTCTCCCATCAGAGCTTCATAGTGATGCACTCTGTGCTCTGCCTCCTTCTGGTGCTCTCCTTAGGCCCATGCTTCATTACCTTTTGAAATTCCCAAGTACACAGTTCATTTTCATAAACACAAGATGTGATAGAAATTCAACAAAGGCCCCCACGACATTGGCTGCTGTCAGGAAAAAAGCCTAATTGGTCTATCTGCTAAACAATATGCTCAGAATGCAGACCTAGACTGAAATCTCAAAGGCTGGTTTTGAAAGATCTGCTGAACCAGGGGGGTTGGCAATGTATATTTTAAGAAGAGAACATTAAAGTAGAAATTGAAGCATAATTTGAGATTGGATTTTCGTGTTTTCCTTTTCTTTCTCATGTAGAGAAAGTATAAGCTTTTTCCAAATGAACATGACTGCTGCTTTTCCATGGTCAATACAATGAGACCTGATGGTATCGATTCCCATCCTCTAATTTACCCCAGCAGTCCTGCATTTTGAAATACTGAGTAATTATTCTCTACACTGGCTCTTCATTTTCTGTTCCATATGGGATTAACTAGAAATAATATTTAAAATTTTAGGTGTCTGGAAAAGTAACAAAGAAAATGAAATATGATTTAGAAAAGCAGGTTAATGCCTTTGAGGGAAAATAAATGATAGAAAAATTTAAATACTCAATGGGAAGGTAAAAGTTGCAGAGAAATAAAGCTGCAGGGTATTACATAAATGAGAAATAATAAATTAGATATTGAAATAAAACATTTTTTGCAAAGGGCAACTGCAAGTTAGAAAATATTTCATATTTCCCATTGTGGTTGAGCCTATTGTTTTCAAAGTCACTGATGAGACTTAAAACAGACTATCACTTTTAAAATAGATTCAAATCTGTATAACCTTGGAGTTCTTAATCCATTTGCATTTTACCATCTGCTTTGCATGCTTCTTAACTTAATATGCATATCAGAATTGATTCAACTTACAAGCTTCTTCAGGAAGACATAAGCTACTATTGTATCGCCGAAATGATGATATTCAACAGTCTGTACAACATAAATCTGAAAGGACAGCATGGAGAGAATACTAGACAAAGAGTTAGGAGACTTCAATCCAGTCATATCATAATTATTAGCTCACTTTGTGACCTTGAACAACAAATCTAAACCTTCCAGTTTTCAATTTTCACATGTAAAATGGTTTAGGCAACCTCTGTAAGATTCTTTCCAAGTCCAAAATTCTCACAAATACATCTTCTTACTGGGGTTAGGACTGATCATTTCAGTTAAGAGACAGACATCAACTGGTGCCTCCACGTCCCTCTTTTGATAAGCATATTTAGGAAAGATATCGCGAGAGTTTCAAATGAAAAAAATCATGGTCTTGTAACAAATGCCACTAACAAATATTACAAACTAGATATTAGACTGCATAAGCCTGCATATTAATAAAATGCACAAAAAATTAAAATGGAATGAGTTTAAATACATCAATAATCACAATAACTGAAAATATAAGAAACTTTCTTGATTACAATCTCTTACTGAGACAGAGAAAAAGACTTGCTGTAAAAGCAAAAACTAAATCCAGCTATAAGGTAATTTCAAGAGACATTCCTATGATATAAAGATATAGGAAGGTTGAAAGGTAGGAAATGGAAAATATATGTTTTCAAAATCCTAGTCAAAAGAACATTGATGTGGCAATATTATCAAAATGGATACTTCCAAGATAAATGTATTGGTAGGGCTAATGAGGATTATCACTTAACCATAAAAGGAAAAATTCACTGTAAAGATATAACAATTCCGAATTCTGAATACACCTGTAGCCTCAAACATAAGAGATAAATATTGGCAGAATTACCAAGGAAAAATAGCGTTTTTAGATACCGATAGATCAAACAATCCAATAAACCGCCTGAACAGATAGTCATATATAGAACTCTGCAGCCAATATGGAGAAAATATATATATACTTTCCCAAAGGAACAAAGCCTATTAGCAAACATTTATATAGAATCTGCGCATCTATGATGACATCATATGCATTATGCTATTAAACATCATAAATGTAATGTAAAGATCAAAAACAAACTTTACAAGTCTTCCTAGACATGGGAATCTTTCATTGTGGTAGCCAAAGGGAGCAGAAAAGATGTGATTTTCAATGGGAAATTTACATGATTTTCAATGGGAAATTTACATGTATCTGAGTAACTACCACTAAAATCAATATACAGAACATTTCCATTACTGCAACTTGAGTCCCAGGTAGTCACTGACATGCTTTCTGTCATTTATATATAGGATTTGCCTTTTTCTAGAGTTTCATAGAAATGGAACTGTCTAGTTTCATGTGTCTGGTTTCTTTCACTCAGTGTGTTGTTTTTAGATTCAGCCACATTGTTCTCAGTTGTTAGTTCTTTTATATTGTCAACCAGTACCTGAAAACTGCTTTTCCATTTGCTTCCTGGTAGACACTCTGATTGTTTTCAATTTTTGACTACAGAAAACTGTGGCCATGAACATTCTAATACAAGTGTTTTTGTGCATAAATGTTTTCACTTTTCCTGGGTGAATATCTTAGTTAAAAGCTGAATCATATGGTAACTGCATGTTTAAATTCTTTTAAAAAATCAGTGTCCCCACAGTTTTATCCTTTCGTGTTCTGACTGGCCATGTATGAGTGCCAGTGTTTCTCTACTACCTGGACAAGTCTTTTCAACTTTAGACATTTGAGTGTGAGTGTACAGTGGTAAGTTATTGCAGTTTAAAGTCACATTTTCTCTGGTGACTAATGATGTTAAACATCTTTTCATGTGCTTAATAATTATTTGTATATTCTTCTTTGATGAAGTGTCTGTTCAAATCATTTGCCCATTTTTAAGTCAGATCTCTTTTACATTATTGAGTTGTAAATATTCTTTTTTAAATATATATATATTTAATCTTTTATTTATTTTTGACAGAGAGAGAGAGGATGAGAGACAAAGAGTGAGGGGGACAGAGGATCTGAAGCAGGCTCTGCACTGCCAGCAGCAAACCTGATATGGGGCTTGAACTCACAAACTGTGAGATCATGACCTGAACCGAAGTTGGAAGCTTAACTGACTGAGCCACCCAGGTATCCTGAGTTATAAATATTCTTTATATATTTTGCATACAAGTCCTTTATCACATGTGTGTATTGCAAATATCTTCTCCCAGATTGTGACTTTCCATTTAAGTGTCTTCAGAAACATAGTAATTTTTAATTCTGACTAAGTTCAGGTCTTTTGTGATTCATGTTTGTGTGTGTGTGTGTGTGTGTGTGTGTGTGTGTGACGTTTTGTATCTGTATGTGTGTGTAGGAACTTTTTGCCTAGTCCAAGATCACATATCCTTCTCTTATATTTTCCTTTAGAATTTTATAATTAAAGTTTTTCCATTTAAGTCTAAGATCCAATTTGAATTAATGTTTTTAAGATACAGGTAAGAGTTGAGATTTACTTCTTCCCTTACGGTTACCCAGTTGTTCTAATATCACTATTGAAGAGGCTATATTGTGGTCCTTTGGTGGTGTCATGGTTCCTTGATTCTTCACCTTCCTTGATGTCTTGTGTTGCTGTCTTTACATAAGAACAAGTGGCCTCTTCTTCCAGTCTTTACATTCTCCAGATAAGATCCACTTATAGATCTTACTTTGTTCTTCATGACTATCTTCTCATTTCCAGGGTAAACCCTATATGTTACCTTTTTTTACATGCTATTGGATTTTATTTATTACAAATTGTTGAGTATTTTTATTTACATGCATAAGGATGTGGTCTGCAGCTCCTACCTTTGTAAATTCATCACCTGATTTTGGTATTAGAGTGATGCTAGCTTTATAAAGTTATTTGATAAGTGTTTCCTTCTCTGTTTCTGAAAGAGTATGTATGTGGTTGGTATTATCTCTTTCATAAATGTATGACATAATTCACTAAAATCATAAGGTTCTACAGTTTTTTTGAAAATGATAGAAAAATCAATGTTTTTAATGAATATTGTAAAAATTAGATTTTCTGTATCATCTTGTATTTGTTTTGGTTTACTGTGATTTCCAAGGCATTTGTTTTTCTTAGAAGTAGCATACACTGTTATTAAGATGTGAAAATCATCCTTTATTATATGTTTAATATCTGTGGGATCTTTAGTGATCTCCTCCATCATTTTTGGTAATTTGTGTGTCTCTCTCTCTCTTTCTCTTTTTTCTTGACCAGGCTAATTAGCTACCATTTTTGTTGAACTTCTCAAAACAATTTTGCTTTAACTGATTTTTCTTTATTGTTTTTTATTGTATTGATTTTCAATTGTATATCCGTTATTTTCTTGATTATGCTAATTTGTTTTTAATTAGATCTTCTTTTTCTAGTTTCTTAAGCTGAAAGCTTACCTGATTTATTTTTAGACCCTTCTTTTCTGATAAAAGTATAAAAAGCTATAATTATCTAAGAATTCTTTTAGCCAAATCTTACAAATTTTGATATTTTGATGTCTTTGTTTTCATCAGTTCAAGGCATTTCTAATTTTTTTGGTGATTCTTTGACATATTTATTTAGAAGTGCATTGTTTAGTGTCTATATATTTGGGGATTTCCCAGATAGCTTTGTTAATTTCCATGCTAATTCTATTGTTGTCAGAGAACATACTGTATATTTGAATCTTTTAAAATTTATTGATTTGTTTTATAGTCCACCATATGGTTGATCTTGGTGGCATGTGGCATGTTCAATTGAAAATAATATATATGCTGCTGTTCTTTGGTAAAGTGTTGTGCAAATAAATGTCGTTAGGTCAAATTGATAGAACGTGTGGCTCGGTTTTCTGTATCTTCACTGATAGTCTGTCTACATGTTCTGTCATTACTAAGAATGTTGAACTCTAATTAGAATAATATATTTGCCTTTTTCTCATTTCAGTTCTGCCAATTTTTTACTTCATGGAATTTTGAAACTCATGTTTTAAAAATTTATGTTTAGGCACATAAAGTGTAAAATTATTATATCTTCATTAAGAATTGACCTATTTATCATTATGAAGCATTAAGAAATATTCTTTTTAATCCCTGTTACTATCTCTGATTTGCACTTTATCTAACCATAGTCATTATAGCTTTCTTAATAGCGTTTGTACAGTCCTTCTTTCTGTATCAATTCACTTTTATCCTGTTGACATCTTTATACTTAAAAAAGCATACTTAAATGTAGACAGAATATAGTTCCTTATTGCTTTTTGGGTTCAGTCTGATAATCTCTGATATTTAATTAGAGTGCTTAAACCATTTATATTTAAGTAACTTTTAACATAATTGGCTTACATTTACCATCATGCTATCTGATTTTGGTTTATTTTTCTTTATTTTTTGGATTAATTGAGTTTTGTTTAATGTGTTAATATTTGTTTATTGCCACTATTGCTTCATTAGGTATATATCTTTGTGTATCTTTTTGTGGCTTCTGTAGATTTTGCACTATATATCTTTAAGTTAACGTATTTTAAATTACATTTATGACTTAAAAATGTTAAAAATTTTTCCCTAAACCATTTCCCTTCCAATCCTTTGTATTTTTGTTGTGGTATACGTTATGTATGTATAAGTATAGCTATAGGAATAAGTTAAATCCCACAATATATTTTTGTTTTAAACAGTCAATTATATATGTATACATATTATATATATAATTATAGTTATAATATATACAATATACAATATAGAATAATTATAATGTATATTATATATATATATAATTTTTTAAATAAAATAAACCTGGGTCACCGATGTTACTCAGTCAAGTGTCCAACTCTTGATTTCAGCTCAGGTCATGATCCCTCAGTTCATGAGTTCAAGTCCTGCATCAGACTGTGCTGACAATGCAGAGCCTAATTGGGATTCTCTCTCCCTCTCTCTCTGCCCCTCTCGTGTGCTCACTCTCAAAAGATTTTTAAAAATGATAAAGCAATAAATAAAAATTAAAAATAAAATAAACATGTTTTTATGTCTACCTGCACATTTACCTTTCTTTTTGCTTTCTTTTTTGTCATCTAGTTTTTCATATGGTATCACTTCATTTTATCTCAAGAATTTCCTTCAACATTTCTTTTAGTGAACACTTGCTAGCAAAACATTATTTCAGATTTTTTTTACTTGAAAATGTCTTCATTGCTTATTTTTTGTAGAATATTTTCACTGCGTTGTTTGACAAGTTTTTTTCCCCTTTGATTTCTTCAGCTCTGGATCACTAACTTTTCATGTGTCTGTGATCATTGTTTTTTTATTCTGTAAGAAATGAATCTTTTTTTTCTATGGTTTTTCTCTTTGTTGAAATTTTCAGTAATTTGATTGTAATGTGTGTTGGTGTGTGTTCATTTAGTGTTTATTGATCTTCTTGAATCTGTGGGTTTATTGTTTTCACCAAATTTGGAAAACTCTTGGACAATTTTGGAATTTTAATTTCCTTAAATATTTTTCTATCTACCTCTTCTTTCCTTTCTTCTGGTAGTCCAATTACTTGGTGGTTACACATCTTGCAATTAAGAACACATCACCGAGACTCTTCTTTTTTTCAATTTCTCTCTCTTTTTTTCTCTCTCATTGTATTATTTTAGGTAGTTGCAGTTGTTATATCTTCAGGTTCACTGACCTTTCTTTCTGAGTGTTTAATCTGGTGTTGATTCTACCTGTGATAATTTCATTTCCTATATTTCATTTCTAGAAGTTCCACTTGATTCTTACATATTCTATTTCTCTTGTCATTATGTTTTTCTTTAAATCTTTGAACATAATGAACCCAATAATAATAATGATTGTAGCATATTTTTCTGCTAATTTCATTGTCATCGTCATTTCAATGTCTGCTCTGTTAATTGATTCTTCTCCTGGTTATAGGTTACATTTTTCTGCTTTTCACATATCTAAGTGGTTTGGGTTGGCTGACAGGCATTATGATTTTACTTTTTTTTTTTTTTTTCAGGTATTGGACTTTTTTAATTAATATGAAGAATGGCCTGGAAGACAATCAAGTTGTTTAGAGATCATTTTGATGCTTTTGTGATTTGTTTTCAAGCTTTTGGGATTGGGACAGGTATAGCATAGACTCAACTCTAGCTTCATTACTAAAGCTTGATTCTTTCAGGACATTTACTGAATGCCCTATATATTAACCACAAAGTCTTTCCATTTTGGCTGGTGGGAACACACATTATTCTTGCCCTGAGTGAGTACTAGCAATTATTTGCCTATAGATTAACAATATGTTTTCTTTCCCTGAAAGTTGTTCTTTGCCTGGTCACCACAAATATGTGCAGATTTCTACTCAGCTAAAGATTCAAGAGGACTGCAGTACATATATGGACCTCTTTCTCTTCATAGCTTTCTCTTCTCAGGTATTCTACAATTCCTCCCCTACCTCCCACTACCAATTTGAGTTTCCTTGGCCTCATTGAATTTCAATCTCTGTCTCCTGTATTAAGAAAGACGGCAATCTCTATTTGAATTTCCCTTCCTTCTTGTCTAGTCCTGAAACTGCATATAGGCAGAAAGCCAAGGACTCCTGTTCTCAGTGACCATAGGTCTCTGCCATCTGCTAGATTTCTAGTGACTAAAAGAGTAATTTCATATGTTCTGTCTACTGTTTTAATGGTTTACAGTGGAAACACTATTCTAGCATTATTACTCCATCATGACCAGACAGGACTTGAATTTCTTTTTCAAGTAGATTTAGATATGTTTTTCTGCTGTGTAAAAATTCTGTTTATTCCAAAATGTCAGCCACAGCAGATTTAGTATGCATGGAATAATAATTTTATCTTATCAAAAAAATCATTTCCAAAACTCTATAAGAAATCTAAAGGTCAGATTATGAATATAAATGTACTTTGAAAAATGTCCCCCTTTTCCTTGCCTGCTCCATTTTGATTGCCTATCATGATCTAAGATTGCTCAGTCTATTAATGGTCCAGGTCAGATACTATGTTGGGCTCAATGAGTTTAAAAATATTTTAAAAGATTATGGTATTATTTTCCTTGAATAGATTATAGTCTAATTTAAAAATCAAGAATGAAAATATAGTCATTCAGTATAAAACATGAAGTACTAGGATTTTTCAGAGTACAGGAAGGGCACTGTTGACTGATATGAAGAGAATTTCAATGACCTGGTCTTCACATTGGGCTGTTCCAACAGCAGTCCTTTGAAGGAATCCCTTTGCATCTCCATGCTATAACCAGGTAATTGTTTACTCAGTTCCTCAGAGCAAGTGAGGTCTTACGCAAAATTCATGCCCTAAATAGATTGCATTTATCCAGAAAAACAAGCTTTTCTCTTTTTTGCGTAATCTTCTCATATTCTTTCCTACTTATGGACATTTCTATGTTAGGTACAATTATGTGTAGTTTGTTTTCAGTTAAACTCTATTGCTTATACTTTGCATATCCCTTTGGTTACCAAGTTCTGATAACAGACATTAACATAGAATTCCATGAGTGTCCTTTTGGTGACCAGAGCTACACTGGGTTCTCACTGGTTAATTTCCCTTGTGGTTTGATTTCTCTGAATATCAGTCAAGTAAAACTGCAACATCCTTGCAGTGAGGAAGTGCCGTGTACATCTTAAA
Organism: Crocuta crocuta; assembly: GCF_008692635.1. NCBI lineage: Eukaryota > Metazoa > Chordata > Mammalia > Carnivora > Hyaenidae > Crocuta > Crocuta crocuta. Next base: position 5,034,963 of record NW_027530016.1, read on the forward strand.
TTTTACATGGAACTAATAATTCTTGTCTTCAGTAAATATCTGAGACCATCTGCTTTAACGGACCCTGCAAATTCAATGCCAAATAGTGAAGTTCTCTGTAGAATGGCTAAAAATATGGGTACACACATTAATAAAGAGGGAATATGCTTACCAGTTATAACTGGGTGGTTCCATTTTCTCACATTAGGCTGGAAGGAATGTTTATTATGGTTTAGTTCAAGGTGAGTGGTTTGGGAGGCATCTACACATATAAAATCATGGTAGTCATACAATTTACTTTCTGTGGAGCTGCTTACCAGGATACGTTTTAAAACTCAGTAAGACAAAGATGATGTCACTTTCCCTAATTTGAAGGTCCTTTAACCGAAAAAGGCTCTCTCAGAGGTTTTTGCTTTAGTTGAGTCTTCAAAACTGATTGAGAACTGAGAATTTAGTAAAGAAACTAAACTGATGTGGATTTCAAGGCCCATGATGGAAGAGCTGATGAATAGGTAAAAAAAATACCTCAAATCATTACTATAAAATTAATTTCCTGATTGTGGAAGGAGAACCACAATGACTCCTGCTCTGGGTATGCATCTTGATTAGCTATATTATAGTCTATAATTTTATTTGTAGTTGTCATGAGGAAAGAAGAAACGTGATGCTGTCATCTATGAACTTTGGAGAAGAATTGATTTTATTTTCCATCAGCCAATTGAGTGACCTGAGGTAAGTCACCATGACTCAAGCTTCCGGTGAATAATATGAGGAAGGCTAAACCAGATGAGATCTAAGTTTTCTTCCAATTTATTTCATGACTTTATAAATTTTAAATTATGGGGATAAAGCTTAGAAACTTAGAAATAACTGTGACTGGTCTAGATTAATGTTCCAGCTAGCCCCCAAATCTGTGCAAACAATGGCCCTAAGGGATGAACCATGAGTGGTTGTAATTTTTCATCCTGACATCAACCTTAGAGGTAGAACATGCGTCAGTTCTTCATAATCTACACTGTCAGCACTGTGGTGTATAAATTCAGCCAATCCCCTCCAAAATTTACTTATATGTGCTGCCAGTACCCTCTTGGGGATTAAGTTTCATAAGATTATTGTCCTTTGTATAAAAAAAGTACTTCCTTTTTTTTGTGGGGGGGGGGTGGTCCTAAGGTTACCCTGCTCAGTTACAAGAAATGTCTCCTTTAAAGGAGACTCACCCTAGTCTTTCAGATTTTGAAAGGTAAGTGTTTGCTTGCTCTGGTCATGGCAATTTTGTATTTTAAGAATTTTAATGTGGTTAGCATCCCATGATTTTGCCTTTCCTGGTTGAAGAATTTTCCTCTTATAGTCCTTGTATTGCTGGATGTCTTCCCTACCTTGATTCCTACTCCAAATCCTTGTGATTGCTTTGGTTTTCCTTTTCCTGAAAATCTCCCAGTTCCAGTTTGCATTTCTGGAGATGCAACAACAAAGAAATATATAGGGCTATAGAGGAAGAAGCAGATAGGAGGCGGTGTATTTTCTTATATTTTTGCAAACAGTCCACACCTTGCTGGAGCTTTGGCTACAGAAATGTCCTAAGTCTGTATTTTCAAGAAGCCACTCACTACTCTTTTTAAAAGAGTACATATTCTTTTTTCTGTTTCCCTCCTTTCTTCACTATTCTTTCCTTCTCTCCTTTTTTATTCTTCCCTCCTCACTTATTGTTGCTTAAACAAACCAGCCATTTGGGTTATGGGGTTTTTAGAATGAGGAAATCTATCTTCTAGTGGTTTATTACCTAAATTTTAGTTGAAGACAGTACGCATTAAGAAATACTATATACTACCACTGTAAGTCTACTTCCTTTAAATCATTGAAAACATAATAAGCCTAATTTAAATATATAGCATCAAAATAAATAACCAAAACATAAGGCAAGGATTTTCTGGAAAGCAATGGGGAATGCTGAGAAGAAAGAAATCAAGAAAGGGCCTCAGAGACTCAAACTAACAAGAATTAAAGATGTGTAAGATTGAGCTCTTTCGTTGCCTATCTGAGATGTATTGCTTTGTTTCTCTTTCTCTCTTAAGGTGTAGTCCTATTTCAAATGTAATTGCTTGAAGTTTATGTTACCTTCTTTTCCTTGATTCCTTCTCCACCCAAATTAGTATCCAGTTGGCTCACTCCTGCACATACTGCTCAGCCTGATGGACAGACAGTAGGGTTCAAAACCCGCAGAAGAGGATGGCATGCTACTGTTTACTGAGCACCTGTTATATGTCAGGCACTTCACTAGGCACTTTTAGTATTTCATGAAATCCTCACAATATCCCTGAAGGAAAATTGTTATATTTTTCCTCATGAATCATCTGAGGCTCATTCAGTCCTTTTCCCTGGAACATGCAGGTGGAAAACAGCAGTTGAATTTAAGCTCAAGTTCTCCTTTGCCAGTAAGCAGCCTTAAAGTGCTGCCATTCACTATGGCATTATAAAATTGTTAGAATCAAGATTTTCCATTCTTAGTTAACCTTTCTTTGAGGAATATAGAGCTATTCTCTTCATACAGCATTTTTTCTTATTCTTATTTCTCAGGAGACTAAACTTTACAACCGAATTTTGTAGATCAAACAGAATGGCTTAAACTAAGGCTTTTTTCTAAAACAAATCCTCAAGGATATTGAAAACACAGTATGCACATCTGCTATTCTTCCTTTATATATAGTGCCCATTGCCCTCAGGTAGCCAAGAACCAAGGTGTGTGTGGGTGGGTGGGGTGGTGTTTGTGTTAAGGAAGCAGTGAGAGGTGGCCTTACTTCATCTGGCCTCATTTCTGTTGTGGTTGTTGATAATAATTGTTCATATTTTTAGAATAATGTCATAGATTAATTTGCAATTGTGGGAAACTTCAGAGACCTCAAAGTAAATGGTTTTCTCTGTTTATACCTAAATATCTGAAGATTTCAGAATTGATCAGTGATGGCAGACCATCCAAATGAAGAAAAAGAAAATAAAATGAAACAAAATTTCTTGATAGCCTTCATTAAAATATTCATTTGAAATTAGAGTACTTTTTTTAAAATCTACTGATGAACATGCATGTTTCTCATGTTGATAAGTTATCAATTAGCTAATTTTATAATTGTACATGGTCTGTCAAACACTGAATTTCCTCAGTAGGAAAATGCAGTGCTTTCCTTCTCAGGGGCCCTCAAGGGGAAAAGAAGTAATTACTGTCAATGGTCCTTCACTCCCTAAGTGCCGTAAGTTGCAAACCCACTCATTTGTAATTCTAGTCAGAGATTCTCTTTCTCAAATTAGTTTAGGTAATAACTGGAGGCTGACAGAATGCTTATTTAAAATCATCACTAAATGCATATATAAATGTATCGTAAGTTATCTTAAGTTACTGAAAGAGGATTGGAACATTATAAGAGGAAAAAAATTGAAATGATAGGAGTGATGGCATTTAATTTTTTTCATTATTCCCTCCCAGTTCAATACAACCTGTATTTATGTTTCTTAACTGGTAGTCAACTTGAATGATTTGACTCAGCATGATAATACCACTTACTGTTTCATCAGCCATAACATATAAAGACTTCAGCTACAGCAGGAAAATAAAATTGTATTTCATATTTTTCACTAAGGTCTTTTAAATATATAGTCAAATATTTAACATAGTAGGTGTAAAACATCCAAACCTGGGTGTAGGAAATACAGTAATACTTGTTCCACTTGATCTTCCCCTGGTTTCTATTATTTGATTGTTTAGCTCACTGGTAATCATAAGACTTCTTGCCTGTCCTTGATCTCATTGTTTTCATGTGCCCTAAACCCATTTGGAAAGCTGGTGAATCCTGTGTGTCCCTTCTCAATAATGTTTTAAAATTCATATAAGAAAATATAAAGAATGGGGCGCCTGGGTGGCTCACTAGGTTAAGCGACCGACTTCAGCTCAGGTCATGATCTCACGGTTCGTGGGTTCGAGCCCTGCATCGGGCTCTTTGCTAACAGCTAGCTCAGACAGCTCATGCTCTCTGACAGCTCATGCTGTCTCTCTCTGTCTCAGAAATAAATTTAAAAAACATCAAAACATTAAAAAAAAGAAAATACAAGGATTGCAATGGAAACCAATTACATTGAAATGAGATTAGCAAAGTATTAAAAACAAATTTGTAATGAGGTAATTATGTGCTTCCTTATTAATGCATTAAATGATACTATCTAGTGGTGAGTCTAATAACTACCATAGTTTTGAGATTGTGATCAACGTATACAGTATATCAAGATGTCAGAGACAACTGTAGTGGCATATGGAAATTTCTGATTGCTATTGCTGATGTTTACAATTATTGTTTTATATTACTGTTTATTTTCTTACATTCATAACTGAAGAAAATTCTAATTTCACTTAAGGATAGGTGAAACTAAGGATATCCTTTTTTATTTTGTTTTATTTATTTTATTTTATTTTTTTCATTCAAGTTCATGGACTTCTTAAATTATTTCCAGGGCCTTGGAGAAAGCAGTAATTTACTAGTGATACATTTCATAAATTTCATACTTCAAAGTAAATAAACTCACAACTTGATATAAGTGTAAAAAAAGCACTTAATTAAAATAAACCTAAGGATGGAAATGGGAATTCTTCAGTCACCCAGTCAGTCAGTTAATTTCTCTCTTGTTTTCTCTCCCACTGCCTAACTGGTCTCTTATTTTTGTGCCGTCTGTGACTTCTCTATTTTTCTCTCTGCATCGAGACTTTTTTCTTCTATGCATATATGTCCACCCATGCAGCTTCTCAGTTAATTCCTCCTCAGTTCAAATAATCAACAGATAGTGTTTCAATGAATCCAAATTCCAAATTTTCTAAGGACAGAATCTAGTAGGTCAAACTTGGGTCTCTTGTCTCCCTTTTCACTAACAACTAACAACTAAGGGACAGTCATGAAATATAAACGTGACTTCTGAGTCCACCACTTTCATACTGGAAGTGTTGACGTATGCAAAAAAGTATATTTAGGGGTTGGGCTGACAGTCTTCACATTTCAATTCAAAATGGTTGAGCCAATCCTTATAGACCTGTCAGAACTATCCTCACTTGCCATGTCTTACCTCTTCCTTACCACAGATCATGTCCTGGAAATACACCTCCACCAATAACTTGGTTGATGTGCAACAATCAAACCATGACTAGGGCTTTCCATTGTCTTCCATTCCATCCCATTGCATTCGATCAGATTCCATTCCATTCCTGTAATCAAGAGCCAACTGCCAACCAACATACTAAGCTTTAAATATAGGAATCAAAATGAGATATGGCCCTTTTCTGAAGGTTCTCAGAGTCTAAGGAATATTAATATTCCCTGATATTAGGCAGAATATTTACTCAAAATAAATTACTTACATGTAACACATAGTAGACTCTGAAAGTGACAAAAAAGAGAAGTTATAACAAGTGAGAGGCAAATATAACTAAACGCTAAGTTTTGAGGTTCTATGAAGGTTTAGCATAAATGGCAAAGAGCACGCTTACTGTTGTAAAAATGTATTAAAAGTTATGATTGTAGATGCATCACTATTGTCAGCATTAGCATACATTTATCTTGTAATTCACTCGTATAGTTGGCTCTTATAAGATTGTACATTTCAACTAGGATGCATATAAATCTGGAGATATGTGATGGTGTTCCAGAGGATATAGGATGGTGCAAGTAAATATGACACACAACCCCAAGTCATCAATTTTCTTTGAAAAGTCTGGATAACAAAAACACTTCATGGTCACTGTTTTAAGAGACCCAATGATCACTGCAATCTAAACTACCTGGCAAGTGTTTCTCCTTCACAAAATTTCTGGCTGTTCCTTAAACCTGAATCTGTTTCATATATATGGGACAGTTCCACGGAAAACATAATACCACACAATGGGCACTGTGATAAGCAAAGCCAGTGGATCTTAGGACGCTGCTATGGGCTAGGGCTACCTATACTGTAATGGCATTTGTAGACACACTCTTGAACATATATATTGGCCTTACTTGGGATTCCTCTGTAAGAAGGAATAGAATAGGTTATGCTGCAGTAATGGCTTCTAAAACACAGTGGCTTCTGTTTAAGTTTTCCACTGTTGCTTAACAAATGGCTACAGTTCCTTGCCATTGGGCTTCTCCAACACTGGTTCTTGTTTCATGGTAGCTTACTGCAGGGTCCATTAGGGTAGCCCTTAGTGTGTCTGCTATTAAGACGTTTTTATATGTTTTATAATGTAATTACAGAAATAAGCTCCTATTACTTTTGCCATCTTCTATTGGTTAGAAGCAAGTCCCACCCACACTGAAAAGGAGGGGATTACACAAAAGGCATGAACGATCAGTGAGCAGTATTGGGGATCTCCTTAGGGTGTGTCCACCAGAGCTTACAACAAGTTTATTTCTAAGTCATATTTATGTACATGTTCACTGGGGACATTCAAGGACCCAGGCTAATGGAGACCTCATTTTTAAAAAAATACTTATTTAATTTTGAGAGAAGGAGAGAGAGAAACCATGAGCAGAGGAGGGACAGAGAAAGAAGGAGACAGAATCTGAAGCAGGCTCCAGTCTCTGAGCTGTCAGCACAGAGCTGGACATGGGCCTTGAACTCATGTACTGTTAGATCATGACCTAAGTTGACATCATCAAGACAGTATGGTATTGGCACAAAAACAGACACATTGACCAATGGAACAGAATTGAGAACTCAGANTCATTCTTTCAAATAAAAATAAAATAAAATAAAATGCCCGTTGTTGATAGTAGGCTGTAGCCTTATTTAGAGATTCCAATATCTGTCAGATAGACGCTAATGTATTAGCAGTACAGGCTGCAGATTCCTCTCTCAGTGGGTGAAATAAGAGAAAGAAACTCAGCTTAAATATCTGCGCAACAGACTTTTTTCCCCTTCTAGGAAAGATTTCTTCAATTTCTTAAAGCATGGTGTGCCAGCTAAGCTGTGTTAAAAACAACCAGTAATCAGCTGCTTCAGGTGGGAGTTTCTTAGAATTGCTGAGTCTAGTAAGTTCACACCCTACATTTTGTGTACTTAGCTTTCCTTTTGACACCATTCAACAGTGAAGTAGTAGCTTCCAAAACTTTGCTTTGACTCTGAGGTTTATTCCAAAAGCAATCAGGACTTGTGCCTGGTGATGCTCTATATCCTTATCCAATTCTTTCAACAGATTTGAGTCAAGGCAAGGACATCTGCAACCTTGATTGGGTTCGAGGGTAGATGACTACATACAATATGTCACTGGCCAATCTGTGCTAGATCACAGGATCTGAGGCATAGAGTATAAAACGAAACCTCAGTGACCACAAATGTAAGTGATTTCTATAAACTTGCTGGCAATCACCAATATCTAATTAATTTTCATACCTTTCTCTTGGCTGTCACCTCACTGTTTCTGGCCTTTCAGTCCTTATTTCACCCCTGCCACATGAGTGTGAAACTCCAGCTTTCACCAGCTTTCCACAAACTCTTCCATCATGCAAGCATTTCATGAATTTATTCCTTCACCATGGATATTCAGCAAAATATGGGTGAGATCACATTTTAAATCATAGGGATGCTATCATGCATCACCATTTCCTCCATCCTTTGTTCTTCTCCTTTGCATCCCACAGGAGAAACCAGCACTTTCTTTTTCCTCTTTAGAAAAGATTGTGGACTGATTCTGCTCATACTCAGGCTCGCAAGGTTTTCCTTTGTATCTCGAAGGAGCTTGTGTATTAATTTATGCTGAACAAAGGCAGTGTACTTCTTGAAAGATGTCACAGGGGGGAAATGTTCCCCTTTTTGCCAGGTGTAATTATAATCATGTTTATACCAAATAACCTGTGGTGGATATAAGCAATGTAGCAGAGGCTTAAGGAACACAGAGGAAGAGATGATTGATTCTCTTGTGGAAGGTTGGGAAAAGAAGTAAAAGTGAGATGGGAAATCCATGGCATGGGCACTGCAGATATGAAGGCATTGGTGATTATGATACATTTAAAGAAAGATGAAGAATGGCACTAAAACAAAGGCTAGGAGAAACATAGGGAATTGATGTGAAATACCAGAAAGGCAGACTGTCACACCTAGCAAGAGTTATTCTGCTTTTGCACATATAAATATTTTGAAGACTCTGCTAGAAAATTTGGGTAGACGGCTGAACTGACTCATGATCCTCAAAGCTTTTCTCGCCTTAAAATTTCTGCTTCAAGTGGCAAGTGTGAGTTTGAAATTTTGTAGAACAAAGTAGCTAAGCAACCAGATAGAACATGTTAAGTCAAAAAACAATGACATTTGATTTAATATTTCATAATACTGCATATTGTACTTAGGACTATATGGAATATACAAAAGTAACAGAATCTCATATTCTGAAAATTCACTCCATGTGCAGTAAACCTTAGTAAACCAATAAGAGTTTATCCAAGCATCACTTGACAGCCAGAAAGAATGATTTCCCTCTTTTTCTTAAGCTTAAATGTGAAGCTTAAATTATATGGGATCTAACTGAGTTGAATCAGTGCTCCCATTTTCACATATTTTACTATAGAAAACTGGATATTTTGTGAGGTACAAAAAAAAGTGCAGGGTGTGGAAGAGACATTGACCAGAAGTTAAGGAAGGCTTCTTCTTTCCTCTCTTCCCGTCTCTTATTTTTCCTTTTTCCCCCCACACTTTTTCTCCTTTATACAAATATGAATGGAGTCTGTGCTATGTCTGGGGACAATGCAAGGTGCTGGGAGACAAACTGGCAATTGCAATACTGTGAGATAAATATTCATTAAAAATTGTTTTTTTTAACATTTATTTATTGTTGAAAGACAGAGAGAGACGGAGCATGAGCAGGAGAGGGGCAGAAAGAGAGGGAGACACAGAATCTGAAGCAGGCTCTCAGCACAGGGGCTCGAACTCATAAACTGTGAGATCATGACCGGAGCTGAAGTCATACACTTAACTGACTGAGCCCCCAAACCCTATTTTTTTAATGTTTGTTTATTTTTGAGTCAGGGAGGAGCACAAGTGGGGGAGGGTCAGAAAGATGCAGGACAGAAGATCTGAACCAGTCTCCGCACAGACAGCAGAAAGCCTGATGTGGGACTCACACTCATAAACCAGGCGATCATGATCTGAGCCAAAGTCAGATGCTTAACCGTATGAGCCACCCAGGTTTCTCGTGAGATAAATATTCTCAGAAAAAGGTGTTCCAGAACTATATAGGAGAAGCCTGAAACTAGACTTGAAGGATGAAGAAAACTTTCCAAAGAAGTTAATCTTCGGTGGAAATGTAAAGAACGAGAGTTGTCAACGAGGGTTGGAGAGAGAAATTTGAACATTGAAAGGATTATTTATAGTTAGTTAACTCTCAAATAAGTAGTACATTTATAAAACAAAGCAGTAGTATGCTTTTAAATTCAATTATGCATTTTGAAATAGTTTTCAGAAATATATTAAAATATCAAAGGTTTTATTGATCTGTGATTACTCATTTGAATAAACTCAAAGTAAATGCACCAACACCCCCTTAAGTGATCAGTCCTGCTTATTACCTTGATTAACAAAATTTCCTTAAATGCCAAAATATTAAGGAGAAAATAAAACAAGATATAAGATACTTAGAGAGATGGGTTATAATTTTATATGAGGACATTATGGAACTTTTCTGATGAAACAACATTTGAGCATTGACCTGAAAGAAGTGAGGAAGAGAACCTTAAAGACATCTGTGAAGAAAGCATTCCAGAAAACGGGAATATTATATGCAAAGACAAGCTGGTCATGTATGAGAAAAGACATGCTTTTTGAAGGTTAAAAATGAATATTGTAATCTATTCAGTAAACACTAAAAAGAAAACTAAAAAGTATAGCTGAATGCCAATAGAGGACATAAATGGAATATTATAAAAATGCTTGATTTAGTGTATCCTACTGCCCCGAGAAAAAAAAAAAGGCTTAGAAGGAAGAACAAAGGAACAAAGAACTACAGGACACATAGAAAAAACACCAATATCATAGATTTAACTATAGACATTTAAATAATTACACTGAACGTATGTATATTAAAAACCCCAATTATAAGGCAGAGATTATTAGGCAGGATTTAAAAAATGATCTACATGGTGATTACAATGCATATTTTAAATACAAAGACACAGAATTCTGTAAGTTAAAGGACGGAAGTATATATACATTCCCTGCAAACACTAAGCATAAGAAAGTGTCTGTGACTGCGTTAATATCAGACAAAAGTGTCAAAACATCAAGAATTTATATTAATCATAAGTATGTCTGAATCCAATATCAAACTTCCTAAAATGCGTTAACCAAAAGTTATCAAACTAAAGGGAAAAATTTGTATGGAAGGACAAAAGACCCAAAATAGCCAAAGAAATCTTGTGAAAAAACAAAGCTTGAGATATCACAATCCCAGATTTCAAGATATAGTACAAGGCTGCAGTAATCAAAACAGTATGTACTGGCACAAAAATAAACACATATATCAAAGGAATAGATTAGAAGCCTCAAAACAAACCCATGCTTACATAGTCAATTAACCTATAACAAAGGAGGCATGAATATACAATGGAGGAAAGACAGTCCCTTCAGCAAATGGTGCTGGGAAAACTGGACAGCTCCCTGCAAAAGAATGAAATTGGATCACTTTCTTACACCATACACAAAGATAAACTCAAAATGAATTTAAAAGGTACATGTAAGATTAGACACTACAAAACTCCTTGAAGAAAAGACAGGCAGTAATTTCTCTGGCATCAGCTATAGACATATTTTTTGAGCTGTGTCTCCTCAGGCAAGGGAAACAAAGCAGAAAATTATACTATTGGGACTACACCAAAATAAAAAGCTTTTGTGTAGCAAAGGAAACAATAAGTGAACCTTCTGAATTGGAGAAGATATTTGCAAATGTTATATCCACAAGGGGTTAATGTCCAAACCATATAAAGAATTTATACAGCTCAATACCACCCCCCCCAATCCGTTAAAAATATAAAGGACAAGAGTAGACATTTTTCCAAATAGGATATAGAGATGACCAGCAGATACATGAAAAGATGCTTAACATTACTAATCATCAGGGAAATGCAAACCAAAACTATAATGAGATATTACCTATATCTGTCAGAATGACTAAAATAAAAAAAAAACATGAGAAATAACAAGTGTTGGTGAGAATGTGGAGAAAAAAGAACCCCCATTCACTGTTGGCTGGAATACAAATTGGCACAGCCACTGTGGAAAACAATATGGAGGTTTCTCAAAAAATTAAAATTAGAATTACCATATGATCCAGTAAATCCACTAGCTGAGTATTTATCCAAAGAAAATGAAAATGCTAATTTGAAAAGATATATATACCCCCTTGTTTATTGCAGCATTATTTACAATAGGTAAGATGTGGAAGCAATCCGTGTCCATTGAAACATGAATGAATAAAGAAGATGTGAGATATGTATGTATACACACACACACTAACACACACACTGGAATGATATTTAGCCGTTGAAAAAATGAGATCCTGGGACATTAGGAACAACACAGATAGGCCTAGAGTTTATAATGCTAAGTGAAATAAGTCGATCAGAGAAAGACAAATGCCATATGATTTCACTCATGTGTGGAATTTAAGAAACAAAGCAAATGAACAAAGCAAAAAGAGACAAAGGGAAAAATAAAGCACTTAAATACAGAGATCAAACTAGTGGTTGCCAACACGGGGGCAGGTGAAGGGAGATGGGGGAAATAGATGAAAGGGATTAAGAGTACACTTACCTTGATGAACACTGAGTCATGTATAGAATTATTGAATCATTAAATTGTATACCTGAAACTAATATAGCACTGTATATTAATGTTACTTCAATAATAACAACAGCAACAACAAAAAGGAAAGGAAAATAGGCAAATATCTACAATATTATTTGGAGATTGTAAAAACTCCTTTTTAAAAAACTGTTTTCATGAGTTCACATGGACCAATTAATGTATAGAAAAATTGATTAACACTACCAGTTGAATTTTTCAAGTTTATTTTTTATTTCATTTATTTATATATATTTTTTCAAGTCTATTTATTTGAGAGAGAGACAAAGAGAGCAAGTGGAGGAAGGGCAGAGAGAAAGGGAGAGAGAGAATCCCAAACAGACTCCACACTATTAGCACAGAGCCCCATGCGGGGCTTGAACCCATGAACTGTGAGATCATGACCTGAGCCAAAACCAAGAGTCGGGATTTTAACTGACTGAACCACCATTGTGCCTCAATTAACACTATCAATTAAATCAACCTAACTGACATTTACAAAACACTGCCAGTAAACAGAATATACATTCTTTCAAATGAATATGGAATTTTCCTGAAAATAGACCATAGTCCTGGCTGTGTGAAAAGATCCAGTAAGTTTCAAAGGTTAAAATAATACACAATGAACTCTTTGACTATAAGTATAACAAACTAGAAATCAATATCAATAATAAGTTGATAAATGTCCCCAAGTACTTCAAAATTAAATATACTTCCAAATAACTCATAGATCAAAGAATAAATCACAAGACAAAAATTAATTTAAAACTATTTTAAACTGAATAATAAAATACACACACACACACCTCTTATCAAAATTAACAGATACAACTAAAACAATCGATAAAAGGAAGTTTATAGTTTATTTTATGAAAGAAGAAAGGTATGAAATGAATGATCTAGTGACTTGCCTTAAGAAGACACTAACCAGAACAAAGAAAACCCAATATTAGTAAAAGGAAATATGCATCAAACTCAATGCAATAGTAATTGAACAGTAGAGAAAATCAATAAAGTCAGTTACTTGTTTGAAAAGATCAATAAAAGTGATATATCTACTAACAAGACTGATCAAGAAAAAAAAAAAAGGGGAAAAATCCCAACAAACAAATTACTAAGGTGAATAAAATAAGGAACATCACCAGAGATATTAAAGAAAATAAGAGGGCATATGAATAACTCCATAACATATAATTCAATAATTTATCGGAAATTGGTGTTCCCTTAAAAACACAACTTTCTATAACTTTTACAGTGAGAAATAGAATTTTTAATTCTCTATATCTATTAAATAAATAGAATATTCACAAAGAAAATTGTAGGCCCAGATGGCTTCACTAATGAATTCTATTAAATATTTAAGGGCAAAAAAATCATACCTGTATTTTGCAAACTCTTCACAAAGTAGATAAGGATAATCACTTCCAATTCATTTAATGAGGCTAGCATAACCCTGATACCAAACTAAGACAAAAATATTGCAAAGAGAAAAAAACTGGAGACTAATGTTTCTCATGAATATAAATGCAAAAATCTTTTGCATTCTATTGATTACAATAGAACACCAATATATAACAGGGACTATTAGTCATGACCAAGTAGGTTTTATCCTGGGAATTCAAATTGGCTCATATATGAAAATCAATCAGTATAATTTACCATATTAAAGGATTATGAGAGAAAAATCACATGATCACTTTAATAGAGCAGAAAAAGTATTTGCTACATTCAATGGCAACTTATGATTTGAAAAAATCCTAACAATAAACTATGATTGGAAGGAAACTTCTCAACCTGCTAAAGAATCTCTTTGGAAACTTTATGGCTAGTATCAAATTTAATGATAAAAAAATAGAAATTTTTCTCTTAGATCAGAAGCAAAGAAAGGAATGCACTTATTTCTTTTTTCCTCTTAATGTTGAAGTAGATAGCCCAAAATTCAATAAGTCAAGAAAAAGAAATAAAGTTTGAAAAAGGTGAAATAAAAATGTCATTATGGAAATGCAACCAAACTGTACATAAAATAGTCAAAGGAACCTGTAAAACTGCTATGAAATACTAAGGGAATTTTGTAAGATTTCATAATACAAAGTCAACATACAAAAATCAAGTTTTCTCTTTAAATTTTCAAACTCTAATCGGGGGTTAAATATTTAAAACATACCCTTTATAAAAGCATATGATGCTTAGGAATAATCTAATGACGGCCACTTTAGACTTCTTCATTGAAAAGTACAAAACATTTCTGAGAGATCAAAACTCTAAATAATGGAAAATACATATCAAGTTCATGGATTGTAAGACAATATTGTTAAGGTGTTAATTCTCCCCACATTGGTGTAAAAATTCAAGAAAAATCCAATACAATTTCAATAAGTTTTTGTTTGTTTTGATTTAAAAAATTACAAATTGATTCTGAAATCTGTGTTGCAAGGAGAAGAACCTAAGGTTATCAAATAATCTTGAAAATATAATAACAAATTTGGAGCTTTTATTTTTACTCCAAAACTTGCTGTAAAGGTATGTGATTAAGACAGTGATATTAGTAATAGTACAAAGATGTGCATCAGATTACAAAGTTGAGTCCAGAAATATTCCCATAAATATGGCAAATGATTGTTGACCAAAGTAGTAAAGCATTTGTTGAGGGAACAAAATCGTTTCAGCAAATGCTGCTGGACCAATTGAATAGGGAGAGGAGTGAAAGAGTCTTAGCTCTTACCTCAGATCATACACAAAAACTGACTGGAGTTGAATGATAGGTTAAAATGTTGACATTAAAACAATGGTACGTCTAGAAAAAAACCTAGAGGAAGATCTTCACCATCTTGGGATATGTAAAGATTTCTTAGAGACCACAGAAAAAGCACTAAAGGAAAAGGAACTGGAAAGGAAAAATTTAAAAAAAAAGATAACTTAGACTTCATAAAAATTAAAAAGCTGTCTTCAATCTGAACAATAAAATAACAATAGTATTGGATTATAACCAAGAGAGTTTAATACATATTTATGAGTTCACACTGATAGAATTAAACAACCAGGTTAACAAAGAAATGGAAGAGAAGTGATAACTTTCCCTTACAGAAAAATTACAACTCCTAAATGAAGATGAATGACAAAAATAGAACATCACTATGAGAACATGAAAGTAATGATTACTTCAGTTAATTTCCACAAATACTAACATACGTGAGGAAAATTTTAAGCAGAGACAAGATATCTGGGTACTCACAAAGTAATTCCTCCCCCAAATATTTACAAATTTCAGAGCAAAAATTAGTAACCTTATAGAGGAGACTTCTGGTAGACACTACTGTAAGCTAAGTGATTAATGTTAATATCATTGGTAATACCTATCGACATCAGGTATCCCTTGAAAAAGTCACATCACCCTGCGGTATCTTTCTTAATAATGTACAATCTCAATTTCATTATGAGAAACTCAAATTGAAAGAAATTCTACAAAGTTCATGACTGGTATACTTAAAAAGTGTCAAGGTCGTGAAAAACCAAGAGAGACTGTTGCAGGTTGCAGAAGACTTAGAAGACCTGACAACTGAGTACCATATGGGATCCTTGATTAGACCCTGGAACAGAAAATGGACGTAGATGGAAAAACTGGCGAAATCTGAATACATTCTATATTTAGTTATACACTATTATCCTGAAGTTAATTTCTTAGTTTTGATTAATGTTCAGTGGTTATATACAACATAGGGGGGTTTGGGTGAAGGGTATATGGGAGGTGCTGTACTATTTTTTTTTCAACTCTTCCATAAGACTGAATTTATCTCAAAAGAAAATTTTAAACACAACGAGAAAGACCAAAACCAAAAACTCATTGCCAAGTTACTCCTCTGTAAAAGAAAACTCGTTTTCCTGGTCTAAGCAGATACCTCCTGCAAATGCATTCCTTAATGTACATATCTATGGGACATATTGAGTATATGCCTTATCCAGAACCACTTTTGAGAAAGTAACCAAAGAGAGTTCTCTGAATATGGTGTGGGGCATTTGACATATGACTTTGTAAACTTCCTTAAAAATGCAAATTTTGACTAATTTTTCTCTTTCTAATTAGGCAAAACATTTTTCTTCCCCTTCAGCACTAAATGTTGCTTCTCCATAAATGCATTTAAACCACAAGCTCAGTAATGTCTTAGATTACACCAGTATCCATTTGAATATCTACTTTAAAAAATGTTTGGTTATTTATGTGAATGATAATGAAGTCTTTTGCTGAAAGAAGCTCTAAATGTTAAATTTCATGTACCAGTGAGCAAAAGGATGAAGTATTCTGAAAAGAGCAGGAAATAGTTAGACCCCCGAAATCACATTACATACACAGTTGCCTACCCTTCCTAGCTGTCTGTGTTGAGCTTAGTCTTTATAATATTTAAGAATTTTTAAAAACATTTTATGCCTTTAGGAACAAAAGTACTTTAATATCAAAAACTCAGTTCAGCATATTGTCTTTGCACCCATGCTGTAATGATCTATGAGCGCTATTGACACAACACTGTTGATAGTCCTGACAGAGTACATCATAAAGTTCACAATGCTAAATCACAATAGCAAAGAAAAAGGACGCAAGTCAAGTACAACTAATAAAACAAAGTGAGTAACAGTGAATGCACCCCATAGGTAAACTTCTTTCTGTACTGAAGACAGAAGCAAATTAGTAGACATTTCTAACAGTGCCCTTGAGTAAACTATATTTTATTCACAAGGTCACATCTTCAGAAATGTTATTTGAAGATGCACTATGATTATTCAATTTCAGGTTCCCTCTGTTGTTCTCAGTAGTGTCAACTAATGTCAAATATATCTATTATCAGGGGTCTGGGTGGCTCACTCAGTTAGCAATCTGATTCTTGGTTTCTGTCATGGTCTCAGTCTCCTGAGTTCAAGCCCCACATTGGGCTCTGTGCTATCAGCGCAGAGCCAGCTTGAGATTCTCTCTCTCTCTCTCTCTCTCTCTCTCTCTTTCTCTCTCTCTCTCTCTGAGCCTCCCCCACTTATGCTGTCTCTGTCTGTCTCAAAATAAATAAATAAACTTAAAGAATATGTCTATTATCTTTTTCTTATAGCTGCTTTTTAACTAGAGAAATACAATTACTGCACTGAAGTCAGAGATACATTTTTATCCCATGTTACACCGCTGTGAACTGCTTGTTTATTTAGTTATTTTCACTGTTGACACATATGGGGTTTGGTCCAGTGTTGGTACCAGTGCTTCCCTTGCCATTGTCATTAATGGCGATGTTAAAGTGCCTTGTTCCTAAAGAACATACAAGAGTATTGATACTTTGTGTTTGGAGGTGTTTTCTCTTGAACTCAACTCTCCTTGAAGAGAGACCTCCTTGGAATAAGCATACTATTTTAAATTCCTAAGGACACTGGGGAACAATTTAAAGAAGCGCAAGCTTCCTTCAGCGAGCTTACTGAGCTCCTGTTTTCTGGTGACCAGGGTTTGGAAACTTCACATGTTTGTTTCATGGCACTCAAGGTTGGTTTTGTAAGCATACGAAGTGGGAGGGCAGATATGTACCTAAAAGAACATAGAAGGCCAAGCTTCTTTTCCTGCAACTTACTAATTTTTTAAATTGGGCAGTTTACTCATCTTACTCTTAGCTTTATTATATTTAACTATTTTTTTTTAAAAAGGAATTTATAAAGACTTATATAAATATTCCACATAGAAATTATAGGGATCTAGTATGAGGTAGTTTTGCAAACCAGCAAGAAAAATGCAAATACAGGGTATTCTTACTTGTAGTTGTTTGAATTATTATCAATAAGAGTAAACAAAAGTTTCTTTGATGTTTGATTTCTCCCCTTTCTGTTTAATGTACCTCACTGAACATTATTTTTTCTTTTTTCAATCTTTGGATATATATATTAATTTATATAACATATATTGTTAGGTATATAATATATATCATATACTATATTTTATATAGTATATACTATATATGTTTTTCTCTATTTTAGAGATATATATTTTATATAGTATATTCTGGAATAANATTTATATATTATATTTATAAATAAATTCTAAGTTACACTTTCTTGTGATTTTTACTCTCCCATACAATGACTATTTCTTTTATTTTTCACATTTTAATCAATTTAAATACTGATCCAAAGGAATGAAGCTACAATATTAGAATATCATGTAGGATAAGGCACTTTCCAGAGATGGGACACACATATTTTCCCTAGGTCTCTGAATCAGGTTTATTTATAATATTAATAATGTCAGATATCTTGGGAGAGAGTTGCAGGTACCTGAATGTATTGGGGTTATTTCAAATTCATATGTGGTTGATACATTTTTAAGACACTGTGATAGATGGAAAATCATTGAGTTGACAAAAAAACAATGATTGAAAAGCAGCTTATGAACTTGGGAGTTGAGATCTCTTGTGCAAATTTTACTCCCAAAAAGTCTGTGAGCATAAAGAGGTTATAGATTCTTCATTTTACAGATGGAACAGTTGGATCCAGAGAAGTTGCATAAGTTGTTCATGATGCAGACTCCCCTATGGAGGAATTGAGACCTGACACAGATGTTGTGAACACTGTTTCTCCGTAAGAAGACTAAAAGAGGTGATGGGGGTTAGAACTCTGACCAACTGGAGAAATTCTGTTCTATTTGGTTTTGCTTTCTCTGTTTTTTATTTGAGAGTTCTTAATGAGAATATTTTGAAGCAGTGAGAATTCAAATGCAAGCATTTATCAAACCTATTGGATAGACTGAGTGTATAGTCATTGTTCCTGGTCATGTCCTGCTTCCCTTTACATACATCATTAGTGATGAATCCATTAAAAAAATAGAATAGGCAAATAGCATTAGGGAAGGTAGTTTAAAGTAATGGCTTTCAAATATTTTGACTGCAATCCACAAAAGGAAATACTGTAAAATTAAGGTGACCCAATATAAAACTATAGATACAGAATAGAAACAAAAGTACTACAAAGACTATGAATTCTGATATTTTATTCTGTTCTACTAAAAATTGATTTTATATCCAAACTGGAAAAAAAAAGTATAAAGGGCTATTTAAAAAATTCTTTTTGTGTTCCACCATGTTTATTTCTATAATTAAGATATTATGACAAAAGACATAAATATTCTAGATTTAAAACTGATAGATGACACCATCTCATGGGGAAACTTTAAATCAAAGGTGACTTTATCATCATTTCCAGAATTAATCTTTTAATCTGAGTGACCTGAAGCACTAGTGGTCTCTCTCCTGCACTAGAAGTTCTTTTATGTTTGGATTTTCAAAATTGACTTTAGTAACAATGCTATTTGTAACATGGGTTGGATTAGATTAAGTGACATTTGGGGTAGAAATCATTTCTTTGTGAAGACTTAACCATTTTATTTAAAAAATATCAAGCACCTAGGAGGCTTAGAGAAAAAATAAACATCATAGTAATTTCCACTGTGGATACCATGCCGAGCCTTCCTGCTGATTGCTGGATGCCACGTGGAGAGTGGTTGGTGATCATTTCCCATGCTCCCCCACATCTTTCTTGCCTCTTTCATTTAGTTTTCTCACATTTTCTCCTACATCCTTTCTTCTATTTTTTCCTTTTCCTTTCTCTTGACTGTGCCTTACACTTAGGCATAATTGTAACTTTATCTGCTTTTAAAAGTCAAATTAGTCTAAATTGCTGATGATACTTCGAGGGCTCAACCAGTAAATCTCAGAGAGAAGGCTGCAAATTGTTTCATTTTCATTAGGAAAGGATCTGCCTTTTTTATGCCTTCATTATAGCACTAACCAGTCATCACTTCTTGCCTTACATTATAATAATCTGTTTCTGTCCCCTCCCAAAATATTTACCAAATGTGCAAATTAATGATGAGCAGAGATTTAACTTAGAAATATTTATATTTGCTTTCAGATATTTTCAGATTTAATAAAGGTAAGATATCATCTACATATACATCTATATCTATCTATATCATCTTTTTCTGTATCTATATCATCTATATCTAGATCTATTACAGAATTTAGTTAAATCAACAAAACTAAAGATGACAAATACTTGGTGAGCAGGCTGACATTCTACTACACTGGGCTTCAGGCACACACCTGTAGGCACAGCTTTCCTTTCAACTGGGATGGGTCTGAGACTTAGCATCCTCCCTAACATGGTATTTTAGAAGATGTAATTAGTTCATTAGGCTTGATATTCTAAATATAACATGCCTACCATCCCTCTTTTAATGGAGACGAATTCATATATTGAAAATTATTTTTCCTTGCACCTCTGGTTTACACTGAGGAAATTGCCAAAGGCACAGATAAGTGAATTGTAGCCAAAAACAAGAGAACTGCTAGAAATGGCATATGTTGGCTCTGTCTTCCTCTACTGTCATGAACTTGATTTTGCTTTCTTCCTTTTATCCTTCTTAATTATAAAAATATAAGAATCCTTTTCCTGGAAATGTTGTTTTAGGGAGTCTATCACACCTGTGATTCAAATGCAACCTTCCCTTCAAAGCCTCACCTGATAGTTCTGTTGTTATTAATTTGCCATCATCTGTCCCCCTGGGTCCAAGATGGCTATCAATTTCTCAGGCTTCTCAGAAATCAGCATCCAAGGGTAGTGAAAGGAGAAAAATCATAATATTATGTCCAATGCTCATGTCTGAACCCATATCCCAGTAAAAGGCATGAGACCTCCACAATAGGTTTAGACCAAATAACAGATTTCATCCCCTACAATTATTGTTAGAAGGAGACTCCTGAAAATCATGGCCATTTAGAGAGGCGTGAACAGTGTCAGTTAGGAGGAAGTAGAGAGGAAAACTGGAAAATTGAATAGTCATTGGACAGTATCTGCTACATGGCAGCAATGTGCTCACCTAATTTTTGATTGTATGCAGTCAATTATTGCCATATATTGTGAGAACAGCAAATTCTCATCCTTATATCTTGCCATCCCTGATGGAAAGCAAAGAAACTTGATAATCATTTAGGCTCAGTTTTACCATAAACAGAATCTAATTTTCAGTGAACATATTTGTGGCTTCATGACCTATTGATAGGGGCCTGCACATGAATTTTCTTATTTTTGTGTTTGATGGTGTTGATGTGGAAACCATTTTCTCTAATACAGGAAATTATATAGGGACTTTTTTTAAACTGAAAGTCAGACTCTGGTCTTAATAGCCTTTATTTTTTTCAGATGAGGAATAGTTTTGTAGATGAAATAGAGTAGGTCACTATAGGAGCTCTAGATATGGAACTGATCATGTTACATCAAATATAATAGAAAAATCCATTACAAATGTATAGTAATAGCTTCAATAATACAACTAAGTGAGGTATCTAATACTTGTAAAGACTAAAGACCCCATATTTAAATTTAAACTAAGAGTAATAAAGCTACACATCTATATCTACTTAAATTCTGCACGACACAGTGGAAACTAATTTGACAAAAAACTATTTGTAAAAAAAAAAATTCTGCACAACACAATCTATATTAGATTTTCTTTAGCATTTTTTTCTCTGTTGTCATTGCAGTTTTGTGTCTTGTCATATTTTAATCTACTTCAATATACAATCAGGAAATTGCTTTGGAGTGCAGTAATATGCCTATAGAACCACATTACAATGATTTGCAAATAATGTCAGCATCACTATTGCATTTTCCACTTGGAAAAGTATTTTACCTAGGAAAGTTCTCTTAAGGGAAGCAATAAACAATTTCATTAGAAATAGTTTTTTTTAATGGTACATTTCAAAGTTATTGCCAATTTTGTTCTACCTTCTTTGTAAGTTTGCAGTAACTTGGGTGATCAGCTCTCTTCTAAAATATGAGTATGTCTTTCTAAGCATCAGAACCTGATCCATCATGGGTCACGATGCCTTACTGTAATTGTGTTCTGCCTAACATTTGAACATAACTTTAGAAAGTCAAGTGAATTACTTCTTGCAGTTTCATTTCTTAACAACTTCCTACGGCCTCCATGTTGAGACTGGACCTGGGGTCTACTGGGTGGAAATACTTGAGAATAAGCCATTTCAGACTTTCAGAACTAAAAGGAGAGGAGACTCTGCATCATTTGAGATTGAATGGATTCATTTACATCTGTGTTGAGTTTATTGTAGGAGGGAGAGGCTGAGGGGAAGCAGCCTGCTTGGTCTTCTGTTGCCGTGTTTCCATGGAACCATCTTCATGTGCCTTTTCCAGAAAATGTGAAGGTATCTTAAGCTAGTGGAACAGCAGCTACTTTCCTACGGCCTTTGACTTCTCATTCTTCTGCTTTTGAAATAACTTTTTAAAAAAGTGAAAGATTAAAAGAAAGCAGTCTGCCAAGTACCTGAAAGAAACCAGCTTTTGGAGCTGAGCTTATAAATATAAGCTTATAGATAAGGCTCAGGTTCAGTTGAGAAAGGATAAAAGGGCCAAGGAATTCCTGTCTTCTGTACTTAGAGGATGTTGCTTCCTTCTCAAAAGGAAAAAAAAAAAAGAATAGAATGGTCTCAAATAGAACAGAGAGGGTGTTGAGGAGGAAGATACATATTCAAAGGGCAGAATATAGTTTCTAGTATGATTGCTTTAGACTGTGTGAATCCACTTTCCTCAAGGGCCATCCTGCATGCCATTGGAAGAGTGAGGCTATAGGAGAAGGGGGGAAGCCCCATGTCCGGGCTTTCCCCATAATTATCCCTAGGTTCCCAGTCAAGCCAATTTTAAAGATACAAAAGACACTTCTCAGTGGACCCAAGCTTTCCAGCTGATGTCTTGCTTTCCTTTTTGTATTTGACACAACTGTACTTCCATTTTTATTTTTCATTGTCCTCTTCAGGTTAACTCTCCATGTAGAGTATATGGCTTTCTAGAGGAATCTAGCATTTCATATCATTCAGCCCAAAGTTTCAATATTGCTTGGATAAACATTAATGGATATCTCAGCATGATGAAAGAACCTGTGTAAATAGTTACAGCTCCCTTTCCTGAAGCTTCTGCTTTGGGAAGACTATTTTACATCTCCCTATAATACACTCATATTATCAATTCTAACCTTAGAGCACCTTCCTTAAGTAAGTCTGAATTTCTTTGCTATACCATCTTCAGTATTTTATTTTGGTTCTCACAGATGATTAGGTTCCATTTGAATATATTTTTCATATGCTATGCTCCTCCTTCCTGACAAGATAAGACTTTCTGGAATACTATTCTTGAACCACTAGGAAAGCCTTTTCTCATTCTGATACTCATCACTGCTTTTATTATTACTACAATAGCAAAGCATAATCTTGCCCCAAAGAGAGATGATTATTATTTTACATTCATAACTTTGGAAATACTTGCCATGTGAAATGCTGAAGGCATCCTTTAATTATTATTGTTTCTTTTTGATAAGCAAGAAAGTTAGACCACATTATTGATTCCTGTGTCTATGCCACATGAACATTTTAATTACATGAAAAATAGTTATAGTTTAAATTAGTGGGTACCCAGCATAATTCAGACTTTGAATTGTCTTCTGGCAACCTCACTGCCACTGCAATTTACATTTCTATTACTTTTCTCATGACTAATACTTTCAAATAAGAAGTAGTAGGAAGCAACAACAAATTCTAAGAAGAAGCAATTTAAACTGTTTACTTCCGTTATGACTATATTTTTAAATGTTTATTTATTTATTTTTGAGAGAGAGAGCATGTTGGGGAGGGATGGAGAGAGACTGAGACAGAGAATCCCAAGCAGGCTCCATGCTGTCAGCACAGAGCCCGACTCAGGGCTCAATCACATGAACCTTGAGATGGTGACCTGAGCCGAAATCAAGAGTCAAACGCTTAACCAACTAAGTCCCCCAGGTGCCCCATGACGAGTTTTAGACTTAAGGAGCCAATCTACAGAATGGCTAGGGACACCACTGAAAAGTACCTGCCATCTCTCTGAGTGAGGGCTTCTGGAAGGGGGGGTACTCACAATTTGAGAACAAAGGGAATCAGGTCACAATAGGCTAATGACCAGGAGGAGACCTTTAAGTACAGAAAAAATTGCTGCCCTAAAGCACTGTGTGGAAGTTAGATACTGAGGAAGGAAATGAAGATTCATAGATAATAGGCTTTATGTTTGCAAATCCCCCAAAAGTATCTCAAGTAATTGGCAATGTGCATAGAGCACACAAGTATGAAGATATTTTGGTAAACTCCCAAGAATGATTTGATGAGACCTGCTCTCTATATTAAGTACTTTACTTCTAATTAGTAGTCCTAAATACTGATTTGGCATGTTGAGTAGAAAATAAAATCTATTTTAAGAGACGGGTTGAATATCACTTCAATAAATTCTCCATTGTCTTCAGCCTCCTGACTTTATAAGCTCAGAGCATCAATTTCTAATGTCGGTTGTGAGTATTATGAATTGCTCCAAATGGGTTTGTTTGGTTTTTTGGTTTTTTTTTTTTTGCGTTCTTAACTTGGACTTTCAGAAAACTTTAGTAGTACTATTTTGCCAGTTCCAGCGTCATGGCATAGCTTGAAAATATGTAGATGTGTCTATGTGGAATAGAAGGAAAAGCTGCATTTTGTTTGTTCATTTTTGAACCAGTATTTTAGCAGGTGATGAGAGCTGAAGGAGTTAGTAAGGGCTGGAGGCATAGGTTCATGCTGCTGGATGTTTAATTTCAAGTCTAGGAAGAGCAAGTGCACAATGGGAAGTCCTAAATTATCGGCTCTCACCTCATTGATTTTTCAGTGAATAGACCATGAACTATTCCCACCTCATTCATAATATCTATGTCACAGTCACTTCACCTGTCATAAGGACATAAAAATGAATGAAGTAAGTGTTCCTTTTTTTGTTGTTGTTTTTGATGAGTAGGGCTTGTCACTGGCAGCCTGACTGTCAAACTGTGAGTTGAAACTCTGGGAAGCATTGGGCTCTTTGAGTTCTTTGACTAGCTTATGTGTAAGTTTAGCTGCTGGAGATTGCCTTGTTACCAAGTAAGTGCCCTAAGATCCTGTTAGTTTTAAATCTTAAAAAAGGAGAAAAAAAACTAACCAACTTCTGAAATAGATCAGTATATTTATAGTTTTCTCCCCTTCACCACACACCTGATGTTTCTTTTGAGGTAAACTCTATGACTCTTTTAATATAGGATTTTTGTAGGATGGCTTTTAACTTAGAAGATGGCACACCTGGTTCGTTGTATTTTATTATAGTAATTCTTACAGGGAAGTGGGGTGGCCAATTATATAGGCACAAACCCTGGTTATTTTCATCAACTGGTCATAATAAACTATCAACTTTCCCCCCATTTTAGTTATTTAGAGAGTGGGAGTTAGGGAGAGGGGTAGAAAGACAGAGAGAGAGAATCTTAAGCAGGCTCCTTGCTCAACATGAAGCCTGATGCAGGGCTCAATCCCACTTCCCTGGGACCATGACCTGAGCAGAAATCAAGCACTGGCGGCACAACTGACTGAGCCACCCAGGTACCCCTCCCCCTCCCCTCATTTTACCTTACTGTCAAAAAAATATTCATACTGAATTAGTAATACAGAGTATGGTAATCCACATATTTTTTAAAGTACAACCACAGGCGTTTTGCTAAGTGTCTTTTATCAGAAGATTAGTTGTGAGAACAATGTCCTGAAGAATGTCTACAGAGCGATTATCAAATGATTGATTGTGGACAGTTGTTTAGAGAACACAGTAGACACATTTTGCTGTAGAACAGTGTTTCTTTCCCAAACTAGGTTTCCTAGTTAGAACTAGGAAATTACATTTCACAATGTAATTCAAGAGTTAATACAATGTTCAGAAATTTAAGGAGAAAGCAGTTGCTGCACTAGCTCCTTTAGATTTTGATCTTGGTTTAATTTAAAATATTGAAGCACTCTGTTTTTGGAGCACAATGTTTTGGTTTCCATTGAGTTGTAGTTTGGTGATAACCATGGTCCTTCATTGAGGGACCTTCCAGGAATAGACCTCTGAAGGTCATTACTAAATGTACTTCAAGATTGCTGTTGAGAACCTGATTTATTATAGTGAAAGTTTCCCCTTAGGAGGACTCATGGGAAGAAGTTCCCTCAGGTCTCACTATCAAGTACATTTTTTCCTTCTTTGAAGATTTATTATTATTATTCATTATTATTTTAAAATTCTTATAAGATCTGTATAGCGAAAATTTGAAGACGTTTTTACTTTATACTACCAGCAAGCTCAGAGTCAAATTTGCCTCTTATCTCTTAGAAACCTTCTAGAATTTATAGTGTGTCTTTGTATACTTCCAGTTTCATTTACTTTTTCCTAACTTTATTTCACCATCTCCCAAGCTTCTTCAAAATTTTGGGCCTGGTTATAATCCATATATATGTGTAGAGTGACTTACAGCTTTCTGGAATGGGGTGGACATACAGATGCAGTGCAGTTTTATACCTTGTATTATCAACTGTACTAGTTTCTAAGTTTTCTCACCTCAACATTCACATCTCAGTCATGTGTTATTTCTTTCCCAGACAAACACACGCTCTTGTTCATAATACACATTGTATTCAATTGTTTAGCTGCTATGTCTTAGTGACCATTGTAGGCACTGGAGAAATAGCACCATGTGGAGTGTATCCTCAGGAACATGAAGGATGGAATCATCATTTACTGAGATGAGGAGACTTGCAGGAGCAGCATTTTGGGGGAGGGGTGGGAAATGAGGAGACCAATTTTGGACAAGTTATATAATAGATGGATACACGTGCAATTATATTTTCCTAAGCATTCTTCTGGTCCTGCTTATAAGCCAGCAATGAGTCCCATTAAAGAAACAGTGGCATAGATGTAGACCATTATCACCTTGTGATCTTTTCCCTTCTTTCTTTGATGGACAATGATGCAGCATCTCACTTGTCAGGGCACATCAAATACATCATAGGACTCAGATCCTTGATATCCTAAAGAAGACAAATGAATTTACAGTGGTAATTGGGTAGGTCCTCCCTTGGCCTCAATCTGTTTATTGTTGAGAATCAGGAAGGAAATCTGTGAATTCCAGCTAAAACCACCATGCTATCATTGGCAGAAATGAACACAGAACTCCAGGACTCAGCATACTCTGCTTTTCCCTATTCATAAAACACTCACAGCCCCTCCTTAACCACCTTTGTATAGTCTCAGAGCAGGACTAGGAGGAGGCCTGTGAATCGCTGACCTGGAGAGGGAAGAGGTAGGCTAAAAATTAAAGACATGCCAGAAATCAAGATAAACATTATTTGAATACAATATTTTAAATGTTTTTTAAAAATTTATTTTGAGAGTGGGAAGGGGGGGAGAGAGAGAGAGAGAGAGAGAGAGAGAGAGAGACACTGCACAAGCAGGGGAGGGGCAGAGAAGCAGGGAGAGAGAGAATCCCAAGCAGGCTCTGCTCTGTCAGTGCAAAGCTTGATCTCACAAACATGTTAGCTGAGATCAAGAGTTGGACTCCTAACTAACTGAACCAGATGCCCCCAAATACCATATTATAAAAAATCAAAATTAATGTGAAAAAACCATGGATTATTAACAATGCCATGCCTAGCCATATGCCTAGTCTGAGGTGGGAAGAAAAATCAGTAATATAAATTTTATTTTGATTTAAAATTCTGATCATTTGCTCATCATAGGTTTTTTTTGTTTGGTGTACCCTTAAATTTTGGTCTTGGAATCCATTGCCTCATTCTTCCCTGATCCTAGTCCCAGGTCTATCTAGACTAATCTATTTGTCTTTTGTCATTGTCTATGTCAATTACCACAGGAATACCAAGTTTCACCCTCTGGGCTGTCAACTTCGTGTTGCTTCTCCTTTGTCTTCATCCCACTTCTTAACTTTGACCTTGCCTTATGGAATTCATAGATATTTAAGAGCTTATAAGAGTTATATTAAGAGCTTATGTCACTCATATTTTGAAACTCTTCTCTGAATACTTACCTTTGGCCCTGCTTCTTTTGTTTCCCTACTTGTCCACTCAAATAGTAGTTATTTTCTTTCCCACATTTTTTATAACACTGACCTTGAGATAGGGTAGATGTCTTTGCTCATTATAACTGCTTCCAGACCATTTCCTCTCCTTTTCCCTTATAATCACTAAGTGTTAAATAGCATATGATCAAAACATACCACAAACTGCCCATCCCAACTTTTTGTAGTCATTCCCTGACCCTAATATCTATCTCCCTTGCTCCCAGAAGATTTCAGCTCTATGTCAACTGTCAAATCTGCAACATTATTCACTATAGTCCTTGATGATTTCAATAGCAATTTAGTTAATGCTTCAAATAATCTAGCCTCAAACTTCTTTGCTCACCTCTCCTCTAATGATCTTGTCCTTCCCCTTCCACAGCCATTCACTCCTATGGCCATATCCTAGATGACATCATTACACAAAAATAACATCTTTGTAGCCTTAATTTCAAGCATCACACTTTCCAAGCATCTCTTCATATCTTTTCATCTCATCTTTGCTGAAATCCCCAATTCAACGATTCTTTGAGCTCATTTGTATAATCTATGGGTTCTTCCACTTTTCACCCTCCTTTACCATCCTCTTATGTCTACAACTGCTTCTTTATTCAACTTAGATTTTATCAGCGGACATTAAAACTCTCCTATACATATGTCCTCAACTTGCTTACCCATCTCACTTTATCATACTTGTCTGGCAAATTCCAAACCTTGTCTGGAAAATTCCTAAATACTTCTCTCTACCCATGTTGTCCCTGGATCTGCAGTTGACATAGAAAACCACACTGTCTGATCTCACTTTAAACTCATGGGGCGCCTGGGTGGCTCAGTCAGTTGAGCGTCCGACTTCAGCTCAGGTCATGATCTCACGGTTCGTGGGTTCGAGCCCCACATCGGGCTCTGTGCTGACAGCTAGTTCAGAGCCTGGAGCCTGCTTCAGATTCTGTTTCTCCCTCTCTCTCTGACCCTCCCGTGCTCTCTCTCTCTCTCTCTCAGAAAAATAAATAAAACATTAAAAAATAAAAAAATATAAAAATAAACTCATGATGTATGATCTTAAGTGGATTTTCAGTGCTGCAAATCCATCTTCCTTTCCACCCTCATTCATTCACTCTCCCTCTGCTCAACCTGTTTTTCCTACCTTTCATTCTTTTTCAAACTTCTAGTGTTCCATCTTCATTCTTAACTTATTTCTTTGCTTTACTACACCAAAAAAATAATATAAATCAAAATAAAATGTCTAAAGGCTCTCACTATCCCATCTAACTATCTACTTACATCTGCACCCATTTATTATGATTTCCATCTCCCATGGATGGACTGACCATGCTTCCAGTGAAGATGAATTGTCTATTTGTGCATCTGATCTACTTTCCTCTCACCAGATCAAAATATCAGCCTAGACATTTTGTTGATACTCTCCTAATTCAAATATATCCCCTTTCCATAGATCATACTAATCATTTTAATATCTGTAATGTCTCCCATCTTTATACAAAATCAAAATCAAAAGACCTCCCTAGACTCCACATTCTTCTTTAGTTTCTTATCATAACTTTGTCACCTCTTAGAGAATAAATTGAAATCAGTGTCTAAATCTGCCTCTATGTCCAGCTTCTCTCTTGAACACTTCTGAGTTAGGGCTTTGCCTCTATCAACTACTCCATCAAAACTGCTCTTTTCAAGGCACCAAATATCATTTCTTTGTTAAACCCAATAATCAGTTCTAAGTCTTGATTTTTCTTGACTTACCAGCTGCGCTTGACCCAATTGTCAACCTTCCTCCTTGAAATACCTTTTATACTAGTTTCCAAGAACATCATACTTCTGATTTACTCCTAACTCACTGTTGTCCCTGTTCTTATTCTTATCTTCTCAAACTTTAAATATCAGAACCCCTCTGGTGCTCTTTCTCACACATTCTATTGGTCATATCATTGGTTTCATGGTTTTATCATTTTTATACAATAGAATACCAAAATCAATCTTTACCCCAGAAACTTGGCCAGTGCATTTCAACAAGCACTTGAAACTTAAAGTGTTTTAAAGTAAATTCACAATCTAGCCCCTACCCTGTCCCACCCACAATGGGATCATTTTAGTCTGCTCCATCTTAGTAGATGGTTACTTTACTCTCCAGGTTCTCAGGCAAAAAACAATCAAACAAACAAAAAAACCATCGTGTCATCATTGACTCCTCCCCCTTACATGACACATACAATTCTCTAGCAAATCCTACCTTAAAATATATTCCAAATCTGAGGACTGTTCATTATTCTCATTGCTTTTTAACTTGATCCAAGCCAACATTCTCTCTTCCCTGGATACTCTCTTTAAGTAAATTTTTGTTTTCTCCCTTTCCCTATTACAGTCTAACTCAACACAGCAGCCAAAATGATGCCTTTAAAATGTAATATCAGGTGATATTATACCTCTGGCTTTTAGCCCCCTAAGAGTAGAGCCAAGATACTTCAAATGACACATAAAAGCCTACATGATTCATCCTCCTACACCTTGCCTGGCCTCATCTCCTATAATTCTTTCTCTTGCTCATTCATCCAGACACTTTGCTTCCTTTTGCATCCCCTGAACATGCGAGTCATGCCCCTATCATCTCAAGTCCTTTGCTCTCTGCTCTGAAGTTTCTCCTCCAAGATATTGCATGGCTTATTTTTTCATCACCTTTGAGTATTACCTTCTTAAGTGACACTCTTCCTAAGTAAGTTTCTAAATATTGTATTGGCCCAGATCTCCCTATTCCCTATCTTTGTTTTATTTTTCTTAAAACCTAGCATTACGTTTTGACTATTATATTTTATTTATTTATTATTCTCTTATCTTTTTTTTTCTGTGACAGCAGGGGTTTGTGTCTATTTTTTCCCCTGCTACAGTCCAGTGCTATTAATAATTCTTTCCAACATGTTCAATTAGTATTTTTTCAATACTTTGGTAAATATATATATATACATCTTCACATGTTATTTCTTTAGGACTAACACATTATAGTTTCCTTTATTCATTGGTGAACTTACTAGTTCATGACACCAAAACGAGATGAAAAGAAATACACATCTTTCTATTTTCAACATTCTTGTGAGAAAGAAGACTGAGTAATATATTATACAATTTAGAGATAATTAGCTTATTTTTCTATGTCACATATCTATTGCTACAGTACCTTTATTATTTGCTAATAAAAGCTAACACTTTACAATTAAAGACGTTTATGTATATGTGATCACCTCCACTGGGTTTTCTAGATGACTGTTAGACCAGTAGCAACAAACTCAAATGCCTTGAGAGTTCAGGGAAGAAGCGTACATTTGTGAAGAAAGGCCATTAGAAACATAGGAAATGCTTTTCTCTTCTTAAGTGGACAGCTGGTGCTCAGACTCAGTCAACAATTTCTACGTAAGTATTTGGGTTCAAAATAACCAGATCTTCAGATTTTCAATAAAAGTTGGAAATGCATATTGCCATCTGAAATCTCCCCAGGTTTAAAAGCTGGCAGTAGGGGCGCCTGGGTGGCTTAGTCGGTTAAGCGTCCGACTTTCGCTTAGGTCATGATCTCACGGNTAAAATTCTGAAGAGAAAAAAACATCATTGTACACTCAGGATCTTTGGATTTGGTTCCTGGGCCTTCTGTTTGCATTCTTTTCTTTTACTTGTTGTATGTCCAGTTGGGTATACCTAACCACTGCTAGTTGTTAAGGACTGCTGATAGAGTGTAGGCAGAAAGCTCTCTTCCTCCTTAACGATGACTTATATTGTTTTCAGACTGTGAGTCAGTAGGTTCAGAATTTTTTACAGGCTCTTTATTCTAGATTGTTAAGATACGTTCAAGAAGTGTAAAGTATATCTTCTCTGGATAAAGTTGGAATTTCCAGTTTTAGAACATTATAATTTATTGTACTTGATAAACTTGCCCCATTATCATGTACAGTCTTCTCATCAGCAAAAGCATAGATCACTCATTCACTTGTCCATTCAAAAATGTTTAGTGAGGACCTCTTACGTGTCATGCAATGTACTGGATTCTGTGTAGGTGCTCAATGACAAATACTGTTTGATAAACAGAGAATCCGTATCTATTCTCTTCTTCCTTAGTAACAGCACCAGTTTAATTTGGAATGGTAATATATTTAGCCAATGTTGATACTTTCCCTCATGATTGAATATTGTTGAGACCCTGTGACCAAATTCTGTCTAATGAGGTTGTTATGGGTTGAACTGTGTTCCCCAAAAAGATGTGTTGAATTCCTAAACCCTAGCACCCCAGAATTTGACCTTATTTGGAAATAGGGTCATTGCAGATATAATAATATATCAATATAATTAATATAATAATTAATAATAATGTAATAACAGGTTAAGATGATGTCATACTGGAGTAGATGGGGGCCTCAATCCAGGATTGGTGTCTTTATAAGAAGAGAAGACACACAAAAAAAGGGAAGAAAACACCATGAGAAGACACAAATCCAAGGAGAATACCATGTGACAACAGAGGCAGAGATGGTATTGACATAGCTATAAGTTTATAGCTATAGCTATAAATTTCTGTTGTTTTAAGATACCCAGTTTGTGGTACTTTGTTATAGAAGCCCTACAAAATGAATACAGAGGTATGTGCAAAGTTGTCATATGGAATTTCTGGGAATTCTACCTTTTTAAAAGCTGTACATTTAGCTAGGAATATGGATGTGATAACTTGAGCTCCAGTTGGCATGTTGAACCATGCAGCATATTTGAGGATGGGATGTACATACTAAGGAAGGTGAAGAAGAACGATAGAAGAATTCTGGGATATTGGCGGTATTTGGGAAGCTGCTATCCTAGCCCTGGAGGCTGTGCATCTGGTCTTCTTTATGTGAGATTTAAATAAATGTATATACATGCTTAAATGGTTTAAGCATGCTCTTTGAACTTGTTATATATAGGCTAACCTAATTCTAACTAATATTCTGATCTTCAAGCCAATGTGAGTATAGCATAGATAAGAGGCAAGGGTGGAAGCAGGCAGCAAAATTCAGCAGATGCTTTGTGGAAGGGGGGAATCTTTTGACTAGGAGAAGAAATGGATTTGGAAATGCATCAAAAATTAAGTTCATTTCTATTATTATAATATTTCCTGATGGCCTTGCTGATATCAATGACTAGGGTGTTACACAAAATTATGCCATGTTCATGCTGGCCTTTGTTGCTAATGCCTGCTCTGGAGACATGATTCCTAAAAGACAGTCAAATGTTAGAAAGGCACAGATTTTGAGGTCCAGCAAGTCTAGGTTGAAATGTATTCTCTCTGATCTCATTAACTGTGATTTCTGATTTACTATCTAATGTAGCTAAGCCTTGATTTTCTAATCTATAAAATTTGAATAGGAACCCCTTTTGGGGGATAAATAAAGTGATACATTTACCAATGCCTGTGAGGAATAACCGAGAGAGTTCATCTAGAAATAACTGAAGTATAATGAGTTATGAGGAATACATTAAGGTAATACAAGTCGAAGTGTCTTAGCACCCTGCCCTTTATATAGCAGGTAGTCAATACACATTATTTCTCTTCCATTCCTTCTCCTGCTAATTTTTCTTCTGTAATATCAAGTAAGTAAAAAATTTTGGACTTTTGTGGGGACCTTGTACTTTGCTGTGTGTAGCACTTTTGTGGAGACCTTAACACTTTAATGTGTGTAGCATATCATGTTGTAATACACTAAAAGGCCAACTTTGTGTGTTTAAGTTATGGCTTCAATAAGGATATTTGCCCTAGGGGTATAGGTAGAGCTTCTGGGGTCTACTCAGTTCAATCAACTCAAGGGTATTTTATCTTTCAGATATTGAGAAAACCTTTAATACTGGAAGGGACTCATTAAAGCATCCTAGAAAAAAGGTTATATGTTTATCATAGCCAATTGTTTTTTACTTGAATCTTTTATGACATAAGTTTTTATAGAAAGAGCTTGACTCCAATTGGACATAATATAGACACCTTTAGCTTAGTAAATTAATCAATATGATTAGGACATTATATCTCCAACATATATTTTTTACCTTTTTCCTATTTCTTTTCTCCTAGCATAGCTCAGGGCCTAGGAGTTGTTATGGATTCCTTGGAATATGTCACATCATTCCATTTCATTCAGATGCTCCTTCTTCAGAGTTCCTACATTTTGAGGTCAATGCCTTTTCTGGATAGGAATATATACAAAATATTTGTGACTTGGGTAATATAGAGTAATCTTTTATCTATGATTAATGACCATTAAAGTTTGCCTACTTATCTTCTCTAGATCCTCGCTTCAGGTACCCAAGCAAACTGCCACATGGTTCTGATTTTGCAAATTGCTTGTTCATTTTTGTTACAATTTCCTTTATTCTCTATATCTTGAGTCATCTTTACTTAAAGCCCTTAGCCCCCCTCGAGGTTACAGAAATAGACACTCTTAGACCTTTGGATTCCATTTTAAGCCAGCAAAGTTATTGGTCTTACTCCGAATGGTTGCATGGTTATAATGATCAGGCCATGTGCCACAGTTAACTAGGTTTCCTTCTCATTCCATTTGACCTGAGTCCATTTCTTGGTTTTCTTCTCTAGACCTACATAAAGTCTAACTTGTGCTGTGTAAGTCCTAACCATGTATCCTAGTGCACTTTTTTTTGTGTTTCATCTATCCAACCCTGTCTTCTGATCTGTACTTTTACTTATGGCAAGATGTGAGTGTTCACCTCTTACTCACCATGGATACATGTGATATTGACTATTTGTCTCTAGCCATGACTGATGGTAGGACTTATCTTGCCTCCCTGTCCATCCCCCCAACCAGATCTTTCTTGTGCCTGATTCTGGCTACCTCTAATTTCTTATACATTGTTGATGGCTGAATACCTGCTCTGACTTTTGCTTTTATGGATTTTCCTAGATTGGATCCTTCAACTTTCAAGTTGGCACTCCAATTTCCTGTAGTAGGATAAGAGGATAATGAGCTTGAATAATGTTTTTGTTGTTGTTGTTGTATTTCTGTGCTGATAGGAACGAAAGATTAAAAATGTTAAACTGTAGCTAAACAGTACTTAAATATGGCCTTTGACAAACTAATGCAAGTCAAGTGTATTTTGAGCATTCTTCTACCTCCTCATAAGGTGACCCGTTTCTTTTTTCTTTCTTTTTCTCCAAAAATTCTAATGTAGCAGTCTCAGGTCATCCCAGGTGGAAATTGCTAAGAAAACTGTAGATGTTGATGATATCACATTAATTCTCTTAGAATATTTTCATGATCAAAGAGCACTGCAGAAAGCATCTTTGAGAGTAGATTTTCAGACTGTGTATCCCCTCCAACCGCATTTCTTTACAGAAAACTATCTTCCATGGTTTTGGATTTGAATGACTAAATTAATTAACAAAAACTATGAGTACAAATATATAGTTACTAACTTTGTTTATTTAAAAATATTTATAAAGATATATCATATATCACCATCATTGCCTAAGTGACAGAAAATTTTAATTAAAAAGAAGGACATTGTCTCAGAGTAAAGGATAACATTTTTCATGAAAGGACATAAATTGTTATTTTTGAATGCAGAAATTTTACATGAGATTTGTTTTGTTTGTCGTTTTGTGCAAAAAATGTTTCAAATTAATAGTTTCATTGTGAAAAAACCAAAAGAAGAAAAAAAGGGAAAGAAAGAATAAAAGTGACCACCCAATGTTCAGCCTTTCCCAGGGCACTGATTTTTCAAGTCACAACCATTGTTGAAAATCTAGTTTCATGTAAGTATATTTATAATGTACAGCTGAACTTTATCTGAGTCTTGGCCTTCTGTAAAGCAAGGATGGTTGGAAAAACCTTCCACCCCTCTTTTATTCTGTTTTGAGAAATCGCTAGGCTAACCATGAATTCCACCTGCCAAGGCATATTCTGAGACATGACCCAATTCCACCCTCCTCGTGACTCCCCCATTTTATAAAACCCTAGGCTTTCTCTCTCTTCTTTTACATTTTCTCATTAATGAATGTTTTCCCCCTAATGCAAAAGCCTGACTAGTCATCTCCTTAATTATCTGGTGCATTTTGTCTTTCACAACCAAAATATATTCAGCCTCATCCACCTCCCCCTGACTTGTTTCTGTTGTAATCAATTCAGCAATCTTGGTGAACTCTGACAAGTCAGGGAGTGGCTGCTTTGTCCCCTTTCTCCTTGATGAAAGAGAACAATGGTGGGCGGGGAGACTGGCTGCTGCTGGCTCCAGGTGGCCCTTTAGAACAGTGGGCGCTTGGTCTGAAGTAACTGGATATTTATTCCACTGTGACCAGACAGATATTTTCATATTTTTCTGGCCAGAATGTCATGTGCTCCTACGAAGTTTTTTTTTTTCCCCTCCCAGATTTGATGGCAAGGAAAGTGCTTTTGTGAGCAAAGAAAAAAACAATGATTATTGCTTTAGTTTTTAAATTAGAATTCCATTTATTAAAGTAATAGTTTAAAACCCGGTTTTCCTTAAGCCTTTAAATTTAATGTACAGATCTGGCTTTACTGTTTATAAACTAGTAAACTTGAAGGATCACTGTGGGGGGTGTGTGTGATAATTTTCAATCAATCCAAATTGAAATGCATAAATTTATTTAAATAATCAGGCTCATTTTAAGTTTAGTCTGTTCAATTTGTTTAAACTCTTTAAAGTATGTGTAAATTCTTTCATCCTTTGACTTTGTAAAGTACAAAGAAAATTTAATCATCTATGTACCTCATTCTAAGCCTTGCCAGGGTTAAGATCCTCTTTCTCACTAAGGAAATAGCTTTACTATTCCAGGTGAGTTGTAATTTGCATTCCATAAGAATGGGGAGAGCCTATTGACCTGAGGGTTTTTGTGTGGACTCTGGATGAAGTCTACTCCTCTTGCACCAGTGAGGGAATGTACACTTTTTTATCTAGCTGCTGTTACAACAGCGCTTCTTAGTCTAAACTCTTTAAACTCAGTTTATTTCTATTGGTTTCCAGTTACACTTTACCAAAAACTTTTCACCTGATTTAACCAACGTCTCCCTGATGGATTATTGCTGGATTATTTTTATATTCTTCTCTGGCTGGCTACAACTCTTTGCAGATATAAAAACAAAACAATACACTTGGATTCTGCATATCTCCCATGACTTATTTTTGTTTGTAAGATCATAGTTTCTAAGATTCCACTAATTACACCATTAATCTATACACACTTCGTCATGCACTAGTGTTTATAGGCCAGTGTGGAAAATTACCACAGCCTCAACTATTGTGGAAATCTGGGAAATCAAGATCCTCAAAGGTAGAGAGTAGATCCTAAAGGTAGAAAGGTAGGGAAACAGATTATAATTTGATAGCAGACGTAATCTTCAGTCATGTGCCAGCTATAATCTCTGCATGTCTAGGTGTGGAATACCTATCTCAAGGTGTGCAATAAAATAAAAAGCATATGTGATCATATGCTTGGAGAACTTATAAAATGTTTTTATGAATAAAAGGCATGAAGCCAATGATTACCATGTTTATGTTTCTCATCATTCAGCTATAAAGTAACTCTTTTAAAAGTATACATCTAAGGTGTTTTGGATTTTAAAGAGATGGATTATAAGTGAAAGATTGTATAGGAAACACTATACAACAAGAGGAGTCCTTAGAACTTTGTGAGTGAGTATATATCACAGAAGGAAATAGTCATGGGTAATAAAACAACCCAACTCTGCTAAATAGACTATGTGACACAAAATATGTATTGCTTCTGAAGTAAATTAAATATGACTTAGGAGAATGAGCTAAAGAGACAATATCTGGGACCGAGGGGCTAGAACCTTTTGCAATAAATAAAATAAATCCTAACAAGTGCTCTTTTTTCCCCCTTCAGGCCTTTCCTATTAAAGTGATAAATGCTTACAAAACAGATATCCAGCTACATAACCAAGCAGATTGAATGGGACTGGGGGACATTTCACAACAGTAATTTTATTCTTCAAACTTTTGGAAACAAAACAACTTTCAGATGAAGAATGAAATTTGAAGCCAGAATAGCATGTGATGAAAAACACTTTAAACCCATGCCTTCTTTTTTGAAGTTGTATCTTTTTGGATGCTCAAGAGTGAGCTGGATTTACAGCCACAAATCAAATGTTCAGAAATCCTTGGCTGTCTGAGCCTGGCTGCCCTCATCCAGCCAGCTGGACGATAAAACACCTGGGTTGATTCTGTTTATTCTGGAGGGGAGAAGCAAAGCTGTGCAAAACAACATGAAGAAAGACTCACCTACACAAAATTGTGATGTATCTAAAATTTCTTTGTCTTCTCATTGTGCTTGTAGTATCTGTTCTTCCTCAGTCTTTTACATGTTCCCAGTGCCCCGTTTGGAGAGTCTAGAGTGATGCTTCTTGATCAGAGACCAGTTTATCAACCCATTGCCTTATTTTAGGATTTGTCAACCCCACCACCCGTACAAACGTGTTACCTGTGTCACTCTCTCCTTACTCTGCTTTCCAGATAAAAATAGTAAAATTTTTCAGTAGATCGATCATTTGTGAAGGTAGTCTATCAGAGTCTTAGTCAGCTTGGGCTGCTCTGACAAAATACCTTACACTGAGTGGTTTGAGACTCGAAGTCCAAGATCGGGGTGATGGTATGGTATGGTTCTGGTCAGAGCTCTTTTCCTGGCATGCAGGTGTCTGCCTTCTTCTTCTAACCTCATATAGGAAACAGGAGAGGAGTGGGGCAAAGAGAATGAGAACATGCCCACCTCTTGGCCTCATATATGAACACTTACCCCATCATGGGGGCTCCGTTCTCATGACCTTATCTAAACCTAATTACCTTCTGAAGGCCCTACCTCCAAATATCATCACACATGGGATTGGAAATTCCTATGAATTTTTGTGGGGCACAAATATTAAGTTTATGGAAATCAGTGTATGTTTTGTCATTTTCTTGTATTTCAAAGGAAATCTATTAAAATCTCTCTAGTAGGTTGTCATACAGTATAGTAGCTAAGGGGAAGAAAAATGAGGAAGTAAATGAAACATTTTAGCAATGGCCAGTTCTTTAACCCTCTTCTAAATCTTTTTTTTTTTTTTTACCATTCAGGAGACATTCACCTCTGTCTGGAGCTGGTCCAGGATACGTGGTTCAGTCAACATAGGTATGATATCTTTTTTTTCTTCTCATAAACAAAGGAAAAGTTCTGCTCTGCATGTCCTATGCCCAACAACACTCACAGCTGCAGCAGACACAAGGTGGCTGTTTACAGTAGGCTAACCGCCCCTGCAATCCCAGCCAGAAGTCAATTATTCTGCTTCTGAAGAGGTAAATGCTACCACCTTATGAGATATTTCTTAAATAATGTGGATGCTTTTCCAGTGTTGGCAATAAGGGAATGAGTAAGCAAATCTAGAGGACACAACATTAGGAGCCAGGAAGTGAGTGCCAAGAAACATCTGAGCAGCAGGCAAGAAATCAGACTGGTAGAACTGGGGAAGCAGGAGTCAGCAGTGGGAGAGGAGAGCTGAGCAAGCAGCTCCTGCCGAGTTGTCTGGTACCCACAGCAGAAAGCAGGTGTGAGATATCGGAATAGAGCTGGCAAATGAGGGAGGAGAGGAGGCAAGCCCAAACCCCATCTGAGGTCTCAGGGAAGGGGTCTAGATATTTAATGGGAATGGAAAGGTCAGGAGACAAATGAGTAGGGTAACAGGAATATGAACCAGAGCTGAGGAGAGAAGCTAATTTAACCGACTTCTTTGGTCATTCTCTTGAAAGAATGTAATATCTAGTGGTAGGAAAAAAGATATTAGGCATATCCAGGCTGAGAAAGGGTCTTTAATATAGTAGTAGCTCACTAGGAGGTAAACTCTGATGCTCTGTATAGCTAAATCAGATGGAAGCCCATATCCCTTCCACATTCCATCTGATATCAGTTAGCAGGAGCACTGCCTGAAGGAATGTTGCATGATCAGAACATTCTTCCATGCCGGAGACAATATGAGCACTATCCCACAAAACTACCCATTTCTGAGAATTAGAGAATCTCAGAGTTGGAAAGGGACCTGTGCCAGCAACCTTAATGGACTGAGATTTGTCCTTCTAATCTGACAAAACCCCAGAGCCCGTTGGAAAAATCCAGAGCCTTTCCTGTTTATCTTTAGTATTGCTTTTTCCCAGGATATCCTAAAAGAAGAAAAGGAATTACCTCTGACTATCTTATAGTAGGTTTATTGCCTAATATAAGTCAGGAAACCTTTTTCTTACTTTTAGGCCACAGACATGTTTTCTTATATATTCATTTCTAGGGTTGCTCTAACTAGGTACCACAAAGTCGATGGCTTAAAAAAACCCAGAAATGTGTTGGCTCACAGTTTTGTAGGCTAGAAGTCCAAAATCAAGATTATGGCAGAGTCATATTCCCTCTGAAACCTTTCCTTCCCTTTTCTTAACTTCTGGTCATTTGCTAGCAGTCTTTGGTGTACCTTGGCTTGTATATGAATCCCTCCAATCCTATGCTCACATGGTGTTGTCCCTATATCTCTGTCTTTACATGGTCATATAAGGATGCCAATCAAATTGAATTAGGGGTCCACTTTATCCAGTATGACCTCATCTTAACTAATTACATCTGCAAAGAACCCCTTTCTGAAAAAGGTCACATTCTTATGCACTAGGGGTTAGGGCTTCAATGCATCTTTTTGGGGGGATATATTTCAACCCATAACACCTTACATGAGATTTTTTTTTTCTGATAATATGTGAAAGCCCTCTGGTTTCAGCCCTAGTAGCCTGAACACTACATCATTGCATTTGGGTTATATGAATTGAGGGTAGAACTGGTTTTCACAAGATTTTTCTGCAGTGTAAACTGAAGTCATTCAACAATAGGTTACAAAACTTATTACTGTTCACCCTGAATTCATAGGAGGGAACATCTCACCAGCACCCCTCCCCCTGCTTCTTTAATGTTTTTTGTTTGTTTTGAGAGAGAGTGTGTGCAAAAGCATGAGCAGGGGAGGGGCAGAGAGAGGGAGAGAGTTCCAAGTGGACTCTGCTGTCAGCGCAAAGCCTGACACAGGCTTGAACTCATGAACCATGAGATTGTGACCTGAGCTAAAATGAAGAGTCAAATGCTTAGCTGACTGAGCTACGCAGGCTCCCTTCTGTTAAGGACATTAATGGTGCATACTCCTCAACCTGGGAGAGTCATACATTACTACAAAAGGGAATAGGATGTAAGGACAATTTTCATATTTTTCCAATTTGCTCTCCTGAGAACCTTTATTTTTAGTTTCACTTAAGGGTACCCAGCATTAGTTCTAAGCGTGAGGGTCAAATGGGAGATGGGCATGGCGGTGGTCTCTTAAAGGCCGAATGTTTCTCCCTGAAATTCATATGTTGAAGCCTTCATTCCCAATGTGATGGTTTTTCAAGATGGAGTCTTTGGGAGATACAAGCAGACCTTGGAGACACTGTGGGTTTGTTTCCAGACCACTGCAGTAAAGCAAATATTGCAGTAAAGTGAGTCAAATGAATTTTGTGGTTTCTCAGTGCATATAAAAGCTATGTTTACATTCTACTGTAGTCTATTAAGTGTGCAATTGTTTTATGTCTAGAAAAGTGATGTATATACCTTAGTTAAACGTATTATTAAAATATAACAACCATCACTGGAGCTTTCAGCAAGTCATAATTACTGATCACAGATCATCATAATAAATATAATGATACTGGAAAAAGTCAGGAATATTTTTAATATTACCAAAATTTGACACATAGACATGAAGAAAGCAAATGCTGTTGGAAAAATGATACATTTAGATTTGTTCAACACAGCAGACCTCCACACACTGGGTTGCAACAAACTTTCCATTTGTAAAAAACATAGTATGGGCAAAGTACAATAAAGAGATGCCCAATAAAATGAAATGTGCCTGTAGTTAGGTTTAGATGAAGTCATCAGAGTGGGGCTCTCATGCTGGCACTATTGCCCTTATCAGAAGAGACACCAGATTCTACTTGCTTTCTGTCTCGGCACCATGTGAGAACACAGTGAGAAGACATTTGCTGGTCAAGAAGAGAACTTTCACCAGAAACCAACCATACTGACACCATGATCTTGGACCTCCAGCCTCCAGAACTGTGAGGAAAAACATTTCTGTGGTTTGAGCCAGTCTTTGGTGTCTTGTTATGGCAGCCCCAAAAGGTTAAGATATGTTCTATATTCTCATGCTACCTCACTGCTGTGGAAACTATTAAATTACAAGTTCCTTGTGGGCAGTAGCCAGCTCTTGTATGCATAATACATAGTAGTGCTTTACAGTTAGCACATAATCCCCACATTTGTATCACATTGCAAATGTCCCTATTTAACTGATGAAGAAACAGATTCAGGAAGATCTGATGAACCTAAATTGAGTTCCAATTTCTCTTACAGCCTGCCCATTGTCTTGGGCATAACTTAAATTGAATCCTGGCTTATTCTCTGTAGAACATCATGTTGTGAACAGTGTGGGGGGGGGGGGGGGGAAGGAGACTG
Source organism: Crocuta crocuta (assembly GCF_008692635.1). Classification (NCBI taxonomy): domain Eukaryota; kingdom Metazoa; phylum Chordata; class Mammalia; order Carnivora; family Hyaenidae; genus Crocuta; species Crocuta crocuta. The sequence goes on from NW_027530016.1 coordinate 5,077,298, forward strand.
TGAGTTGAGTTCTGTGAAAATGCTGTAGTTAGGTTTCTTTAGTTTTCCTCCAGAGTATGCCTGTTAAGTGCTATTACTATACAGCTTATAGCTGTCCTTTGTCCTGAAATCCACAGAGACAAGCAGAAGGTTCGAATGGGCAAGGGCAGAGATACTCATGGGCAAGGGTAGGGGAGTCAGGAAGGAGAGAATAAGCAGCCCTCGGTAATGCAGAGGCTAGGGGAGTATCTAGAGAGAATTGCAATTTCTCAGCTTCATTATGTGCAGCAGGACTTTTGCCCCTGCTGAGGTTCTGTACTTTCATCTTCCTGATTGGTAAAGACCACAGACAGTTTCATTCTGCCTTATGAGCGTGATGAAATGTGTCTCAATGTGGACAAGCAAATGGAGGAAACCTAATCAAGTGGCTGTAAGAGCTTTGAAGTACAAATTGGTCCTAACCAATTTGATATTTTAAAAAAACCAGTATCATCCAGGTTGCCCATTGCATTAGTTTAGTTTGCTTTATTATAAATAACATCCCAAGCCTAAGTATTTAGAGAGAGATTAGTCAGAATAACAATAGTCACTCAAAAGTACTGGATGTCCCTTGGCTACTTCTTTTGAAGCTCACAGAAGAAAGGTAATTTTTATAGAATCAATAAGACCTGGGAAGGAAAGTCTACAGTTAGCTATTGCAGATTTTTTGGTGATTGGGTGAATGTTCCACATTCTGGGAAACCTGAGTGAATTGGTAGGGATGCCGTTCTTGAATGTCAGTGTTTCTCAGTCATGGTGGTAAGTATCCTGGGGTAATGTGGAAGGAATGGGGCTGGCCAACCACCCAAGAATTTACAATCTCCCAGTGACTGTGATAATTTGGGATGAGTGTAGTTGGGAAGACTTCTTTTAAGAGGGAAATATTGAGAACCATTAAGGAGAGTGAGTCATCAATCATTATGTGTCTGTGGACCACTCAGGTAGGTTTTTCATGTAAATTTCTAGAACCCACCCCAGGCTCTAATTTAGTATATTTTGGGAGGGTATTTTTATAACTTACCTCTGGTAGTTCCTTTTTTTTTTTAATTTTTAACATTTACTTATTTTTGAGAGACAGAGAGAGACAGAGCATGAGTGGGAGAGGGGCAGAGAAAGAGAGAGGAAGACACAGAATCCAAAGCAGGCTCCATGCTGTCAGCGTAAAGCCTAATGTGGGGCTTGAATTTACGAACTGTGAGATCATGACCTGAGCTGAATTCGGATGCTTAACCAACTGAGCCACCCAGGCACCTCTATCCCTGGTGGTTCTGATGGAGATAGACACAGCAAAGAAACATTGGTTTAGGAAAAGAAATAAAAAGATTTCTATGGTTTGGCTGAAAGAGGCCATTCTAAGAAAATGTAGCATAAGCAAGAATGGGGCACCAAAACTTGATAGGATGGAGAGAGAAAAGACAAATTTTGGGATGGGTAAAAAAAACAACAACAACAAAACAAACAAACAAACAAACAAAACAGACACCATAATGTAAAATTTGGAATACCTTTTTAAAATGCAAAAATTTTACCACCTTCTAGTGTTTCTCTGACATCAGTCCATAAGTTCACAATTTTTAAAATATCAAATATTATTTTTTAACAATTTTTCAATTTTATTATTAAAAATCCAGCCACCAGTTTGGCAAAGTTTGCCTTATAGAGCTGAAATACCTTCTCAAGCACTGTCATCTGCTAAATTGTTCAGGATGTAACTATGTTGCATGTGTTTTTAAAAATCACTTTATTGAGGAATGATTAACATACAAAATGCTGTATACATTTAATGAATATAACTTGATGAGTTTGGAGATAACTTTATATCCATGAAATCATCACCACAATCTATGCCATGAATATATCCATCCTTTCAAAAGTTTCCTCCTGCCCTCTTAATTGTTAATATTATTACTTTTATTTTGTGATAAGAGCATGTAATGACATAAAATCTACCTTCTTAGCAAATTTCTAAGTACATATGATGGTTAATTTTATATGTCAGCTTGATTGGGCTAAGTCCAGATAGTTGGTAAAGCATTTCTGGGTGTGTCTGTGAAGATGTTTCAGTAAGAGATTCACATTTGAACGTGTAGACTGAGTAAAGAAGATCACCAAAGCAGGTGGCCATCATCCAATCCATTTAGGGCCTGAATAGAACAAAAAGATGAAGAAAAGATGAATTTATTCTCATTACTTGAGTTGGGACATCCATCTGTGTCTGCCCTTGGACGTCAGTGCTCCTGGTTCTCAGATCTTTGAACTCAGACTCAGCTGCACCACTGAGTCTTCTGAGAACAGCTTTGCTTGTTCTCCAGCATGCATATGGTAGACCACGGAACTTTTCTGTCTCCATGATTCTGTCTCCCTCCCCGCCCAGCTTCTCTGTTTCTCTCTCCAGATACTTACATAGGTATATAGATATATCTATTTCTCTGGAAAACAGTTAACAATACTATATTGTATATGGTATTGTTAACTAGAGACACCATGCTGTATAATAGATCTCTAGGATGTATTTACCTTGCATAACTGACATCCTGTAAGTTATTATTTTAATATAATCATTGATAATACCACTATTATTGTGCTATTATAATACATTTGAAGTCAGCAGCTTGCTTTTCTTCTTTACCCTACATGGGACAATGTTCATCAAATATTTAATGATTATCTGGTTGGGAAATACCGCATATATGCATGAGGCTGACTCATGTCTACAAATTCGACCAAAGAAACCATTTTGCTTCTTTAGTTTTTATCATCCATGTCATGTAACTTCTCTTGCATATTTTTCATTTCCTTATTTATTTGTGCTGTATTCTGGATGGTTTCCTCAGTTATTTACAAATTTATAAATTTTTCTCTCTACTGTGACTAGTCTCTGTTTAAGCATATATGGGATGTTGTTAAAAACTAAAGGATTAAATATTATTTATATTTGAATACATTATTCTCTTTCAAATAGGTTCATCTCCCCTTCATAATATTCTGTTCTTATTCTACGTATTTTATTTTTTCCTTTTTTTTTGGTCATAAAAAAATCTATTATAAGATACTTTACAATCACTCTATTTTCCTCAATTTGTCAGATATGAATACTCTAATATCTTGCATTTTCTTTCTATTGTATATGGTGATGTGTTTCCTCATGTCTCTGGACATTTTGTTAATGAGTTCATCCTTGATGGGTTAGTCTTTGATGGGAAACCCACATATGCCTTGAATCATGCAGGTAACATGATAGGATGTCCTATGAGATTTACTGGTAATAGATTCTTCAGTTTTTGGTTGAGGATTTCTTCACATTTTGGTAGTATAACTTTGGTCACCTTGCCCATATTTGAGCAGGCTAAGGACTTCTTTAGTTTTGTTCAGAGCCTAGATTGACTGCCTTTTCCTCAACACAACCTTGGGTCTACAGTTGCAGATGTTCTGGCTTATGACAGACTGAAATCCTTTCTTTATTCTTAACTTTAGGTAGCAATTTCTGACTTAGGCACAGGGTCTTATGGCTATATGTGCTGTCTCTGTCCAAACATCAGAACTCTAGACAATGAGGTGTATATCTGATCCTGGTATCGTGTGGGTTGCAGTAGATTTCCTTCTTGCTTAGCATTTTTTTATTATTATCCTCTTTTATGACTTTCCCTAAGGAAATTTTTTTCTTCTTTTGAGGTCAGCTATCTCTTTCCAGATTCTAAAATTTATTTCACACAAATTACTATTTATTGGTAGCAAGATGAAGAGATGTTTATATATACTTAGACCACCATCTTGTCTGGAAGACGTGGAGGCTTTTATCATTATCCCCATTTTATTAATGAGGATAGAGGAGGTTGGAGCCATCTAAGCCTATGTTAGAAGTGCAAACTTAATATTATTGTAGCACATTTTATATTTTCAAGTTAATAAGTCAGTGAATTTAGGTGAAGCAAAGAAAGTATCATAGAAAGATGGAAGTGAAGAGGGTGGTGCAGATGATAAATGTAGTTCCCAAGTGTTATCAAAGCATGAGGCCCAGACTGGAATATATTCAAGGGGCGGGCCAGAAATGATACACAGTCACAATATCATAATACAAAAGGGAGTGATGAGGAGAATCTAACTGGAACAGACATACTCTGCAAAACATCTTCAAATTTTAAATCTTTTAAATAACCTGCTGACAAAAACCACATCTGCTGACTAAATTCAAACTGGCCACTATTTTGCCACCTGAGGATTAAATAATTTAGACTTTGCCTTTTAAGCAGTGGGAGTATAAAGTATAAAATCCCTCCGTTGAAGTCCACTGCATATTCTTATAGCCAATTTTCATAGCAAATATCAAAGTTTAATTTGTGTTCCATAAACACATATGAAGTGAGGGTTGGGGGAGTTGCCAAACATGCTAAGCAATATGAGATACTATATTAAAATGACCCCTTTACCATATGGACTCCTAAAATTTTGAAAATGTGTCTATTGTGATTTGTACACCATAGGGAATAAATAAACATTCTTAATACATAACTGAGTTTCCAAAAAGCACATTTTACCCCCTCTGGTAGAACTTCAGGATCCCAAAGTGGGGACAGAGGAGATGGGAAGGTATATGCTGATGTCATGGGTTTCTTTGAAAAGGGAAAGCCCGTCTAGGACAAGAAAACCAGAGATTTACAGGGACAAATATGATAAGATGTGGTCAAAGTAAGGTATCACAGAGTGGCAGTGTTAATTATCTTCTCCCCCCCACCCCCACCTTTGGATCTTTTCATCCTTTGAATGGTCAGGTTTTTTTGTCCCAGCATGGTGTTTCTCAAAGCGTACTCCACAGATGAGGAGGATCACCTAGGATCTTGTTAGAACAGCAAATTCTTAGTCTCTTTTTCAGATTCACTGACTCAGAAGCTCTCTGAGTAGGGTCAAACAATAATGGGATTTAGTAAACTCTCCAGGTGATTCTGATGCACCCTGAAATTTAAGAAATTTCCTGGAGAAATTATATGGCAGGCATTTTTGTATCATTAATTGATTTGGAGTGGATGGAGCCATTAGTATTAGGCAGGACTTTAAAAATTGCCAGTCTGGGTGCCTAGGGGGCTCAGTTGGTTAAGCTTCCAACTTCAGCTCAGGTCATGATGTTGTGGTCCATGAGTTTGAGACCTCCATCGGGTTCTGTGCTGACAGCTCAGAGCCTGGAGCTTGCTTGGGCTTCTGTGTCTCCTTCTTTCTCTGTCCCTCCTCCACTTTCACTCTCTCTCTCTCTCAAAAATAAATAAACATTAACAAAAATAGCCAGTCTGGACTATTACTACTACTAATAGCTGGTTCTTATTCAGTACTTCCTCTCTAAGTATTTTATATACACTGCTCCACTTAGCCCTACAGAAACACTATTATTATTCCAATACTATATAAGAGAAAAATACTGGAAGCTCAGAAAAGTTAAGTAACTAACCCTAGAGCACAAAGGATTAGCTGCACACACAAATCCATTCAGAAACTGTCTCCTATCAGGGAAACTTAACTTAGACTGTTTTAGTGTGAAATAAACTTCTCCTGTGTTAAAGGTAGAATATATGATTGGGTCTATTTTTCACTGCAGACTGGGTAACCTAACAAAAAGGCACAACAAGTAAATAGCAGAGCTTATAATTTAGCCCAAGTAGTTGCATTCCAGATTATATGCTTTAAACCCTAACATTTTACTACCTATCCAGAACTGCTGCAGATGCCAGAAATGTCTTTAAAGGACTTTATCCTTTTTTCTTTTATCTTGTCTATTGATCTCTGCCCTAAATTGAACCCTTCAGTGTAATGGTTTTATGAAGCTGTTAGACCATTGTGCAGTACAAAGGAGCGTAAATATTTACTTTCCTTTAACTTCATAGGGTGTTTATTCAGCAATGTCTTTCTCTCTTAAAATATGTATTATTGCATTATATTATTGAAAATCTTGTATTACTTTGTAAAATTATTGCTTTGCTAAAATTTTTGCCTGTCCTGTTTACTCAATTCTAAAGTCATATTTCTTCCTCATTCTTGTCTGCAGAGAACTGTCACTAAGCTATCTTAGGATCTTGATGCTCCTTTTTAGAGTATGTAATTTTTTATCTTTTAATTCTTATATAAGTCTCTCCTATCTTTATGCACATGAAAATAAACATCTCCCATATTATTAATGTAAATTCTCATAGTTAATTTCAAGGACATTTGATAGGCTTCCACACATTTGGTAACCATTTTTTTAAATATGTAAAGGACAGAATCCTAAGATTGACTATTAATTTTTCTACAATAACTTTGGCTAGAAGTACTGAAATATATATCTATACAGAGTTTGATATCAAACTATAGATTTATGAAGGCAGAAAACACACAGAAGATATATGCTATAGTGGAAATACCCTGGACATGGACAGAGCTAGTGTTGGCATTGACATTTAAGAACTGTTTGAGACTGGACATTGTACTTACTGTCCCTGGGGAACAACTCCTCATTTGTAAAATGACAGACTTGGATGATGCCTAAAGTTCTTTCTAGCAATAAAATTCTATGTTCCTCACTCTAAGCCTGAAGGTTAATTTCAATGACATTTCCCGTTGGTCCTGAAATCTCAAAGAGAGCCCCTTGATGCTTAAGCTTATAGAATATAAGGTCAGTGTATCAATTAGGGGGAGGCCAATCAAATGAAATCCATTTTAAATTGTTCAGTAGAAGGAATTTAATATAAGAAATTAATTTTAAAGTTTCAAGAAGAGCTTATGAGGCAATAATAGAATGCTATGCCCAGCTCCTGTGGTGGAGGGGCAGAGGGAAGAATGGGTATTACAAACCTAAGGGTAAGGCTACATGGAAAGAGTTCGGATCCCTATGGTAGGGGTCTTGCTATGCTAGTGCTGGAATCAGGGTCAGAGGAGTCTTTTGAATGAGATGGAAACATCTTGAGAAGGGCTCCTTGGATAACATGACCCACAGCAAATATCAGAGACAATTCTCAAACCAGAGCCATAAGAGAAATTCTATAACTTCTCCTCACTAATCTCCTTCCATAGCCTCCTATTGGTAAAATTAACTGGAATTCAGTAGAAAAAATCCTAAAAAATGTAGTTTGCAGGGGTCAGTCCACTCTAACAAAGAACATGAGAAAAAAATTTAACTAATTAATTGCAATGAATACAAGGCATCTATCATAAAATTCCTCACTCCCATTTCAATGAATTTCTTACCTTGAAATCCAGCCTGATTTGCCATGTGTTTGTTTCTCAGCCCCAACCCTGAATAATCAGCTATGGGAACTATAAACCAAAGACACCTCCTCCTGAACAGTCCTCCACAATTCCTGTGAGCCTAGTTACCTTCTCACCAAATGCTAGTAGGATGAACATCTCCCATGAAGGGGGCCAGCTAACGAGATTTGTCCTGGAACTGGTTATCAGGAACAAGGCTCTTTCTGTGGAAGAGGAATATGGACCTTCCACAGCGGCGGGAATAACATGTCACTCCACATTCAGACAGAAGCAGTGTAAGAAAAGGTAGCTAGGCTTGGTCATGGTGGCACCTCACAGCTAAGGCACCAAGGAGGGCCTCCTACCCATGGCTGCCATAGTAAATATAAAAGCCATAATGCTTCAGCTGAATTGGATTAAGGGGATTCCTTCCTTTTTCCAACTTCCCACCAACTAATAATTGGGTCCACAGAACTAGATACTTTTGACATAATTTCCCAGTTTATTCTTCCTCTTTTGAGTTACTTGAAATTGGTAACATGATTCTCAACTAACTTAAGTTAAAGACTGAGTCTCTAATATAGGGCTTCTCAACTTCAATGAATGTACAGATTTCCTGAGATCTGATTCTGGAGACACATGAGGTCTGGGCTGGGCTCAAGGTTCTGTAGTTCTAGAAATCTTCAAGGTGTTGTTGATGGTATTATCCCACACACCTCACTAAGGTGTTTTTGTTTGTTTCTTTTCTTTTGGTTGTTGTCAGTTTGTTTGTTATTGTCCTAGGACGTATTCTTCGGAATTGTGTTCAGGGATCATATTCTAAAAATATTGATCATCAAGGAAATACAAATCAAAACTACAATGAGATATCACCTAACACCTGTCAGAATGTCTTAAATCAACAACACAAGAAACAATAGGTTCTGGTGAGACTGTGGAGAAAGGGGAACCCTCTTTCATTGTTGGTGGGAATTGTAAACTGGTGCAGCCACTCTGGAAGAGTATAGAGGTTCCTCAAAAAGTTAAAAATGGACTACCCTATGATCCAGCAATTGTGCTATTATTTACCCAAAGAATACAAAAATATTAATTCAAAGGGATACTTGTACTCTGATACTTCTAACAGCATTATCTACAACAGCCAAACAATGGAAATAGCCCAAATGTCCATAGACTGATTAATGGATAAAGAAGACATGACATATATATATATATGTATATATATACATATATACATATATATATACACATATACACAATGGAATATTATTTAGTCATAAAAAAGAATGAACTCTTAGGGAAAGACAAATACCATATGATTTCACTCAAAGATGGAATTCAGGAAACAAAACAAACGAGCAAAGGGAAGAAAAAAAGAGAAGGAGGCAAATCAAGAAACAGACTCTTAACTATAGAGAACAAATTGATGGTTACCAGAAGGGAGGTGGGTGGAGGGTGAGTGAAATTGGTAATGGGGATTAAGGAGTGCACTTGTGATGAACACTGGTTGTTGTATGGAAGTGTTGAATCACTATATTGTACACCTGCACTAATATTATACTATATGTTAACTAACAGGCATTTAAATAAAAACTTAAATAAAAAACCTTAAATCCCCCCCAAACAAAACCAAAAGTAACAACAAGAACTTGTGTTTCTGAGCAGGCATGGAATCTATACCATTGTCTCTGATTATCTTACTCTGTCTGTGGACCCCAAAGTGGCATGGAGGTCACATTACTGGTGAAACTGGGTGAGGCTGGTCTCCTTGGAGTAATAAATGAAGATGCCTCACTTCACTGGATGGTGGCTCCATTTTAATAACTGGCTAGAGAATATCTTTCAGGCAGAGCAAACAAGGCAGGAATAAACTGAGATGGGAATAAGTCTGGATGAGTTACAACTAAGTCAAGAACCGTGTTGACTCACCTAGTTTACTGTCACTTGTTTAGAGCCTGTCAGGGTAGGCAGCTGGTTTTCCTCTAGAACATTATAAGCATATCCGTACTGTTTTCTCTTCTTTCATAGATGTCATGATGATTGTCTCCACAAAGAAGAATTTGAAAGATGAATGTCTGTCTTAAAACTGGAGATTCCTTCTTAGCAACTGTAAGGAAATTTGACAGTTCTGGATCTCTGAAAATAAGATTGTTTTACTTTATAGGGTGTTAACAATGGCTGATAGATTTGGGTTTGTTTTGATCTGTGTTGCCTCTTTGAGGATCTAGCAGTTAACTCATTACCTTTCTGTCTATTTATTGGACTATTTAGGTCTTTTAAAAGAAACTATGAAATTATTCCATAGGGAGCAAAGGAACAGTATAGCATTTCTACTTCATACTCAGCCTGAAGGGAGTAAAACTCGTGGTATTCATAAAAGAAAAGTTGGTCACAACCCAGGGGGAGATGTCACCTTGCTAATGCTTGCAGGTACATATGATTCCTATACCCTCCCATTGCCCAGCTAAAGTAAGTGGACATGCACAGACCACATAGAGGATCCTTTTTGATCACCTGGCTCTGGTGGTCGGAGGTGGGGGGGGGTGCTTGCGTTCCTGCGTCCCTTGAGACTATAACAATTGGAGAGACAGTTCTTAGCAGGCTATCACCTCCAGGGCACCAAATAGATAGCAGTTTGAAACACACCTCTAGTCTTTCTGTGAGAAAGGCCTATTTACATGTCCTGAAGCTTCAGCCTGAGGGGGAGACGTCAGGTTTGCACAGACCTACAGGCTATACAGGTGCTCTTAGGAAACATAGGCCAGGGAATGCCATCCTTATGCTCTCTCCACACCTTGCTATAGTTTGCTGGTACTTCTCAGAAAGGACCTTATACACTTACCTAGAACCCAGGGAGAGATAGGTGTTGCACCTCATACATAGAAATGAACACATGGATTCAAGCAAAATGTTTAAACAGGAACATATTCCAAATGAAAGGGCAAGATAAAAACCTCAAAAAAGATTTAATGAAATGGCAATAAGTTATCTGTATGATATAGAGTTCAGAGTAATGGTCATAAGATGCTCATCAAACTTGGGAGAAGAATGGATGAGTGCAGTGAGAACTTCGACATAGAGATAATGGGATATGTCCCTAATCTGGGAAAAGTAATAGATATCCAGATTCAAAAGACCTAGAGAGTTCATCAAACAAGAATAACTCAAAGAGATCTATACCAAGATACATTATAATTAAAATGGCAAATTTAAAGAGGGAAACTTAAAAGTACTACCAAGAGAAAAACAACTGGTTACATACAAAGGAACTTCCCTAAGACAGTCAGAAGCTTTTCAACAAAACTTTTGCAGGCCAGAAGTAAGTGGCATAATGTATTTAAAAGACTGAAAGGAGGGGTGCCCAGGTGGCTCAATCAGTTGAGCGTATGACTCTCGGTTTCTACTCAGCTCATGATCCCAGGGCCATGAGATTGGGCCCTGTATTGGGCTCTGCGCTGAGCATGGAGACTGCTTGATTCTCAATCTCTCCCTCTACTCGTCTGTGCTCACATGGGCACACTCTCTTTTTCTCACTCAAATATAAACAAACAAACAAACAAATAAATAAATAGATGACTGAAAGGAAAAAACAGAAACTTCCAACCAGGAATACTCTACCAGGCAAGGTTACCATTTCAAAATTTCCTTTTGAAAGCTCCTGTGCACTGAAGCTTAGAGAGGAGGGGGCATTTGGCCAAGGTCACAATACTGGAAATTTACAGTATTAGGTTTAAATCCCAGTTCTCTGATTTCAAATCCATGCTCTGTTCGGTTCACTACTCTGCTTAGTACCCTCATACTGTTAGATGGTGAGTATTTGGGGGATCAGGGAATCATGAGAGTACCCCCTTTTAAGGATCTTGGAGCAAAATGTTACACAATTGGTGAACTTCTCTCTGTTCTCCCTATTATGTTACCTGTAGGTGGTCCAATAATACCTGAAATTTTTTTTTAAGTGAGAGAAAAGGGTGGTAGAGGGAGAGAGAAATCTTAAGCCCAGCATCCTCAGCACAAAGCCCAACACAGGGCTCAATCTTATAACCCTGCGATCATGACCTGAGCCAATATTAAGAGTCAGACACTTAACCGACTGAGCCACCCAGGTGCCCCGATACCTGAACTTCTTAAAAGTAAATTCTCTCCGCTCCTCTCCAGACCAGCAATGATCAATCTCACTAGTATTTTGGCTTCTGTCTGTAGACCTGTTGACTTTCCTGAACTATTATCCATTTAGGTCAACTAGCTGATTGATGGCTACAGTTTTGTCATCCCTCCCACACATTTTCCTACTCTTCACACTTACTAAACTTAACTTCTTTCTAGTGCCGTCTGTTTACTACTTTCCTTTCTCTGTTCTCAGCACCATGCAGGATTGATTATCTTTAGAATTGGGTTGAGTTAACTCCATTTTATTTATCTTTTGAGATGTGTCTTTAATTGCTAAGGGGACTACCTGCTATTTCCTTTCGAATTATAGTGGAATTGCTGACTGAATTCCACCACAACTACCTGGAGGCAGATTTGGTGGAAAATAATTTGTGTTACTTCCTGAGCCCCACAATGAAACACACTATGTTTGTTTCAAACTACCAAAGCTGGCTTTGGTCCTGAATAAAGTTTCTCAAATTCTGTTCTAGCCAAGCATTTAATTGTTCGTATTCTAAAAACTGCCAGCTTAAACAGCTAGGTTCTTCCAACTGTGCTTGTAAAATATTTTATCTCATTTAGAAGCAAATCACTCATGCCCTCTGCCAGGGACTGTTATTGATAAAATTAGGACTCGTATCTGCTGAGGTATGTCTCTCCTTATGTGCAGAATTCTTAATGTGACGGGTTCAGTGCAAGCCCCTGCCTGGTTGAATACCATATTGCTTATTGCTTCCTGGCTGGGAGAGGAAAACCCTCTATCTGCATTTACTCTTCCACTTTAGCCTGAAAGACCAAATACTGCCTTCAGGTTCTGACACATGCCTGTGGGTTGATTTTGGAATCGAAATGTCCTCTTTACCAGTTTTGTGGAAAATTGACAAAGGGGGACACTGGAGCGTGGAGTTGGTATGAGATATACCGGGTGCTCATCTCCAAGTTGCCTTCTTTTGCATTGCCCTCCTCTGCTTTCCCTCTCCAGTGGGTCCCCATAGTGGTGAGTTCCTTTCTCATGGACATACTGTATTCTACTGTAGATTGTTTGCTATTCTGGGACATAGGTAATATTTGTGGTTGCTGGATGTTGGGGATGTGTTACAACTGGTGACAAAGGAAGAATCCAGACCTATCTGCAGATGTTACTAATTAGGGCCAGTGCCATTTTCCACAGCTGTGGGCCCTAAAACTCTCCCACCTGCAGGCTCAGAACTATCAAATCTTTAAACCAGCAAGAGTCTGGGCTTACGGGATATCTGCAGCTCCTTTCTTTCTGAATGAGTGGGCTCTAGAAAAGGTTTTCTCTTCCAATGGACAGCCCAGTCTCCTGGCTTGACTTCTGCTCAGTACTCTGTCATTCAGTTCCCATTTCAGCCACCTTCTGGGCTTGGCCGTGACTCTTATTTAGGGGTCTTTAATACTGGGCCTGGCATTTGGTCCCCAGGGATGGCCTCTGCTTTGGATACCTCTTTTAAACCACCCGCTCATATACCAGCTATCGCATGGATTTTTTACTTGCACTAACTTCTGCCAACTGGAGCTGTACCCTGCCCTCTTGTCCTCAGGGCAGATCTCTTGGATTTGAAGAGTGGCTCAGATTGAAATCAAAAGCACCACACCCCTTGGATTTGGTAAGCTAAGCTCTTGGCTCCTCTCTGGAGTGGGCCAGCCACGTATTTCAGTCTGTTTTTTTCCCATCCCTTTTCGAGATTGCTCTTGGCTCAGGATTTATTGCTGATTGGGGCCTCCAGCAACCACCTTTTATTTAGAAAAGTTTTTCATGTATGTAAAATCACCCACTACTTATGTATCATTTAGAATGGATTAATAGCATCACATGCAATGATAAAGTGAAAGAAAAATTGAATTTTAGAGTGTTTCTATATTTTAATTTATTTTTAATTTATCTTCTTGCTGGCCTCTCTTCAAGATTATATTTAAAATTTTTGCTTTAAAACAAATATTAATCAAGAACCTAATAGGTGACAAATACTTTCAAGCATTTTCTTTTATTTCAGCCCAATAACGACACTTTGAGCTAAAGCTTCTTTCCCCATACTAGGAGGTGAAGAACTGGAGATTTGGAGGTGGAAGCAATTTGCCCTAAATCACACACACATAGTACATAAACATGGCATGATTCAAAACCGGGTACTTCTGACTTACAAACCCTATCTAACTCTTCTAAGACAAATTCCTTGATTTTTACAGTTAAGGAGAATAATGCTCAGAGAAATGAAGATGTTTGCATAAACCACTGATTACATTATGTGGGTTTCCTGACTTCCAAAGCAATACTCCATCTACAAGATCACAGTGCCTTTTAACTTAATTAGGTAAAACACTTGAAGTAGATTATACTAATATCTTTACAGTGGTGGTTCATCACTCTATTTTCTCTCGTTTGGCATACTTCTATCTTTTGTGCTTCTTTTTCCTCCTTGGATCATTTTTCCTGTTCCTGTGACCACACCCTCCCAATGGTGTGGGACTAGGGGAAATTTGAGTTGCTTGGACATGAACAAAGTTGCTGCTGGGTGTTTTGTTTTGTTTTTAAATAAAACGTCCTGACAGAATAAGCCCTTTCCCACCAGGTGAGTCTTCTTGTCCCTATATTTTCTGTACCGTGAAATTGTCACTGTTTAAGCCTCAGAAACCTCATCCTAATTCAGCCACACACATTAGTTTACATCAATATCCTGAAGGTCTGAAAGAATCAGTGAAACATAGGATTTTTGAGCTGGGAGGGATCCTCAGTGCAGGTCTACAGGAATTTAAGGAGTGGTTCTATTGAAATTTGGGCATGATGCCTAAAAGGAATCTGATATATTCAGTGTCTGCTTTCAGTTCCCCTTTGATTTTCTTATATATGTGTCTGTGCAGGTATAGACTTGTGTCCTCTTAATCCATTTTTGTGAAAAGCAGTAGAATAAGGTGTGAATGGCCTGGAGAGCACATCATTGCTCTGTTATGTGTGGGTGATGCCAATGCATATTTCCAGACTGAATGCTTTTGAAAACTCTGTACTGGCAAGACTGATCCTTGTGACAGTGGTCTTTGTAATCAGCTAAATAAAAAAAAAAAAAACGCCTTCTGTAATTAAGCCGAAATGCATGGTGAGACTTACCTTGGAAACCCTGAGTTTGAATGGCTGCTATTGGTTCCTCTGCCTTCCTCACAATCCTAAATACTACTCAGTGCAAGTTTGTGTAAAACTCTTTAATTTTGTGAATTAAAGCCCAACAAACAACCAACGAACAATATTATGGAAAGCTTTTGCTACAGGATTGTGATACCAAAAGAATTGAGCAAGCCACAATGTATACCCACATTCGCATTTGTTGGCACATCTTTGTGTCATCACAGTTCCATAATGCCACTATATTATAAAGCAATATTTGAACAAGATATTGAGGGATTAAATCACCCAGACATGGTTACTTTCAAATAATTTCTCATAAGTTTTGCGGGACTTATAAATTGCATTGGCATTTAGAGAGGAGACATTGTGCCCAGAAATAGTGCGCTCATGTTAGGTAAGCTCAGGACAGAAAATACATGCATATTGTATTGGGTGAGCAAAGGTTATTGGGGAGAGAATAATATCATACCACATAATGACTTGCTTTGAATGATACATGTATAACTGACATTAATTTTGCAGTATGAATAAAGCTTCTTTTTCTAGGGAACTTGAAGATACCAAATGAGAAAAGGAAGTCTCCAAACCTTTGTTTATTCACTAAACATTTATATATCTATTGTGCATGAACTATTTGCCAGGCTGTTCTATAGATACTGAAGTTACTGGTGAAGAACATTGACAAAAAATTCCTGCTTCCATGGAGTTTTATTCTAGTAGAAGGAAATCAGCAATAAACATACTGAATAAGCCAAATCTATACTATGATAGAAGAAAATGGGCACTATGGGAAAAAACTAGAGCAAGATAAAGGAGTTTAGGGGGTTGCATATTTAAATAGAATAATCTGGTACCTTTCTGAGAAGCAAAGTGTTCATGGGAGAGAAGTGAGCCATGTTGCTATCTGAGGGAAGGGAGTGTCAGGAAGAGGGAACTGCAAGTGCAAAATCTTGGAGGTGGGGGTGTGCCTGCACAGTTCCAGACACAGAAAAGAGGCTAAGTTATCAGGAGGGAAGTGAGTAAGGGGATAAGACATGAGAAAAAAATGGTGGGTTGGAGAGTGAGAGAGGATAGATCTCCTAGCTTTGTAAGTTTTGTTTTGACCCTTTTGGCATAGGAGCCATGGTAAGTGTTTTGAGTAGAGGAGTCACATGACCTGATTTTCATTAGGACAGCTCTGGCTGCTGTGTTGAGTAGAGTATAGTGGAGAAGGGTAGAGGCAGAGAGACTGATTAGTAGCCCAGGGCTGGTCAGCCTGAATACTGTAAGAATAATGGAATTTCTACACTGGCAGAGTAGCCCAAGTCATTGAAAGATAGCTGTAAATCCATCAAAAATCAATAATTTACTAGACTTCTAGGAATGCAGAATTAGTAGTAATGGGGACAGGGCACTTGGGAAAACTAGCATATTCACATTTGTATGGTTTAGTCTGGTGTAAATGGGATTGCTCTTGTTAGATATCAGACAGTTTATAGCCCATTAGGATTTGAACTGTGCCACGTGGATTTCATAGACTACTCCAAACTTCACATTGCTAAGATGAAAAGTATCACTTCTAGAAATCCTTAATAGTAGTGAGGAATCATTGAACTCTAGATAGGTACTAATATCCCCTTATGAAATAGTAAATCTATTAAACTGTCAAGGTCAGAGGTAGGGCTTAAGAAAATGGGCCTTGGACTTGAAGTTTTGATGAGTGAGAGGGAGAGCTGTCTCGTGAAGGTCACCATGGACATTTGTAAGCAATCAAGCAAAGGTGAAAGCCCTGAATGTTTGAGAGGAACAAGGTCCCTGGGAGGAGATGTGGAGAATTACCTAAAAGAAACACCATCTAGGAGCTTCTGAGTGGCTCAGTCTGCTAAGCATTTGACTCTTCTTGATTTAGGCTCAGGTCATGATGTCATGATTCATGAGATGGAGGCTCTGCATTCATTCTCTCTCTCTCTCTCTCTCTCTCTGGCCCTCCCCTGTTCATCCTCTTTCTCTCTCAAAGAAAATAAATATTAAAAAAAAAAACCAATGCCATCTAATTCACACTTCTGTTTTATGGCTTTCCAGCACTCCACATACTAGATTAACATCAACATTTGCTGGAATCTTCTATGCCTGCTGTGTTTCCTTTATGCTTTCACAGCTGTTTTGCTGGATTTCATTAGGTGTGTTGTATAATGCAGTGATGGAAGTAACTCACTAGAAAATTGCTTTATTTGGAAGCGCTTTACTTGGAATGAATTCCTTTGGTGACACTAATACTGGTCTAGTTTTGATCATTGAACTTAAGAGAAGGGAGGAAGGGGTAACAGGAGAAGGGAGTTTCCATGAATGGGGTTGAGACTCAAAATGAACCAGGGCCAAGCAAGAGCCAAGGAGTGAGGCAGGAGAAAGCTTTACCCCAGGGAAGCTTTGCTCCACAGAGCAGGGGGACCTGAAGCTTTCATCCTCCATTATGTCCATGCTCCTCCAATCTCTATACCCATCTCCACTTTGTAAAGTCCTCTTATTTGGATTTTGAGCTAAAATGATTTCGAACTAGACATCTCAAAAAGGCTCTTTTAGATAGGAAAACATATTTGTCTGCCCGATACTTTTCAATAAGCATTTAAGAAATTCAGAAATGGGAAGAAAAATATTCTAGACATGTAGGGTATGTGTTGTTTGCAGATGGAATGGTCAATGGCAGGAAAGCTAGGGCAGTAGCTTCTTTGGGCTCAGGTGCTACTGTTGCTATTCAGTCATTTGTAATGAGTTTGTTCCCCTGTAGTCCCCACAGCTCCTACCCTGACTATGGGGCATCTACATTTGGTACTATTTTAGGGGGAAATGGAAGCAATGTTGTGATCTCTTCCTTCAAATGTTTCTTCCACCTCTGTGAGGATTTTATAAAATATTTTAATGAGGGTCAATTCTCCCACATTGAGGAAGAATTAACATGGAAATATACAGAATGCCAGGCTCACAGGACATGAAGAAAACACTGAAGTGGGTGCAGGAAGTAAAGATGTCATGTAGTACATGTGCTGATGGAAAGCTGTTCGAATGGACACTGGCTTTTATATAGTTACAATCCTTCCAATAACCCACTACACCCATATCTTAGATTTTTCTCTACTCTGCCCTTTGCTTGATGTCTTATTACTGTAGCCTTAACCTAGTTTAAAAACAAAATCAAAATACTGGAAACTTGTTTTTTTAAAATGTTCATTTATTTTGAGAAGGGGGAAGAGAGGAGAGGAGAGGAGTGGGGGAGGAGCAGAGAAAGAGGGAGAGAGAGAATTCTCAGCAGGCTCCATGCTGTCAGCACAGAGCCCAACACAGGGCTCAGCCTATGACCCTGAGATCATGACCTGAACCAAAATCGATGCAGATACTTAACCAACTGAGCCACCTAGGTGCCCCCTGAAAACGTGTTTTAATACAACATAAATGGTGACATTTTTATATAACACTTTTCATCACACTGTAGGAACTCTCCTTTGTCCTTCTGAAAGCACATATGGGGCATTCATGATTACCCCCTGTCAGCACTCTGCACTTTTTGCCCACCTGGCAGCAAACAAAAAGAGCAGGTGGGACTGCTGCCTCCGAGGCTGGATCCTGGCTGAGACATTCTTTGAGCATTAGTGCTTGGAAGAAGAAGGTGAGGGGCCACCTCTGGTGGCATCCAGTCAAACAAAGTTTGAATTTGTACTTTCTGGCTAACCAATTCTCAATAAACCTTCTGTACCTTGACTTCTTTCTCTCTCTGTTTTGGCTACACTTTGGACAAATATAATGACAATTCTGGAAGGAAAGTGAGGAATGTAGCAGATTATATTTTCTTTATAACAGCCCTAGAAGGATTTTGGTCTTGCATTTTCTCCAGGAACTTCACCAAGACCCCATCATGAGTAGGACTACATGTCTTCTCCCTTCTTTTCAAAGCTGGAAGAGTATTTTGATCTCTTCAGTGAATAGAACAATGCAGAAATGACACCATCTGACTTTGAAGCTCTGTCAAAAATGGAATATGGCTTCTCTGCTGTGTGTGTGTGTGGCCATCTCAGGACGCTTGCCCATAGAACCCAGCCACCGTGTGCTCAGGAAGCCCAAGCTGCATGGGGAGCTTGTGTGTAGGTGTTCTGGTGTGAGACGCAGCCAAGGTCCCAGACAACAGTTGGCATCATTTGAGTGAATGAGAATTCAGATGATTCTAGTTCCTAGCCTTTGAACTACACAAAATGGTGTCAAGTGGAGCAGAGAGTAACTTTTCCTGAAAGCTCTACCCAAATTGCAGAGGTGAATGTTGTTTTAAGCCAGTAAATTTAGGAATTTTGTTCCAAAGCGATAGGTGATTTGAACAGGCACCAGCACTTGTATTTTGAAAAGAAGAAATTCTAGTACAAAGCAAGGGCAGGTTTTCCTTCTAAGGTGCCAGAATGATGCAGCTGTTTTAGCAGACTGTTTTGTCCTTGTCACTAATTCCCTACTATACTTCGCAAAAACCTACTTGAAATTGAATCATTGGATAGTTAAATAAAGAAAAAGTGAAATACTCTATGATGGCTTTTAACATCGACTAGGAAAAGAAGAAAAAATGTGTGTGTGTGTGTGTGTGTACATTTATTTGAACCTAGATTCTACTGTGCTTTTCCCTAAACATGCAGCACCAAGAGTCCTTGCTTTATTTGGGAGTCTTCTAATCTAACACCCACCACTTAAAGGGTGGGCCCCAGGCTTTGTTTGTTTTCTGTCTCCTATTTCCTGTGTGGCTGTCAAAAATGAAACTCAAGGTCACCAGAGATTATCAGGTGCCTTCAAAGTAGCCAGTAACTTTAGAGCCTGCTTAACTCTCTAGATTACTGCTTTCATTTCTTTTGGCTTCTGAGGACATCCCTTGGATTCTTATAAAATAAAAACAAAACCTTTTTTTTTTCTTTAATCTGGTATTTGTAGTTGTTTCCAGCAGGAAGATTAGTTTTCAGGGTATATACTCATGTGCCAGAAATAAAAATTGGCACTTTTTAAAAATGTGGTTTATATTGATTAATACAAACCCTCTTGTTTGTTTCCGCTTAGGTTTCACAATGTAAATTTCAAGTAAATTAACCTGGGGATAAGAATTCAGGTGAAATTCAAAGCTTAAAGTTTAGTCTCTGCACAATTTTCTCAAATCATTAGGAGGCTAAAAGGCAACCTTGACTTTTCTTTTTCAACCTTCTTTAACCAGATGAACTAAGGGGCACAAATTACCTCTTGTGACTCAGCTTCCTTCGTGCTTTATTTGATGACCAAACTTTACTGACATCATGGTGGTTGTTATTTTTTCTTCATGGATGTGATCTTGAGGATTATGAACTCCTCTTAGGAATAAACTGCACCCTCATTTATTTTATACATTGGATTAGGTACTCTCTTTAAAAGCAGATTCACAGCTCTGGAAGCCAGAAGAATTAAAGTGGTTAAAAACCAATTTAAAAAATTTAAGTATCTAGGCAGTTTTATGGACCTTCCTCCATACAGTCTCTCTGGTGATTCCAATAGAAAATATATTCACATGTGGAACATATTCAGCTGCAAGAGTGTAGAGAGAGATGCAAGCTAAACATGCAGCTGGATCCCGGGCACTTTGTTAAAATTTTAAAGCTTGCAGGCTGTAGGCAATTTTTTAAATGGCAACTTTTGCTTCTGAGGCGGAACAGACATTATCTCAAGCTAGCTCATTTGTTTTTGATTCTCTGTAGTTTTTAAGGGTATTTTTAACCAAATAACCAATCTGGGAAGACCTAGGAAATGAATGTCTTATCTATTATGGCTTGAAGGTCTCAATGCGCAAAATCATAAATCAAATGTCAACAGATGGTACATGAAGCAAAGTTTAAACTCGGAGGTTCAGAGCTTCAAATGGTAATTTTGTGGGGAAGTTGATACATAGTCAAAAGAAACAAAAGTTTTTGGAAGAAAAATGAACCAATTTGGGTTGACTTGAAGGAAAGCCATTCAGAATAGCACCTGTGTATGAGGGAGTCTGACTAACATAAAGTGTAGTCACAGTAATGATTAGAGATCATTTGATTATTTTTTAAATTTTTAAAATATTTTTTTATTTGAGAGCAAGAAAGAGAGAGGGAGAGAATGCTCACAGGGAAGGGGCAGAGAGAGAGAGACACACACACACAGAATCAGAAGCAGGCTCTAGGCTCTGAGCTGTCAGCACAGAGTCCAATGCAGGGCTCAAACTCCAAGAATCCAGAGATCATGACCTGAACCAAAGTCAGATGTTTAACTGACTCAGCCACTCAGGTGCCCTGGAGATCATTTGATGATTAAGTAACTCCAATCACCTGTGATGATAAAGCACACTAAAACTAGCTTCTAAAAATTCTTAAAAATCACAATCATTGTGCAATTTTACTCAAGGTTAGAGATCATTCTTCAGGCTCTTGCTCAGAGGAATATGGGAGAGCCAGTAATTTTAAGTCATTTGCTCATATTTGCTCAAATTAAACTTTATTTAAAATAAGCTTAAAAGCTTCTGACCTTTGACATTACAAACCCCTATAAAAATAGTAGTAGCTGAAGAATAATTTAAATGCAAACTGTCAAAGTTTATTAAATAAAAAGAAATTGCTAGTTCTCTGCACATTGGATATAAATTTTATAACATGCAACATGCAATATCGTTTATAAATGGTATTGGAAAGCAAGACACCTAAGGTACTTCATTAATTGCAGCTATTCATAAAATTAGTACTTCAAATAGAAGCATTTGCAGGTAGGTAGCATTAAATCATCAAAGCAAACAGCAGTTGAAATACACATTAACTGTGTAAACATTTCTGGTATATTGAACCAGTCCCTTATCCATAGCTACAGAAAGATAAACCAGAAACCCCATCTCAGACAAGAGACTTTAGAATCAAGCCCTTGAGTAAAGTGTTAATTAAATTCAGTGCTTGAGAACCGTATACTTGACCAGTGAGAGAGGAAGCAGTACGACTAAGCAGTAAAAAGTTCACCCTGTTGCTCTTTTAAGAATTCCCTCCTGGGGCGCCTGGGTGGCTTAGTCGGTTAAGCGTCCGACTTTCGCTTAGGTCATGATCTCGCGGTTCGTGGGTTCGAGCCCCGCATCGGGCTCTGTGCTGACTGCCAGCTCAGAGCCTAGAGCCTGTTTCAGTCTGTGACTCCCTCTCTCTCTGACCCTCCCCTGCTCACGCTGTCTCTCTCTCTCTCCTAGAAATAAATAAAACATTAAAAAAATTAAAAAAAAAAAAGAATTCCCTCCTGATTTAAATAAACTGAAACATGGTAATATAATCAACTGAACCCCTTTTCCAAAGGGTTCTGGGATTGACAATTATACACAAATTCTACATGGCTGTTCCACCTGGTGATCTAAGACGGTTATCTTAGAGACAGCTCTTCTTCATTTATACCCATTCTTTCATGCTGCATTTCTTCAACAAACATTTGTAATAGACACTTTTCTGATATCCAGGACTAGTGACATGAACAGAAATCACAGTATCCACAATCTTGGAAACAGATACTCATTGCACAAAACCTGTTGATTCTTCACTCACTTCCCTAATATTTACTCTTTGCAACCGTTAATATATTACATTATTTTCTCAAGCATAATAAGACCCAAATTCCTATCCATGCCTGAAGAGTTTATGGTTTATAGCCAGACAAAGAGTAAAAACTATTATAAAGCAACATTATGGGGTGTCTGGGTGGTTCAGTTGGTTAAGCATCCAACTCTTGATCTTGACTCAGGTCATGATCTCAGTCTTGCTGAGACTAAGCTCCACATCGGGCTGTGCATGCTGACAGCACAGAACCTTTTTGGAATTCTCTCTCCTCTCTCTTCTCCTCTTGTGCTCACACTCTGTCTCAAAAACATAAACATATATTTAAAAAAATCAATCTTGTGAGTGCCTCCATCCTTGTGAACACAGGGAATTATGTCCACCTTTAGGGAGAATTACATCACATTTCAGGTATCTGGGAAGGTGGTTTCGTATATGAATGTTAAATATTTCAGATTCAGATTTGAGGGTTATTGCAAGTTAGTCTGAGGAGGAAGGTGGATGTGTTGAATATTCTGGGCAAAGAGAGCAGCATGTTCAAAATTACAAAGGTGTGCGTGGCTGAATCCGCAGATAGTTAATGTGACTACAATACTGGTAGGGATGGAGAGCCAGGAAGAAAAGATGAGGGCAGAGAGTGAAGCAGATAAATCCAGAAGGATTTAAAGAGCTATGTTAAGAAGTTTTCTTTTTCATCTGAGAGCTTTGGAAACTGAGTGAAGGCTACGTACTGGGAAGAGGGTGAGATATGGGTCCTAGACTTCAGTGTAGAGTGAATATTCCAGCTGGACTCCTATTATGGAATTTATGTTTTGAATACAGGTTCTCATTTCCATGCTCTTCATTTTTACTGTTCTTTCTGTCTATAATAGCACACTTGATCATTTCATCCCATCCTAATCACAGATGTTTCTCAGGACCCAGTAAAAATCTCACCTCCTTATTTAGCAATCTTCAGGAGATGTTACTGAGCATCTGGGATATCAAACATACATGGCTCTTGCCTTCACAGAGACTTTCCTGATCATGTCACCTGGAAGTGAATTCTCTTCACTTTACACTCCAGTAGGAGTTTGTTGATGTCAGTCCTATGATACATCTGTGGAACTCCCTTTGTATCCCACAGGGTTCTGTCAGGAAAAACGCAACCCCACCAGACTGGGCAACTTGGAAAGAATTTAACGAAAGGACTATTTACAAGGATGTGAATAGGTGCTGTGACCCATATTAGTGTGTGACAAACCACTCCAAACTTAGTGACAAAAAGTAATAAGCAATTTATTGTACCCATGGAGTCTATGGGTCAGGAATTAGAGAAAGTCACAAAGAGGATGGTTCTTTTCTGCTCCATGATATTGAGGTTTCATCTGAAAAGGCTCAACACTGGGGGTTAACTTGATGGCTGGGGCTGGATTCATTTAAAGGCATTCACTCACATGTCCACCTCCGAGGCTGGCACTATTGAACGAGCATCTGTATGTATATGTATTTCTTCCCTGTGGCTTGGCTGGGCTTCTTACCAGTATGCTTGCCACAGGATAGTGGGACTTTTCACATGGTGTTTTGGAGCTCTGAACATGAGTGTCCTAGCAAGCAAGGCAGAAGCAGAATGGCCACTTATGAAATATCCTCAGAAGTCAGAGAATACAGCTGCTGCCACATTTTATTAGTTATGAGTAAGCCTCCAAAGCCAGCCCAGGTTCAAGTAGAAATGTTTTAGACTTCACTGAGCGATGGGAGGAGTGCCAAGGATTTGCATACATGTCTTAAATTGCCATAGCAGGGTTTACAGAAGCTAATAAAGGAGGGTGTAGTACCTCAGGCTATAATAGCAGAAGTTGAATTTCTTCTTCTTTTTCTGAAGAAGCCAAGGAAGTGACAATTTACCAGAATCAAGAGCTGTAGGACAGAGATACAAAACAGTACTAATGATGGTCAAGAAATGTATCTAAATGAGGGAGAGCAGGGAAAAGGACACAGAAAAAAACACACTTGACCTCAAGTGCCCTCTGGTGCCTTTCCACTTGCTAAACCTAACTGGAAGCCCAGGAATTCATCCTACTTAAATCAACCTCCCGAGGCTTCAAGCAGGGTAAGGATTGTAGAAAGGTCTGGAAGGACAAACAAAAGATATCCAACACATTTTTTAATTATACTTAACTACTTACTCCTTGCTTCCAAACACACACCCCTATCATTCTTCTTCCATTTGATAATGCACAAACAGATAAGGTGTGTTTTATTTAGTAGGAATTTAGTACCTATTTGTTCAACAGGTGAAAGACTGATAGCTAATTCTACAACTGAGTAAACACAGAATATCCTTTTTACATTAGAGTGCTCTTTTTTTTTATCCTAGTAGATTTAAAGATGCTAATTATCTACCAGATAGTGAAAAAGTCACATTATTTTCACCATTTACAGTTTTTTAAAATCTAAAGCATAGGATTTATAACAGCTCTTATCAGCAATGTTCAAAAAGAATGCAGTCATAGATTATGCATAGATTTATTCATAATAAATAAAGGAACCAAGTTTCTAACTTATGAGTAATGAGGATAAAAATCTTTTGGGTGGTTTCAGACTTTAGCCTCTACTACAAAGCTGTCGTCATCAAGACAGTATGNTCTAGGTTGATAGCAGCTCAATCCACTAGTTGATAGTGGAATTTCTTCTTCTTCTTTTTAATCAGTTTTATTCAAATAGGCCCCTGAGAAAAACATTAGGAAGTTAAAAGAGAAAATATAGTTCATCAGAAAGAAAATAAGGATTGGACCCTAAGAAAAACAAGATAGATTGGGGGCTGAGAGGTAGTGTAGGTAAAAAGGAGTCAGTTCGGTAAACAGAGGTTAATGGACCCCGTTACTGCATTTCTACCAGAACAGTTTATATACTGTTGGTGAAGCAACAAATGCAAGGAGGAAAGATGTATGACTTGTTCACAGGTACATAGTAGCTGAAGCCAAAGGCAGGCTGAAAGCATTTATTATCCTTCTACTTATTAGTGTTGCATTATGCATCAAAGAAAATAATGTATATAGGAACTGCAAGATGCAACAGGAAGTTCTTCTTTCAAGATATTCAGGGAAATAACTGGGTGAAATCACAGCTATTGTATTTAAGGGAATGTTCTAAAGGCACTAAGAAAATTGTCAGAAAGCATCTGTTAAGTACTTGACGCTGAGAGGCCCTC
This sequence comes from Crocuta crocuta, assembly GCF_008692635.1. Classification (NCBI taxonomy): domain Eukaryota; kingdom Metazoa; phylum Chordata; class Mammalia; order Carnivora; family Hyaenidae; genus Crocuta; species Crocuta crocuta. Next base: position 5,102,574 of record NW_027530016.1, read on the forward strand.
AGCTTCTGTAGCTGGATTTTTAATTGCATGATGCAGTTAATTGTCTCCTTCTGACCCCCAAGGAGCTTTGCCTGTGATTAAAAACTCCAAGTAAGCATCAGATCAAAGAGACAACCAGAATCTTAAGCTTCATTTTATGGCCTTTCCCATAATCATGCCACCTTCCAATTCATGATTAGGTAGTACATTTAAAAAAATGAAAGAAAACATGATTTAGTGTGTCACTGGAGGGAGGTGATAATTACATTTAGAACATACTCAGGCCACAAATGATAAATACATGATGCTTGCTCTCAATTTTTAAAACTGTGAGTTTATGGGTCTCCTGAAAGGGCATAGAGTGGTAAGTTTATTGTAATGAGAAATTTTAAATTATTTTAAGTAGATCAATATGAATTCAGCATTTTGATTAGCAACAGTATTGACATTTCTTAAATTCTAGCTTTATCATATTCCAACATCTAATTATGAGTAAAAATGAGTTCTCAGATGGCTGATCAAAGAATAATTTTTGTTTGGCCCTTTCTGGAACTTGAATGCCATCAAGGGAAGGAGAAAACCTGGGTGCCTATTTATAGTTGGCAGGATACAGTTGTTACTTAAGCCCTTTTTCTCTTGTGTCTTCTGCCTTAAATACTATATATTATGTCCCTGTACCACTATGTTGAATTTAATGGTGGAAAACTGTAATGCATTGTGTTGCATTCAAACTCAATAATGATAATGTATGTTTTTATTTTCATTTGCCACCATGAAACAAAAACATTTCACAAAAATTTACTGCCTCCTGCATATATGAACCAGAGATGGCTTATATTTATTTTAACAATATTTATATTCTCTCTGTCTTAATCAATGCATTGCATGTCCAAAGTTGAGTTGCCGACAATTATTGTCAGTTTGAAAAAGAAAAATAAACTTACGTGAAATAAACCACCTATGCTGTAGGTAGAAATTATATAGTATTGATTCCATCTTCAGAGAGAATAGTTACATGATGGCAGTGCCTACTGTGACATTGTTTTATCCAGAGAAATTGCTATATACACAGCTTTAACTCCTAATAGCTTCCTAAACTTTCATATTACATTTTAAATCAAACCTATTCAATTTGAGCAGGTTCATGTTAGAACATACCTTCTTACTTCCTGAATCCCCATTCACCACCCCTTATACCTAACTTCCTTGCCTTGGCCAATGAAACACTATTCTCCGAGATGAGTAATTTAAACTAATTTCTTTCTCTTACTGACTCCCCCCGCCCCCCACCTCCTAAAATTAGTCATGCCCTGTCACCTTTTCTTTAAGAAGTCTCTCATACTCCTATTTCCTTCATTTCCTAATCTTATTGTAATTCATACTTAAGGTAACTTGAAGAATTTTCGGGAGGATGGGCAGCCGATCTTCGAGGCAGCAAAGCTAGGGATATTGCAGCCACCAGAAACACCATCTGCATTGCAGTCTTCATTTAGAAAGTGAGGCAACTGAAACCCAGATGAGGTGAGCATGTTGACCAACATCATTAGGTTTGTTAAGTGGTGGAGGTGGTCTTTGGATCTCAGCCTGTGCTCGTTCTGCTCCCCTATCCAACCCACCTCAAGGCGTGGGACTTCTGTAACCATAATGTTCATATTGTTTTCTGTGTGCTAGTTTTCCCAACAAATCACAATTTACTTAAAAATTATTTAAACACTAATGCAGGGAAGCATATGTCTCTGCGAGTTGGCATGCGATACAAAGAACGCTAGGAGGAAAAAGTGAGTGTTTTTATTTCCCAGATGGCAAAACTCTGATCTCTGGGTATGACACCATGATTTCTGGTTAGGACCTCAGCTTGTACTTAATTGATGCAGAAAAGGGAGATGTGTTAGAGGTCACAATAGGGCCTACCACAGCAAATACCAAATACTGGATTAAAGAAGAATCCATGAGATGTTGGGGACAAAGGAACTGGAATCCTCCAGTGTAGCACTCAGGCTCAATAATTAAAATAATGCTCTATGAATGGTCATCAGCAAAGAAAAATTTGTAATTTAGCATCATACACTGAGGTGAGAGTTGTAAGTTTGTATTTTAGTATATTGTGGTTATTGGTTTGGGGAGTTGGAGGAACACTGTAGGTGTAGAAAATATTTGTGTAGCCTGTCCAAGAATATTTGAAAATGTTCCTAAAATGGTTAAAATGTTTCCTTGGTAGTTTTTCACATTCAAGTTATGCCCATTATTAAAAGTTTAATATATTACAATATCTGGTTTTAGCCTCTTTTGCTCTTTGCTATATAAGGCAAAATAATTATTCTCCTTAGTAATGGCACACTATTCTTTCTTCACCAAGAGCTTAGCCAAAATTCTACTTTGATTATTTCTGCTTAATTAATTTCCTCTTTTGCTTAATTAGCTTAGCTACCTTTTTATTTTTTTTTAAAAAAACACTTTCTTCTATGGAAACATAGGCAGATTTCTACTTCAGAAATGGACCAAAGATGCCTCAGGTTATTTCCAGCTTCCAGTCTCTCAGACTCCATAGTTAAATATCACAGGCCGTCTTATTATTGTTATTTTTTTTAAGAAAGGTTTTATTTTGAGAGACAGACAGAGAGAGCACAAGTGGGGAAAAGGCAGTGAGAGAGAGGAGAGAGAATCCCAAGCAGGTTTCACACTGTCGGTGCGGAGCCCGATGCGGGGCTTGAACTCCTAAACTGGGAGGTCATGACCTGAACCGAAGTCCAGTGCTTAAACGACTGAGCCACCCAGGCGCCCCACAGGCCATCTTATTAAAGAACAGCTACTCCATAACCCCTGAGATTCTTTCTTCTTGTGGCTTGTCTAAGGTCAGTGATTTTTTTCCGGGTTATTATTTCCGTGGGTCTTTTGCTGTTAAACATTTGTGATTTGCACAATTTCTTCCAAGAAAATAAGGCTATTATTTTTTCAAAAGTTTAATACCACTTCCTGTCTTTTGTTCATGTTTATAACTTTATATTGGGGATTTGCAACTGCAGAGAATATCTTACACTTTATATATGTCTATCTTCTGAATAATAGGAAATTCTTCACCTTATCCATTCAGTTAGTCATTAATTTGTTCAAAATCAGCTATTGATCTCTTGGGTTAGATATTGAAGTTACTGTGAAGAAAGCTGGCAACAGTGTCTACCCTTAATGAATGTATAGTCTAGCAGAAATGAGAAGCAGTGTATACTCAGACTGTATTGATTGTTTCAATATCAAATTTGTAACATACACACTGAGATATTGGACAGGCAACAAGATCTTGCTAGATTAGCTTCTCATGGGGTCACTATGGGCATTAACAAGAAAATATATACCAATTTCTTAGTATGACTCAAAATTAATTATATTCTAATTGTTACACTTTCACTATAGATAGTAGAATTATAAATGTTATGAGAGATACCAAGAAAGTGTTCTGAAAGTTCACTTGTACCATAAGACCCCTTGGGGGACTGTATCATTCAAACCTTACTTAATTGGGTATAATAGAGTGATAAATGTTGGTCAAATGTCTGTTGATATGATAGACTCCTTTATCCTTTATGTCTTCTTTGTGCTTGGGTAGATTTCCACTAATTATAGACAAAGAGAAAGCCAAAGACTGGAAAGAGAGAAAGCAAAAGGAGGTCAATAGAGGAGGAAAAAAAAGACAAAAGGCCAAAAATAAATTTGGAAAAGAGACTAAAATGAAAGTTTTAGTAGGATATAGAATAATAGGCAGAGAAGGATAGTGCTAAAAAACAAAATGTAACTGGCTTTATTGAACAATTCATGAATTGGGTAGCATCCAATTTGGCAGATAGAAGGGAGCTCTGAAAAGCGGGACTAAATGACAGACTTTCTACAGGCAGAAGGGATCAAGGAGGTTATACTAGACCAAAAGTGGATTGGGTATGGAAAGACTTTCCTTTTAGGAGATGGCAGGGGTCTGTTAGGCAGATTGTCTAACTAGCACTGATTTTGTGAATCCTGATTGACTACTTTAAGATTCCATTTCTGGGAGATCTGAAACCTTAAGTCAAGTCTTGGTTTGGTAATGTAGCAATTACCATAAGTATCCTCATTTGAGGTCATTGTTTTGTTGTTAACAATAGAGCAGTGAGAGAATTATAGATGAAAACAGATTAATTATTACTAGCTCAACTCTAATGTATTTGCATAAAATTAAGAAGGGAATCTGGATTATTTAGCAAAAAGTAGAGTCTAAAATGCTAATTACTTCTAACATTTTCAGATATTTGATAGTGGCAAGAGCTTTAATATCTCTTATTTATAAATCTACATCCATAAGTATTCATATGTCATTTATTTTTAAGAATAGAAATATCAGCGGCAAGAGGGAGAAGCATATATAAAAATAAAAGACTATAATTGATACTTATAAGTGACAATCACTGCTGGTTACCTATCACCATATTTTTTTTCAAAACCCAAGTTTTCAAGGTATGGTGGCACTAATTCCAGGGAATTTTAGTCCTTACACAATCCCATTTCTCTACAATGTTCTAAAGGGTGGGAAAATAACCTATTTGACTAATGAGACCTGTGGGTAAATTTCTGAGAAAGATTTCCCTTGTTAATAGAAAGATAGGGGCATAAGGAATTGTAGAATTACATCTTTCCCCTTCTTTCTGCTTTGATTTGCAGCTGTTAGAGGAATTACTATAGTTTTCTATGAGATCATAAAATTAAAAAAAGAATCATGGAGAGAGTAATTTAGAATTCTAAGATCATTGTGCCACAGAACCAATTTTGTAATAACCACCTACCTTTGAAATTGATACTACCCAAGCCAATAAACTCATCTTAAGCTACCTTTAGTATTTTGATATTGCTTATTGAGGAATCTTATTGAATCACTATACATATATTAGTTCAACAAAAACACCCCTCTTTAAGGTGACTCTTCAAGAACTCAAGAATTATCTAAGAGGATGATGGAGAAACAGTATTTCAGATATTTCCTGTAGGATGGTCCAATAGGTCATAAAAACTCTCACTTGCTTTTTCTCTAATTTATGTATATATTAAGCTTATAAAATTGTTTTTGGGAATAATGATCATTTTAAAATCATGATATTATAACATCAGAAATTTTAATCATACCAAATACAGCATTTGAAATTCATAGATGACATTTCATCACTTGGAAAATTAGTTTTTTCAAGAAACAGGGGTTTATAAAAATTATGAAAGTCATACATCTGAAAATACACATATGCAAATATACACACCTACATATTTAGCTTTACATTCAAGTGAATCTCCATTGGCCTTTGAATATTTACAGTAAATATGTGGGTTGCCTAGTTTAAAATCTATTATAGATATTATATATTAAAGTTTATTTAAATTTGTTTACTTATACATAGGAATTTTACAGACAGTTTGTCAATATCTAAAAAGCAAAAAACAAGAAAAACAAAACAACTTGCTGCCATTTTGACTTAGGATGCACTGAATCTATAGAAAATTTGTGGAGAAGAAATACTTTAAAAATATTGAGTCTTTGAATGCTTGAACATCGTATAGCTTTTCATTTATTGAGATCTGTTTTGATTTCCTTCATTAGTGGTGGGTAGTGTTTATATATATGCTGTTCCTATTTTGTTAAATATACATCTAATATTTCATTTTTTGGTATTATGGTAAAGATTTAACTTCAAGTTTCAATTTTTCATTGTTGATATGATTGACTTATATATTGACCTTGCATACTCCAATTTATAAATATAAATTAAGTAATATTCATTTGCTCTACATTTTCTTAGTTTTGAGGGGAGAAGTCTAGGTTACTGATTTAAGACCCATCTTTTTCTCTAATATATAAGCACTTAATGCAATGGTTTTCTCAGTACTTCTGTAGCTACATTCCACTATTTTGATACATTGTATTTTAATTTTCATTCAGTTCAAAGTATTTGACGACTTCTTTGATCTATGAGTTGTTTAGAAGTGTGTTATTTAATTTCTAAATACCTGAGTGGGGAGTAATTCAGCTGTTATTTCTGGTTTAATTTTATGATAGACAGAGAACACTTTACAGAATTTCTATTTTAAGTTTGTTAAGTTTCATTTTATGGCTTATAGTCTATCTTGGAGAATATATTGCTTGTGCACTTGAACAAAAGTATATTCCGTTTTGCCTTTGTTGGGTACAGTGTTCTAAAATTTTCAAGTAGCTGTAGTAGATTGCTGGTGTTGCTCAAATTTTCTATATCCATCCTGATTTTCTGTCTACTTTTTCTATCAGTTACTTAAAGTGGATTGTTGAATTATTCAACCATAATTATGTATTTGTTTATTTTTCCTTTTAATATATCATTTTCCCCTGATGTAATTTTAAGGTCCATTGGAAAGCATATACACATTAAGGATTATGTCTTCTTAGAGAATTGACTCCTTTATCATTGTCCCTACTTAGCCCTGTTAATATGAATTATTATAAGGTCTACTTCACCTGACATTAATATTCCCACTTCAGCTTTCTTCAGTTCACTCTTTGGGTGATATATCTTTCTCTGGCCTTTTACTTTTTTCTGTATCATTAATGTGAATCTCTTGTAGACAGCATATATTTGAGTCTTGCTTTTTATTTTTTTCTAATAATCTTTATTTTTTAATTGATCTTTTTAGACCAGTCATACTTAATGTGATTGTTGATATGATTAAGAGTTNAGCTATTCCATTTCTTTTGTTTCTTTTTTTTCTCCTTTTTTTTCTGTAGTATTTATTCATAATTTATGATTACATTTTATCTTCTGTATTGGCATAATTTTAATTTTGGTATTTTCTCTATTATATATATATTTTTATATAACAAGTCTATCTGGTTAAATATAATTATTTAGAAATAACGTCATACCGTTTTATGTGTAGTTTAAGGATCTTATGACACTATATTTCCATTTTCTTCCTTCATATGTTATGCTATTGTGTTAGTTTTTATTTTTTCATGTAGTATAAGCACATAGTATGTAGTTTCACTTTGTAGACAGTTTTTTAGACTGTTCTCTTTTAGCATAATTAATAATAAAAATAATTATAAATTCCCACCCCTCCCCCACAAATTTCTGTGCTCTTCATTTCTTTGTGTAGATCCCAGATCCAGTGATAACATTTGTTTCTATCTCTAAACCTTTAATAGTTCCTGTGGAGGACTTCTACTGGCAATACATTCTCTGAGTTTTGTTGTTATTTTTGTTTGTTTGTTTTTTAAGAAAGTCATTATCTTCTACATTTTAAAGGGAAGATTTCACTGGACATAATGTTCTAGATGGGTGTTCTGTTTTTGTTTTGTTTTAGTTTTACTACATTAAATATTTAACTCTCTTTGCATGGTCTCTCACAAGTCCACTGTGATTTATACCCTTGTTCCTCTATATGCAGCATGCCTTTCCCCTCACTCTCACCTGGGGTTCTTTTAAGATTTTCTCTTTGTTTTTTGGTTTCTGTACTTTGCATACTAGATGCTCAGGTATAGTTCTGTTAGTATTTATTCTTCTTGGTTTAGATCTGTGGTTTGGAAAACTCTTGTCCATTATTACTTGATATATTTCTTTTGTTCTCTCTTCTCCCTCTAATATTCCATTTACAACTATATTGTAACTTTGAAATTGTCTCACAGTTCCTGAGTGTTCTGGGTTTTTTTTTTTTCCTTTGTCTTCCAGTTTGGAAAGCTTCAGTTATTCTAAAAATGCATTTCTAATTATTATCATTAATGAAGTGGGATTCTGTCTGCCTGGTAGGGAAACACTGTATGTTAGACATTGTGAAGGTGCTATATTGTGTTTAGTCTGCTACTTTTATGACTCAGAGAGCCTTTTCAATTTTTCTAAAAACAGTATCCATTAAGTTAATGATTCGAGAAGAGTTTTTAAAAAGTGAAAACATTACCTGGTAGAATTTACAAATTCTAGCCAGAGAGTGCAGGTATTTCAATATATTTGATAGACGGACACTCCTCATTTGGAATAATCATTCCTAGAATATTGACACAGTTTTGGAAATAATGGAAATAAAGTGTGAGAGTTCATTACTGCCTAATTGTCTTACTCAGTTGGCTCTATCTTGATGAAAATGGATAGATGTAGAGAAATGCTCTCACTTTCTATCTTTTATATATATATAAAGATATACAAAGATATATGTATATCTTTATATATATATAAAAAATATATATATGTGTATATACACACACACATATTGAAATGATGGAAAGCATTTCACAGTAAAAACTACCACTTTGGAGAAAGGCTCTTCTTGGAAATTATATGTTAGAAGAGGAGTAGCCATTTATAGCATTGATGATTTGCTGAAAAGATTGATGGCAAGTTTTATTACATCATTATCATTATTTTTTGATTGGTATAGACAACTGAAAATATTCTTTCATGTTCTTCATTCTACTCCAGATATTTTTTGAACCACCTTTGATATGTGATGTACTCTTTTTACTAGGCTCTGGGATACAAAGATGAAAACATGAGCTCTCCCCTGCCCCAACTGTTTATAGTATATTTTATATCTAGAAATTCTTAAGATCCTCCTTCTAGATTCATATGTCTGTCTGTAGCCAGGAATATTTCTTTAATGTCACAGGCATTTTGTTTTTTGGTGCTGAAAGTATAGAAATGCAGTTTTAATGCCAAAGACAAGAGTCTTTGTCTCTATTTCAATTTTGAGTATCTTTAAGCTGAGCACTTAAATAAATATTAGCTGCTACAATCTGAAGATTTTACTTTGATCTATATATTTGATTTATTGATTGTTTTTAGTTTGTAGTAATATGTCCCTGATTAAATTCACATTGTACAATTCAGTAGCTACAGTTCTGAGATTAAAAACACATGCGACTTAAGAAAAAACATGTTTTGTAGAAGTTTGGATACTCTGTTTTCTCACGGTTCAATAAAAACCTCAGCCTATTGAATTTCAACTCACTGTGCAAGTCACATCTCTCCAGTTAAGCCTTTTTCAATTTGGCTGTAAGCATCCCTATTGCTGTGAGAACCTGAAAACTCAGCAATTCTTTTATTTGCTGATTTTATACCTAATGCATTTCCAGTGGCAATAGTAAGTGCAACTGTTATTATGAATTTTATATATAAATATATATCTTAGAGTATTCCAGAAACAGCAGCAACAACAACAAACTACAGTTTTAGATCCCTGGAGTAGAAGGAAATATATATTCATTTATATCTACAAATTTTAATAATGGATGCATTAAATTAATATGATAGTGTAAATGTTTCCTTACATATATCTAAGAATAGCTTTAGAGTTAAAGCTATAAGTAGAGATCTATGATATGTTGGAAACCACGGTATGGCTTTTCTTTATGTCAAAGTAAGAAAATAAAAATGTCATTTACTATTTAAAATTTTTTCTGTCTGAGAATGAGAAAACAAGTACCAACACATTATGTTGTTAGGCAGATATAAGTGAGTGACGGTGTATGGGTCCACTCTACTAATATTGCATATTGTGTTACGGACTTAGCTTGACTCGTCCAATTGACTTTCAGACATCCTTTTATTAATGCCTTGTGGTAGTTCAAATTCGCCATGTCTAATACTGAGTCTTTCCACACAAAGGCCTTGCTAAATGCTTGATCTCTCTTTATACTGAGTGAATTAGAGCCCGAGGTTCGTGAAAGAAACTGCCCTCTCCCTAGCTGCTTAAGACAAAAAACTCTGCCTTTCTTACATCACTGACTCTATCAATTAAGTGGATTAAATGATTTTCTGGAATCTCCCCACTACTGTCGGATTTTAGGCTTTCAACATTGCTCATCTAAATTTCTGAAACAGCCTTGAACTCGTCCCTCTAGTCTAAAATGAGTTTCCCCTCCAGTCCATTTTCTACATTTCTACCTTACCTTCAGAATAAACAGAAGGTTTGATATACAATATGCCAGACTTTTCATGACATGCTTTCATTGTGTGCTTGTTTATGCTTATTACATAAACGCCTGGCCGTTTATGAAATCATTTATAGTCTGATCCTCATGTCTTTTTCTGCCTCAGTGTTTCAACCCCTAGCATTCTTTTTGTCAGTAATGTCTTTCTATACTTTCATTGACTAACTTCTATAGCATCTCTTCTGAGATTCTGTCCTTAAGTCACACCCTGATAACCATACCTCTCTGACCCTGTTGGGTTCCACGCACTTCCATATCTACCTTCTAGTACCTGATAATAAACAGGGTCATGGGGTTGAAGCTCACCATCCCAGACATAATTCCACCTCAAATAGTCCTTTTACAAAACATCAATATCCTCACTAACTGTCTCTCAACCCCTCTTTGATGTCTTATGTGCTCTCTGTAGTTTTATTGTTGGTCATAATTTTAATTACTAAACTTTTATCATTTCTATCCAACAGTTAAACTACTTTTCCTCCTTTTCCCAAGGAGGATTTCTACATTGAGTGGACTGTTGGAAGTCTCTTTTGACTGAGATTTTTTATATTTTTATTATTCTGTAGTCTTTGACTTTCTGTCTATAATATTAGAATGGAATAAGATCCAGGGTTGTATACTCTGGACTCTGTGTCACCTGGCCCCTTGTTCTTCTGTATGTGTCCACACATCAGTCTCTTTCCTAGTCCCTAAGCATGCTTTCTCCTAGTGGTGTTCCAATATTCACCACCTTCTACTACAATTCCCAGGCTTTCCAGCAACTCTACTTGTAACTGCTTCCCAGGCAGTCATATTTTAGGGATTAGCCCTTACCTTAAAATATTGCCAATCTCTCTTCAGGTTGCTGTGCGTTCATGTAAAACAATGCTTACAACATTCTTAATTGAGTCTTTGAGAAATACTAAGGTCTCAATAAATGTAACTTGTGTTTTTTTTTTTAACACGTCGATGAAATCATGTTATTGTAAGACTGCTATATGACACGTACCTGTGTGGTAGGGCCTATGTGTATAAGGGGACAAAGAGAAAGATGTGGGGTGAAAGACAAGTGAGCATAAGAAAGCAGGAGGTGTGAATGAAGTGGATAAACTGAGCCTTGAACTGTTTGATCTTCAGCAGTCTCAGAGCTCTGTTGTTTACAAGGGAAGATTCAAAGGCCCTGAAAGATAACAAAGAATGCTTTATTTGAGTACCATAGAAATTCTGCTGCCTTTTGAAGAATTATTGAGCCACTGTAAGAATTAGTTTCCCTAGAATATAAAAATACTAGTATATTGTTTCAGTTATGATTATATGTAAAAGACAGTGAATGAGCTCTGTTCTATCAAAACAAAAGCGAAAATGTTCTCTAACTATAGTTTTAGTTACCATGAATATGTCATAAATGGGTTATGTTTGGAAGGAAAATGTCTAATCCTTATGACTTCTAGACCCTTCTATTAAAGAACTAGGGGCTTATGTTATATCTGTTATTCTACTTCCAACTCTAAGTCAGAAAGGTAGAGGTATCACAAATCAAAAGTTCTTGTTGAGAGGAGACTGGGTGGCTCAGTCGGTTAGGCATCTGACCCTTGATTTTGGCTCAGGTCCTGATCTCAGGCTCAGGGGTTTGAGCCCTGAGCTGGACTCTGTGCTGACAGTGTGGAGCCTGGAGCCTGCTTCAGATTCCACCCACCCCTCTGACACCCTGCCTCTCTGCCTCTCCATCGCCCTCTTCCCCTCTGTCTCTCAAAATAAATTAATAAAAACAAAATGTTCTTGTTAAAACAAGCAGCCAAATTATTTATATGTTCACTTAAATTTGCTTTCTTTCTATATTCCTGTCTTTCTTGCTTTTCCAGGCTTGGCTTGGAAGTTTGGAGTTGTAGGGGCAAGAAGCCTGCTTAAGATTTTCTTTCTCTCCACCCCTCATCCACTCATGAACTCTCTCTCTCTCTTTTTCCATGTCTCTCTCTAAAATTAAAAAAAAAAAATTTAGAGTTATAGGCCAGACATCCTCCCATTTCTTAATACTTTATATTACTTTCAACTTTGTAACTGGCCCATCCTTTAGGAATACACTATGTACTCAGATTTTGATATCATGCAAACAGTAATTTTGGATTTCATTTTACCCATAATTTGAATATAGAGCCTTTATAACTAAAGCCTTCCTATATTTTCTAATACTATCTTTCCAATCCTATTTGAGGAAAAAGACAACAGATTCCTATAAAAAATTGCAGCAAAATGAAAATGATCTCTAACTATAATTTAGAGCTCCATTTATACTGTGGTAAATGGAGTAGGTTTGGAAGAAAAAATTCTAATCCTCATGACTTCTTTCTGGAGTTTCCATTAAAAATAATTAGGGGCTTACTTTTGCATCTATTATAGTACTTCCAAATCCTGCTTTTTTAAATTATCTGAGCTAGTGACACAGACTTCTACAATAAAACTTATTTTTTTTAGAATTATTTTTCAAATTTGGCTTCACTCACAGTATGAGTAAAAGAAAAACAAATCTCTCTTGCTTTTCCTATCTAGGTATGTCTATTTGCATGAATGTATGAATTAAAAAGAAGGTATATGTGTGTAACTCAAAACAATATTCTTTTACAACTATTTCTAAAATTATTATCTTCTAGGTAAAAAAATATTAATATATTGATTCCGTGTCTAGAACACAAGGAGTCTCTTATTTCCTTATTTTATTGGCAAGGGGACAGAGACCACTAGGGCTAAACTGATTAGCCCACGGCCACCAAGCCAGCAAATGTCAAAGCCTGAAGCCAAACCCAAGCCTAACTGACTTTAGCTTAAACATGTGCAATTTTTGCATATTGTTTTATTAAATCACACAAACTGAACACGGAAGAGAGAAGTCTTTTGAAGGCACAGATACTGGTGAATGTAATTTTTTTTTTTTTTTTTTTTTTTGGGAAATT
>NW_027530016.1:5115514-5304075 GCF_008692635.1 Crocuta crocuta
GTTTATTTATTTTTTTTTTTTTTTTTTTTTTTTAGGAAATTTAGGGTCAAGGGAAGTGATTAGGAAAAACATGTGAACATGAATATAATTGAGTAAAGTATATTCTGGATTAGTCCTTGCAGAGTAAAAGGGCCTAAAATACTTGATCTGGTTGTGGTGATAGAATATAGAGACTGTTAGCTACTCATTAAGTATAGTTACAAAAGTAGTCAATAAGAAATCAAAATGCACAAAGATGATAGAAACATGATAATTGATGGAGAGGACATTGTTTTTATATTAACTCATTTTCTTCTCATTTAATATTAATTCTCTTTACATTATGTGTTTTCCCATTGGATCATAACTGACAGAGAGAGAGAGAGAGAGAGAGAATGAAGAAGGGAAATTTTGTGCTCATCACCTTTACCCTGAACAGCACAAGGGATTGGGTGGTTACAGAAAATTCTAATGGCTGGGAATCACTGTAGAATTTTTTTTTTTTTTAATACTTGAGGTATTCAGAGAGAGAACAAAGTAATTACCCACCTGCCTCACCATGTCTTTTGGTTTGTAACAAATTTATTCATGATAATGAGATAGTCTTGATAACAAGATAGAATCAAAGAGGGATATTGTAGACAAATAAGAAAAATGATTGGACACTGGACAATGATGTGAGACCCATACTTCCAAACATTCAATTCCTAACATTCTGCTACCAAACAGGGCAAGAATAACTAGTACATCTTGTCACTCACAGTAGAAAGCATCATACTTTACCCAGATATTGTAGCTGGAAAGAAAACAAAGTAATGCACTCTGTGAAGGTAAATCATTAAATGGTAGTAATTTTTAAAAAATTTTTTAATGTTTATTCACTTTTGAGAGATGGAGCAATTCCAGGAGGTAGGCCCAGAGAGAGAGGGAGACACAGAATCTAAAGCACGCTCCAGGCTCTGAGCTCTCAGCACAGAGCCTGATGCAGGGCTCGAGCTCACAAACCATAAAATCATGACCTGAGCTGAAGTCAGATGCTAAACTGACTGAGCCACCAGGCACCTAAGTGTTAGTAAAATTTTAACTAAGAGCCATTATGATGGTAGCTATAATCAAATTGGAAATTGAAGTAAGAAATTAGTTTTTTGTATTTGAGCAAGTATGACTGAAAATTTTCCAAATATAATGAAACACATTCTATATATTCATGAATTGCTACAAACATCAAACAATATCTAGAATTTATCTACATACTATGTAGGCACATTATAATGCAACTTCTGAAAACAAGAAAGAAAAAATATCTTAAAAACAGTCAAAGGTAGAAATTTACTTTCAAGTTTAGTTAAAATCAATAAATAAAATATATCACATTACTGGAAGGAAGAATAAAATGACTATCTGAATAGATGCAGAAATGGTTTTGATAAACTGAAAATCTAAAAATAAAATATTAGTAAGGTCAAAATTATAAGAAACTTCCTTAATTTGATAAAGGGATTATGCAAAAACTTAGCAAAAATTACATTGAATGGTGAAATACTGAAAACTTTCCCTGTTAGATTGTAAGACAAGGATGCTTGCTTGTAGTCAGTAAATAAAAAGTTAAGAGAATTAATAACAATGAGAAAAGAAATAAATCATCATTATTCAAATACAATATGATCATATGCATAATAAAACCAAAAGATTTCACAAATAATAATTAATATTAAGAAGTGAGTAATTGGGTCTCCTGGGTGCTTCAGCTGGTTAAGGTGTCTGGTTTTTGGTTTTGGCTCTGGTCATGATTTCATGGTTAGTGAGTTTGAGCCCCGTGTTGGGCTCTGCACTGACAGTGTGGAGCCTGCTTGGAATTCTCTCTCTCTTTCTCTGCCCCTCCCCTGCTCATGCGTGCTCTCTCTCTCTCCCCCCTCTCAAAATAAATAAATAAACTTAAAAAAAGAGGTAATTGGATATATATCAAAATATGAAAATTAATTTTATTTCTATATATCAATAACAAGCATGGAAACTTATATTTAACTTTCAATTACATGCAAATGTATCTCAGGTCTAAGGGTAAATCCTACAGAAGTTATGCAAATGTTCAAATCCCAGAATTGAATGTTATTTAGAGAACTTAAAGAAATTTCTAAATAAACTGAGAGATGTAACATATTCATGAATGAGAAGATAGACTATTGAATATACTTTATATCTATCCAAATGAATCTCTGGATTTGATGCAATCATTGTCTAACATTAAAAAATGAGATATTTAGCCACTGGGTGGCTCAATGGGTTAAGTATCTAACTCTTGATTTTGGCTCAGGTCATGATCTCATGGTTTATGAAGTTGAACCCTGCAATAGGCTCTGCGTTGAACATGGAGCCTGCTTAAAATTTTCTCTCTCTCTCTCTGCCCCTCTCCTGCCCATGGACCATACTCTCTTTCTCTCTTTCTCTCTCTCTCAAAATAAATAAATAAACTTTAAAAATTTTAGGAATATGAGGCATTTGACAAGCTGATTATACAATTTTATAGAAATTGAAAGGGCAAGTACATCCATTACATTCTTGAAGAATAACAAGTTGAGAGACCTACTCAACTAAGTATTAAGATTATTTTAAAGCTACAGGACTTTAAAAGTGTAGTATTGGTTAAAGGACAGTGAAATGGACTAATGGAACATGATAGAATCCACAAACAGATTCATACATTCATGTCATTTCTCTTAAGCTAGACACTACAGAGCAGTGAGTGGAAACACAATTTTTTCAATAAATGACACTGCAGTGGTGTGACTATCTGTACTTAAAAACAATGAATCCTGACACCTACATTATGATACCAAACAAAACCCAATTCATGTGTATTGAATATTAAAAAGATTGCAGTAGATCTTCTCGATTCTTTTACAAACACATTTTTAATGCCCCTGGAGAAGGAAAATATTTTTAAAAAGATACTAAAAGTTGTAACCCTGGAAGAAAAGTTTGATTAATTGGACTATATCAATATTAATATTAAATACTTCTGTTCATCAGCAGGTTCACAAGGAGTGAAAAGGTAACTACAGAATAGGAAAATAGATTTGTAATATGTATAATGGACGAAAGCCTGGCTCACATACAGTGAAACTTCAAGGAAATTATATACAATCCTACAAATAAAAGAGAAAACAGAACAATCTGTGGAAAAATGAGCAGGAGACTTGAACAGGCATTAGACAAAGGAATGCCTCAAAGGCCTTATGCGCTAGGCCTGCCCCTTAGCCTCTGGCCTTTTCTCTTCCTGCCTTTGTTTTTGTTCTACTCACATTGATCTTTGCTTCTCCTTGACCCCATCAAACACCATCCTGCCTCAAGGGCTTTGCATTTTCTGACTAATGTTCTCTTTCCCCAGGTGTCTTCATGGCTCATTTTCTTGAGGATTCTTGGGAATTTCTTGAGAATTTCTTGAGAATTCTGCTCAAATATTATCTTATTAAAGAGGTTTTCCCACTCAGTCTTAAATAAGATGCCCTTATCACCCTTTGTCCTCCTTAACCTTATTTTTTACTCTTCTTATTTATGACCATGTAGGGTTTTTTTTTTTAATGTTTATTTATTTTTTTGAGAGAGAGAGAGAGCGAGCAAGCAGGGGAGGATCAGAGAGAGAGGGAGACACAGAATCCAAAACAGGCTCCAGGCTCTGAGCTGTCAGCACAGAGCCCGACATGGGGCTCGAACCCACAAACTGTGAGATCATGACCTGAGCCAGAGTCTGCCACTTAACCGATGGAGCCACCCAGGTGCCCTGACCATGTATATTTCTATTCGTGTGTTGGCTTATTCTCTGCCATTAGACCCCTTTCTATAATACATGCTACATCAGGACAAAGACTTGTCTGTTTTTTCACTGCTATATTCCCGCCACATGGAACACTGACTGACACATTTTTGGCATATCATAAATATTTGTTGACTAAATAAAGAGGAAAGATGGGGGAAGTGATTGTATTTTTAAGGAGAAATGACAGATATTAAACTTTGCATTTACTGTTTTAAGCTAGAGATGACTATTAGTCATTCAGACATGGACGTCAAGTCAGCAGCTAGAAATTAAATTCTGATACTCATAAGAGATTTAGACCTAACCATAAACAAAGGTCGTATATAACCGTATATCATATTATTAGAAAAATGTGCTAGGGAGAACTTGAACTACATAAATCAAAATGTGATGTCTGGGGCACCTAAGTGGCTTGGTCAGTTGAGCGTTCCACTTCTGCTCAGGTCATATAGTGGTTCCTGAGTTCCAGCCCCGTGTCGGGCTCTGTGCTGACAGCTCGGAGCCTGGAGCCTGCTTCAGATTCTGTGTCTCCCTCTCTCTCTGCCCCTCCCCTGCTTGTGCTCTGTCTCTCACTAGTATTAAAAAGAAATAAACATTAAAAACATTTAAAATTCTTGATGTATGTAACTGTTATAACTAAAATGCAAATTTTTAAATATTCATTAATGCTCACTGATTTATCTCCCATTTCTCATCATCAATCTTGACAAAATCTAAAAAATAAATAATGGTCAGAAAATCTTTGGCACTCGATTATATGGCATCCACATTTAAAAATAATAATATTAAACAAAAATTTCTAGAACTATAAGGAAAATGTGATACAACTCAAACTCAATGATAGGGGGAGATTTTTAATCCTATTTCGGGATTTTATAGATTATGGAAACAAAGGAAATTTGAAGAAAAGGATTTTAATAATATAGTTAACATTCTTTTGACATACATTTATACACAAATATATATAATGAGAAGAATGTGCTTCTTTTCTTATAATATCTGAAAGGAAATGATACATCAACAGTGAAGTATAAATGATAGATGCCACATTCTCAGAAATTAATCCAAAAATTAGAAGTAAATACAAGAATGTAAATTATTTTAAAGTTTCTAGGAATGTGGAAAATATCGTGAAACAATCAACATATTTGACACAAGCGGCTTAGAAATACCTGAAAAGGGTTGCCTGGTGGCTCAGTTGGTTGAGCCTCTGAGTCTTGATTTCAGCTCAGGTCACCATTCCACGGTCCTGGAGTTGGGGATCAAGCCCCGTGTCCAGTGTGGAGCCTGTTTGGGATTCTCTCTCTCCTTCCCTCTGCCCCTCCCTCTGATAGCACATGTGTACTCTCTCTATAATTAAAAAAAAATAAAGTGCTTAAAAATGATTGAAAAATATATAGAAAACTATTTTTCCCTTTTATTGTGGTGAAATATACATAACACAAAATTTACCATTTCAACCACTTTTAAGTGTACAGCTCAGTGGCATTAGGTTCATTTATGTTGTTGTACAACAATCACCACCCTGCCTTTCTGGAACTTTTTCATCTTCCCCAACTGAAATTCATGTGCTCATGGTAACCACTATTCCACCTTTTATCTCTAAATTTGACTACTGTAGGTATTTCATGTAAGTGGAATCATACAATATGATGTTGTGTCTGACTTGTTTCCCTGCCATAAAGCCTCCAAGATTCACTTACGATGTACTATTTGTAAGAATTTCATTCTTTTTAAAAGCTGAATAACACTCCATTGTATGCATATACCACATTTGTTTATCCACTTGTGTTTCCACCTTTTGGATATTATGAACGCTGCTGTGAACATTGTTGTATAATACTTGCTCAAGTCTCTGTGTAGATAATTATTTTAAATCCATATTTGTTTTCATGAAAGTAAGAAAACTGCTAGTAACAATAAACAAAGAGGATTTTAAAAATGATAAAAAATCCTTGCTTGCTTTAGGTGTTTGCAAATGTGATAATCAAGAGTGTTAGGCTTTAGAATCCCTTAGGAACAGGAAATACTAGAGCTTTGGGCTCCGGAGAAATATGTTGGAATTGAGAACCTCTGCTTCCTAAACTCTCATCCATACACACAGGCATAAAACCAGGTACCCTGAAGAGTTACAGTTCACTGAAAATGAGGAAAAGAAAAATTCTTCTAAGTGCAAGGGAGACAGAAAGGAAATCTAATAAGCTTTTTCTGGAGTTTAGGTGAGACAAAGTAAAGCAAAGCAAAGCAAAGTAAAATATTCCCTTTACTGTATAATCAACTTTCAAGGTTTCTTTCATGTTCATGTTACTAATGTAGCCTTCTACACTGAAAGAAAAAATAATATCAGTGTAAAAATTAGTCTCCTGTGTAGGTAAACCCATTAAGGCCCAAATAGAATCAGACTAAAAGCCACTTTAGAGCCAGTCACACCCTCAAGGCAAGCTACCTTCTCCCCTAAATAAACCTAAGTTTAACATTGAAAATTACCCAACACAAGGAAATATGAAAAGGATTTTATGGAAAGATTTTTTATGACTTCTAGAGTATCCAGTGTTTAAAGAGAAAATCAAATCACATTAAACATTTGAAGAGTTTATTTGAGCAAAAATCGACTGGAATCAGGCCGCACCAAACTGGAAGTAGTTAGGACCACTCTGCCAATAGGAGCCCGGAAAAGACATACAGAGAAAGTTCAGAAGCAAAGAAAGGAAACTGTTTGATAGTAGCTGAAAGCCTAGTTGGCTCCTGGTGATTGCTTGTCTTCAGAGTTTTGATTTTGTAATACTGAGGCATTTATAGGCTTAGATTTCAGGTTGCTTTCATAGACTGTCGAGCTGCCTTGGCGTAAAAGCTCTTTGTTTAATTAACATCATACCAGTATTATCAGAGATAGTAGAATACACAGATTTTAAATATTTGAATAAATTATGGAGTTAAAAACATAAAAATGGAATCTTATATTATTAAAAAAACATTGTACAATAATCAACCAAGAATGCTGGAAAAGTACATTTATATTTAAAACTCAGTAGATTAAAGGACAGATTAGAGGCAGACAATGAAATGAATGAGTAAAATATAAGCTGGAGAAATTAGCATTGTGTCTGAAGGAAAAAACATAGATATTTTAAAATTTGAATAGGAGTCCTAGAGAGAGTAAATATAGAGATTGAGAGCACCATACTACTTAAAGAAATCAGACCATGTATGCTAGAATTAATTGAAGACATAAGCCTTCCATTTCAAGAGGCGACACAAATTACAAGTAAGATAAATTAAAAAATCATAAGATAAAAGAATTACCTGACAAATACTTATGTTGACAGCAGAAATCAACACTAACAGCCAGAGAAGAGCAGCATTTTGAAGAACTGAGGGGAAATAAATAAATAAAATTAGATTTTTACACGCACTGAAATGATCTTTAATTTTTTTTAACATTTATTTATTTTTGAGGGAGAGACAGATAGACACAGAGTGTGAGCAGGGAAGAAGCAGAGAGAGGGAGACACAAAATCCGAAGCAGGCTCCAGTCTCTGAGCTGTTAGTGCAGAGCCCATTGTGGGGCTAAAACCCACAAACTGCAAGATCATGACCTGAGCTGAAGTCAGACGCTCATCGGACTGAGACATCCAGGTGCTCCAATGAAATGATCTTTAAAATATAACTGCAAATTAAAAAGTCTCGGGGCACCTGGGTGGCTCAGTGTAATGAGCGTCTGACTCTTGATTTCAGCTCAAGTAAGGATCTTAAGGTCGTAAGGCTGAGCCCATTGTGGGGATGTATGCTAAGCATGGAGCCTGCTGAAGATTTTCTCTCTCCCTCCCTCTCTGCCCCTACCCCGCTCTCATTCTTTCTCTTGATCTCTCTCGCTCTCTCTCGCAGAGAAAAAAGATTTACAAACATCTTACATTGACAAAAATGGTTTACTAAAAGGCCTTCGTGATTGGAAATTATGAAGCTAGTGCACGTAGAGAAAAAGAAACCCTGAGATACCAGAAAGTGAGTTGGATAAAGCAACTGGTAAACCTCTAAGTCAAATCAATTACACTATGAATTAGATAAAATACTGACCAAATAACATGTAAGAAGCTGAAAGGTTGATTTGACTGTCATAATGACTGAAAAACAAATTCAGATACATACTATTTAGAAGGGACACAAAGGATGCAGGACAGTTAAAATTATAAGAACGGAAATAAATATATATATATATACACACACACGCATATGTCTAGCAAATAATAACCACAGTAAGGTAGATATATCCATAATACTCTCAGATATGTTATACTTAAGGCAAAAATCATTATGAGCATAGTCGAAGCTACAACCAAGCAGGGAGGCAAAACAATTTTAAATGATAATTTAGCCTCAATCGTCTAGTTTTAAAAGACACAACACAAAATATTGACAGATTTATATGAAGAAATTGACAAAAGCAACACTGTAATAGGTGAGTTTAACCATCTCTCTTCATAATTCATAGGTCAAGCAGATAACGTCATAAGGCTACAAAGGATTCAAAAAGCACAAAGCTTGAACTTTGTTCACAGCAACAAAGAATACACATTAAAAAAAAAATCTCATATAAATTTGGGGGGGGGCACTTCTCAGTTGGCTGCCGCTTGACTGCCTCAGGTCATGATCTCATGGCTGGTAAATTCCAGCCGCATTGGCCACCAGCACAGAACCTGCTTGGGATTCTGGCTCCCTCTCTCTCTAATCCTCCCCTGCTTGTTCTCTATCTCTCAAAAAAACAGATAAAAATAAAAATAAACTTCAAAAAATTTTCTCACATAAATTAGGAAATATTGACCATAGAGTAGGCCATGGGCAAAAATCTCAGGAAATTTCTAATCATTGCCACACTACAGAATATATCTGACCAGGGGCACCCGGGTAGCTCAGTCAGTTGAGTGTCCAGCTTCAGCTCAGGTCATGATCTCACAGGTTGTGGGTTCAGGCCCCTCGTTGGGCTCTGTGCTGACAGCTCAGAGCCTGGATCCTGCTTCAGATTCTGGGTCTCCCTCTCTCTCTGACCCTCCCCTGCTCACGCTGTCTCTCTCTCTCTCTCAGAAATAAATTAAAAAAATATATATCTGATCAGAGTGATTATACTATAATTTAATAATTAAGTAAAAACCTGTACCTTTGGTGGGAGAAAAAAATTACCATTTTTGAGCCCTTAATGTATCAAAATCCATTTCATAATGGGCATTAGTGAATATTTAGAGCTACGAGTAATACAAATAAAACATGTTCAGATCAGATTTATTAAGAGTATTCAGGAGGAAATTTATATCCTTAAGTGCTTATATTAAAGAAGTAAAATGATTAAAAATTAGTGATCAAAGTATTCCTCATAGGGATTAAAAATAGGAATAGAAAAATAAGTCACAAAAAATTAACCTACAAGGCAGGGAGTAATAAAAAATAGCAAAAGTTATTGAAATACGTAATACAAAAAAATCTATGAAGTCAAAAGTTGGTTGACAAGAATAATAAAATAGAAACAATCTTTGGCAAGATTGATCAAAGATAAAACTACAGCATAATATATATTAGGAATGAGAAAAAGAACATGATCTCAGGTATAACGTAAAGTTAAAATAATAAAAATATAAAATGACATGAAATAGACCGTTGCATGTCAAGAAATCTGGAATCTTAGGCGAAATAATGAATAAACTTTTAGAAAGATAAAGTTATCAAAAATGGAGGTAGGCATTATCAAAAAAGTGAGTTACAACTATCATAATTGAATCTGAAGTTGTCTTCATACAGAAACATAAGCTTCAAACATTAAGAAATCAGATGATTCCCAGCTTATATGAACTATTCCAGAGAATAGAAAAAGAGGAAGAACTATTCATTTATTTAATTGATGCAGTGTGACTGTCATATAAAATTCTTTAAAAAGTTATGAAAAAATGATAATGACTGGCCTATTTCATTCATGAACAAAGAGGTAAAAATCTGACATAAAACATCATCCAGGCAAATCCAGCACTGTATTATTAAAACGAACATCACACCCAAGTTGGTTTGATCATAGCAATGCAAGGATGTTTTATCGTTAGAAAGTCTGCTTAGGAAATAAACCACAATAAGAGATTGTGGATGATGTGATAATATCAATAGGCAAAGAAAAGAATTCCAAATATTAATCACACTAGGAATCAGAACTTTGTCATCCTAATAATGAAATTCTAGTAATTTCTAAATCAAGTATATTATTAGTGGGAAAGTGTTAGAAATGATCCCAGGATTCCTACTATCAACAATTCTATTCAAAATAGCATTGGGAACTCTAGCCAGTGCAGTAAGATGCGATGAACAAATAATAGATATTAAGACTGAAAAAAAAATCCAAAATTGTCATTAGTCTAGTCTAAAATGTTCTACAACCAAAGAATCTACCAAGAGATGTTTAGAATTATCAAGAGTGCAGCAAGACTAAAACAGCAAACATAATTCTTATATACTAGCAACATGATTTTAGAAAATTTAACATTTAAAAAGATGCCATTTGTAATAGCAATGAAAGTATCAAGGAATAAGCATAGCAAAATATATGCCAGGCTTTTATGGAGAAAAGTATACATTTTATTGAAAGCCATTTGGAAGTCCTAAATACAGAGTTTCACCAGAAACAATAATAGTTAATGATTCTATATTGTTATTATGTTACAGATAGTATTCAAATGCTTTCTACATATCTGTTTCCATAACAATCATGTGAAGTAGACACTGATATTTTTAAAATTTTGTGTATAAGACAATAGAGACACAGAAAAGTTAAATGACTTTATTTCGCTACCTAGCTAGTGGATGCAGTTCTGGGATTCAAATCAGCAGACTTTCTCCAGAGCCTCTGCACTGAAACAATAGAAAAATACCACCTACTCAATAAAATATTAAGATATTTTATTATTGATGTGGTGGCAGGGAACTAGATAGAGGGAAATGAATATAAACCTCAGAAATAAACACATGATTGATATATGACAGAAATGCCATTCCAGATCACTGAGCAAGCATATTTGATTAATAATAGAAAAATAGATAAAAATGAAAATGGATTACTATCTCACACCATACGTAGAAATTAAAATTTGCAAAAAAAAAACCCTTAAGTTTTTAAGTGACAAGTGATTATGTTTATGAGTAAAGTGAAGGGTATCTTTTAAAAAAACCCCATAAATTCCCAAACAATGAAAAGAATTTTTTCCCTATTTAAAAAATGAAAGATAGTTCTCATTTTGGTACAGAAAATATTTGCTAACAGAAGATTTTTTTTAAAGTAGTCTCCATGCCTAGTGTGGTGCCCAATGCAGGGCTTGAATTCACTATCCTCAGATAAAGACCTGAGCTGAGATTAAGAGTCAGATGTTTAACCAACTGAGCCACCCAGGCACCCCTCAAACAGAGATTTTTTTAAAAATTTACACCTGAAAACAGAATGCATTCCTCTTTCTCTCTCTCTCATTTATTTCTATAAAATTAAAATAATTCAGTATATATATATACATACACGCATTTATAAAATGCATTTCTGGGAAGTTAACAAATGAAACAAGAATCATCAGAGCCTATAAAAAATTCCTCATCCTTCCTCATAATCACTAATGGTCACTTTTGACATGGAGGACAAATAGAAAAGAATGCACAACATATAATTCTTTGAAATAGCAATCCTTGAAATAATGATGGAAAAGAAAAAAATGTAACTGTTAATAGAAGAGGTAATTAGGCTATTGTTGTACAGTGCAATTAATGCATAGAGAAAATTAAAGCATAGCTTCCTGAACCTTCCATATGCAAGGTGTCAGTAAAAAAGAAAATTGCAGAATATAAAAATATGATTATGTAAAATCTCAAAACACTTTAAACAAGACAGTATTTGACAAATATGGTCATTATAAGGGCATCCAAAAGAATAACACATACATAAGCCTGGTTAAGTGAGTGATTTTGGTGAGGGGGGGAGTGGTGAAATAGGGGTAGGTAAAGAATAAACCTCAATCATATTCACAATTATTTTTGATGCTGGATAGGATATCAAAAGGTTTGTTATTACTATTCTCCATAGGTATTTCCCCCCCAAATAGTTTATAAAAACAATAAGGAATGGGAAAGATCCCCTGAATCCATGATGACAACATTTTATACCTCAAACATGGAATCCATTTAAACCATACACAGCTACACCCAAGAAAAAAGATTAGCCTTAAGAGTTCTGATAATTAAAATAAAGGAACAAAATACAAATTAACTTAGTATTTATCTTCAAATTATAAAATAAGCAACCAAGATAAGCAACCTAATCCTAGAAGGATTAGGAGATAATTTCTAAAAACAACAATTGGAAATTGATGTAAGGGAACAAATGGAAAGAATAAAAAGATGCCATGGATAACTTTATAAAATAACAATAAAATAGTTCAACTTCTGAAAGCCTAATAAAAGAGAAAAAACAGATAATCAATATTCATAATGAGGGAAGTATAGGTATAAAACATGTAGATATAGGACTATAGGTATAAACAGATTAATTAAAATTTGAAAGATCATTGAGTGTCACTCTCTGGTTACAAATTTGAAGATCTAGGAGAAATGATGTCTTATCAAAACAGTAAGTATTCAAATTGATGGAAGGTAAATAAAAAGACTTTTCGGGGCGCCTGGGTGGCTCAGTCAGTTGGGCGTCCAGCTTTGGCTCAGGTCATGATCTTGCAGTTTGTGGGTTCGATCCTAGCGTCGGGCTCTGTGCTGACAGTTAGCTCAGAGCCTGGAGACTGTTTCGGATTCTGTGTCTCCCTCTCTCTCTGACCCTCCCCTGCTCGCGCTCTCTCTCTCTCTCTCTCAGAAATAAATAAAAAATATTAAAAAAAAGAAAATTTAAATAAAAAGCCTTTCCTATAAATTTGTGAAAAACTTGTAAGAAAGCTAAAACTTACCTAGGAAAATAGAAAGGTAATTTCAACATGTAGCTAGTGCAGATTTTAACATATGAATTTATGTAAAGCAAAGCTTTCCAGTGTTCAGTTAAAACTGATGTGTTTTGATCACCATACTGGGGTCTTAGGAACTAGAATCACCCTTAAAATTTAAGGAGATCACCTCAAAGAGCTTTTGCTCATAATGTGGATTATGTCTATCAACATTTAGTGTTTTAGGAATTAGAAGTGAGAAAATTTTAAAGTATTTTATTTAAAGATAACAATAGTAAATGTATTAAATGTTAAGATAAAACATATTTCTCTGGGGAAAAAAGGACATTTTCTAAATAAGAAAAGTCATAGGAATCGTGTCATTATTTCCCATTAAAAAAATCTCTTTACTGTCTGGTTTAATAGGAAAGAACTTGATTATCATATATACTTTTCTATTCAATCTGTTGCAATATGGTGTTTATAATGAAGTATAAAAAGAAAATTTGGTCTTACACAGATATGTAGTTGGAAAAAGCAAGCATATTTTAATAGTCTTTTCACATAATTGCCAATATTTTTTGATACTACACCAAAGCTTGACAGATGGAAGTTTCATAAAGGTTAGTTTCAATGAAGAATCTTAAACCTATAAAAAAAACTTTTCATATTCAGTTAAATTAAACACTATTGGCTTATCTTAGTTGTCAAATGGATATTTTATTCATGAAAATTTTATCATATAATGCAGTGGTCAAATGGAAAGTGTCATTTTCCTGATATATATAGAGCTTCCTAATTGTTGACACTTTGCGTTATACAAGGTAAAAGTAACACGAGCTATTATCACTCCTCATGTCATCAGAAAAGTCTTTGGCTTGTGAAAAAGATTCCCCACTTTATTGTAGAGGATGCACATTTTCCAAAATTATAATTTTTGTTTGAAAGCTTAAATTTTCATCATCATTGGCAAGAAATACTGTTTTTCTTAAAATAATTACTTCATTCATTTTAGAAAAAGGCTGCCTGACAAATAACCCTGTCTGTATAACCATAGTTTGCCAGTATTCCTTCGTATAAAAATATGTTCAGTGAAAAAAACAAGTCATTCAGCTTATAACTCAAAAAAAATCACACAAAAATTCTTTCACGTGCCCAAGGGTTGATATTTAATGAAGCAGTCATATTCTTCTTTGTCAAGAATATTTGTAAGTGAAACTGGATTATTTCTTTTTTCTGTGTATGTTGGTGAAAAAACACAACCAATACAAGTACAGTTTGGTGCCACTGCTTTGATTCATGCTAAGGTGCCAGAAGTTTACCCACTGTTGTTTTTGCTCTGTTAGTGCAGATATCAACACGGTAAAAGAGACAAGTTACACCTTACGATTATTATGAAAATAGTGTCTACTTTCTGGACTCCTGGAAAGGTCTTGAGGATTTGCCAAGGTCAGCAGAACATATTTTGGGAACTTCGGGTCTAGAGACAATGGTATTCGAGTATGCAAATACATTGATGCTTCTACTTTTGTAGTGATAGAGAAAGGGAAATTATGAAAATAATTTAAAAAGTAGTGGAGGTCTTGCCTTAATTGACTGTAAACATCTTAAAAAGTTCAAAATCATAAATATAGGGAAATGGTGCAGCAAAAAAGACACAGACCAGTGAATCTGATTATAGAGTCCAGGTTCAGAAAGAGATTTGCATATATTCTAGAATGAAATAAATAAAAAGATGTAATTTCAATTAGGTAGAGGAAAATGTAGCTTATTTAATCTATGTGGTTTTCATAATTGGTCCTAGATCTGGTTGGAAGAAAAAAAAAGGTATGTATTCTTGTATAGATTCCATTGTGTATTCTACTTTAAATTTGAAGTGATTTAAAAATAAACAGTACAAAATTATAAATACTGAAAAAGAAAATCAGTTTGTACACCTGAAACTAATATAACAGTATATCAACTATACAAAAACAATAACATTTTAGAAAGTCTTAACAAATAAAATTAGGATAATATTTGTGAAAGTTTGGAGAAAGATCTTGAAAAATAAGACTAAAAAATTTAACTATATACATAGAATAGGAAGAAAATCACTATACAGGAAAAACTAATGCAGACTTAGATGGCATCACAATAATTATAAAACATAAAAAATCATATATTAACCCTAACATGCAAAGAGTTACTACAAATTAAGACAAACTACCCAATAAAACACTGAAGAAAAGATATGAATCATATTAGAAAAGGAAAATAAAATGTTTAAAAAACTTGAAAAGATTTTCAGTCTTATATTCAGAGAAATAGAAATTAAAGCAAAACGAGATACTGTTTTTTGCTGTTTTTTACTGAGATACTGTTAATTGACAGAATTAAGTACATAATGTTGCAGCCTTATCTATAGGGTCAAATCTTGAAAGTAAAACCCTGATTACCTTTGAATAGGGAATTGTTGAAATATTTGTTAAATCCCTACCATGGAATATTCTGCGATAATTAAATATGAATTAAATATAAATGGCTAACTGGATGAATTTATCTGTTGAATAAATAAGAAAATGAAGTAGCAGAATAATGTGTATAATATATAATACTCTATATACGTCTATATATATGTATATGCATACACACACGAATATACATGAGAAAAAAAGAAACTAGAAATTAAGAGGACAAATAGAAGAAAGTCATGTATTTTTCTTCAATATTTTTGTGTCACTTGTTTCAATAGATTCATAAATATGATAAAATAATATTTTCAGGAAACATCAAACACCATAATTGTCGTATTTCCAACACTTTGCTCTCAATGCAAGTTTTATGAACTGTACAAAAAGCAAGAACCAAAATACTTAACTAGAAAATTTAGATGGAATTCTTAATTTTGGTACCTATGTTAATTTGGAGATTGATTTACAACATACATCGTTAGTGTGATTGTTTCCCCATATTTCATTCATTATTTTACCTGTCCTAGTACTCAGACCACACTCACTTAATTATGTGTGATAATCCATATACACAATAGGACCAGTACTATTTTCCTGTTCTTCAGTAGCTCTGACTAACATTAATCCTAAAGTCTTCCAGACACATTTTGAATATCATTAAAAATACTTTTGAATAAGGGGCACCTGGGTGGCTCAGTAGGTTGAGCGTCTGAGTTTTGATTTTGGCTCAGATCATGATCTCAAATTTCATGAGATGGAGCCCTGTGTTGGGCTCTGTGCTGACAGCATGGAGAATTCCTGGGATCCACTTTCTCCCTCTGTCCTTTCCTCCCTTTCTCTCTCTCTCTCTTGCAAAAAAAATAAAACAAAAATTTTCAAAAAATTACTTTTGAATAAACACATTGTTTAATACAGTTAGAAGACTTTCCCATTGTGAGGATAAGGGGAGTACATAGAAATAAAGAATTTATGGTCTGGGATGACCGTGATTAGAATAGAATTCCTATTCTGGTAGTTACTGGCAATGGGGTTTTCATGCAAACAACTAAAGTCCCCTAAATTTCAATATCCTTATTTTAAAAATTAGAATAAATAATGTAGCTCATGAGTTGATGTGATCATTGAACTTGTTAAGCTACCTACATCATAGGTCTTGTATACAGTAAGTAGTATTTCTATTATTACTAGTCATGATGATTATGATTATTATTATTATTATTTATTTTGGCCTCTGAAGAGCTACAGAAGACAGATATAAAGGAGATTTTCCAGGAAGAGAAAATAATTTGGTCAAGGAATTTGATTTGTAAAACAAAACTTATTTAAGTTTACCTCCTGATAAAAGTCTATATTCAGGATAGGAGGAAGTAAAAATATAAATGAATCATAAACTGCTGAAGGATATGCTGAGGTTTGTTTTCTATTTTGTTATAGTTATTAAAAAATAATTGAACTTCAAAATGTTGTGACCACCTTTCTTGCCAGAGAATT
Source organism: Crocuta crocuta (assembly GCF_008692635.1). Lineage (NCBI taxonomy): Eukaryota > Metazoa > Chordata > Mammalia > Carnivora > Hyaenidae > Crocuta > Crocuta crocuta. The sequence goes on from NW_027530016.1 coordinate 5,132,191, forward strand.
TATAAACGTTTAATGATAAACTACTTTTAACTGTGCATTTATTTTTATCTGGCTTTATTTATTTATTTGTGCATGTCTGGATGCAGGAAAGGCATAATCTGTGTCCTTAATGCCAAGTCATAGATAAACTTAAACCCCTTTTACTGATCTGAAGCAAGAAATTGACCTCATGGGATCAATTATTAGCTGTCTAAAGAAAGGAACATTTGAGATAAGCTGGACAATGGATTAAAAGATTTAAAAACATTGATTAGTCTTTCCTTTAAAAAGCAGAGAAAAATGAGTTCTAAGGCAACTTTAAAAAAAAATCAGAGTTCAAAGATTACAATATGCAAAGACACACATTTATGTATGCATATGTTTGTATATATATGTATACCCACAACTCAATTAGCTAAAATCACCTGGCCTCACAGTAAATCTTTTTGCATTTGATAGTCTAATTTTTCTGTGGTTTATTTTGATAGTGCTCATTACATTATCATGTTGACAGAACTCTCTCTCATTGGTGTGCAACAGTAGATAGGATGATAATGCGAGAATTAATAGTCTAATGGGGAAAATGGAGCATGGAAACACTTTTTGTTGGAATAGCCATGATGTATCCTAGGCGATGTTAATTGACACTCTAAGAAGGGCTAGTCCCTCAGTGGTTATCCTTTGTCAGGTTTGCAGACCTGTATCTCCAGCCATCCACTAGATTGCCCTTTACCGTGCTGTCTTTGTCTTCCTTTTGGTTTTTAAGAAATCACATTGATTATTCCCTATGTGGCAGCACTTAGGCATGCACAATGGCACAGTGTTCAAGGAGTTTAAATGGCTTTAGATGACTTTCATTGGAAACAGCCACAAATTCTCATGTCTTTCTAGTACCATAGTTTAGATAATTTAAAACTTTAACATTCAAGTTTTACAGAAAAGATATAAATATCTTAAAGATAAGTTTTTTTTAAAGGTGTATAACTAAGATCAATAATATTGTGAGTTAATAGACAGACATTGAAACAGGAGCTCATCTGCCTGATTGGTGTGAACATTAAAAAAGGAAAAATTTTTAGAAAGAAATAGCTACATTGGGGTACCTGGGTGGCTCGGTTGGTTAAGTGTCCGACTCTTGATTTCGGCTCAGGTCATGATCTCAAAGTTCTTGAGTTCGAGCCCCACATCAGGCTCTGTGCTGACCGCTCGGAGCCTGGAGCCCGCTTCGGATGCTGTGTTTCCCTCTCTCTCTGTCCTGCCCCTGCTTAACTAACTCTCTCTCTCTCTCTCTCTCTCAAAAGTAAACATTAAAAAAATTTAAAAAGAGAAGAAAATAGCTATAAAATTGAAAAGGTTTGTACGTTTAAATTTTTTTTTAATGTTTTATTTCTGAAAGAGAAAATGAGAGAGAGGCAGCATGAGCAGGGGAGGGTGGGAGAGAGAGGGAGACACAGAATCTGAAGCAGGCTCCAGGCTCTGAGCTGTCAGCACAGAGCCTGATGTGGGGCTCAAACCCACGAACTGTGAGATCATGACCTGAGCCAGTTGGACACTTAACCGACTGAGCCACCCTGGCGCCCCAGGTTTGTACTTTTAAACTAAACAATTTAATTTATACACATTCACTTACAGACATACACAAATATTCATATCTAGAGATACGGACATGAACGCCTATTGACACCTTGTTATAATAAAAACTAAAAATGATTGCATTATGCAGTATCAAAGATTATATTATCTTTAAGTATACATAGATATAGATATATGGGTATTGGTATATTCATTGACATATTTTCTTATATTGCATTTGTATATCTACCCCATTACTGATTAACTTATGATAGATGTAGGCCAAATGGCAGTCATGACATGATGTTTATGTCTCTACCTGAATATGCAAACATCAAAAGTACAGTATCAAAATGTGTCAATGGCCAGGATGAATTTGAAACTCTCTATTTTCTGAAAAAACAAAATGGTTACCAACAGGGGTTAAGGGGGTAAGAAACCAGAGTTCTTTAACAATATTCCTGAAGCAAAAGTATATTTAAAAAGTTACTATCTACACAAAATAGCTTAAGAGCCCAGAACCAGTGATTTTAAATTATTTGGGATTTTTTAAAGAAATACTTTCGCATCAATGTTCTTGATGATGTAGAACCTAATATGTAGACAATTATAGACACATATACTCTAATTTGTAAAGGATTTCAAGTGAAAGTGAAAAAGTTTTAGAAATGCTATAACCACTTTTTTCTCTTATATTTCCTTTTTATGAATGCCTAATAACAATATAGAGAGCCTAGAGCCTGCTTCAGATCCTGAGTCTCCCTTTCTCTCTGCCCCTTCCCCACTCAGGCTCTGTCTCTATCTTTCAAAAATAAATAAGCATCAAAATAAAATAAAAAATAAAATAAGCATAAAATTAAGTTTCTAATAGGGCACCTGCGTGGCTCAATTGGTTTTGGCTCTTGGTTTGGCTCAGGTAGTGATCTCATGGTTGGTGAGTTTGAGGCCTTCATTGCATTAGAGCCTGATTGGGAGACTCTGTCTCCCTCTCTCTCTGCCCCTCCCCCTCTGTCTCTCTGTCTGTCAAAATAAATAAACACTTAAAAAATTCAATTTCCAGATCATAGGAAAACAATACATCACAGTTATATGTAATCTTATTTCTTGGGATCCATACAATAATGCTACATCTTACCATTTATGGAATCTGAAATTTAATAAAATACATATATATAGAGTCACATACATATAATATAAAAAGAACAATAGTCTCAATCTTTTTGTAAGGTAAGGGAATTAGGACACTGAGAAGTTTCCTGAAGTCCCATAGATAGTGAATCAAAAAGCTGGGATTTGTTCCTAAGGAGTGGATATGACTGTTGTATCTGTAGCCTTTTTTTTTTTTTTAATAAGGATGTCTTCTTTCTTCTTCTTCTTTTTTTAATATTTATTTATTTATTTTGAGAGAAAGAGAACAGGAGCAGGGGCAGAGCAGAGAGAGAGAGAAGTAGAGAGAAATGGGGGGGAGAGAGAGAGAGAGAGAGAGAGTGAGAGAGAGAAAGGAGAATCCTAAGCAGGCTCTGCACTGCCAGCCCAGAGCCCAATGAAGGACTTGAATTCACAAACCATGAGATCATGACCTGAGCCAAAATCAAGAGTCAGATGCTTAGCAGACTGAGCCACCCAGTCAGTCTGTGTCTGTACTCTTAAAATACCACTTATACTCTCTCCTATTGTATCAGTTAAAATGAAAAATAAAATATTAATGCAGCAAATTGCAGAACTGTATGCATAATACAAACCCACAGACTGACATATATTTATTATACAAAAAGTAGTCATGAGGATATATAGCAGTGCTTGCTGTGAGGGAAAGTAGTGTAGAGATGTGTAGTTACAAGGTTTGTTTGACGTCCTTGGTGGGAGAACACAGTTGGAAACAGGTGATGAGTAAGGGGGGTTACTTATTTCAGTATTTCTTTCTTTCTCTCTCTCTACCCACGCCCTCCCTCTGTCTGTGTCCTCCCTCCCCTCTTCTCTCTCTCTCTCTCTCTCTCTCTCTCTCTCTCTCCCCCCAGGGAATGTAACCTCTTTCCTAGAATTTCAATGTTACCTCATCCCTCTTGTAATTTTCCAGACCTTAAAATTTTTTTATTCTCTCTGTATTCATACCTATGTAAGTTTGCTTTTAAGCATTTTCAATTTTATTTGGTGGAAACTACAAGGGTGATGAATTCCCTATTCAGTCTATATATAGAAAAGATTTAGAAAGAGACAGTATTGAGAGGAAACCTCACATTATCATTTCTGCTACTTTTCTTTTACTGATACGATTCTTGTTTCTTTTACCTATGAAGATAATTGCAAAGTTTAAAATAGCTTATGTAGGCATGCCTGGGTAACTCTGTTGGTTTAGCATCTGACTTTTGATTTCAGCTCAAGTCACGATCCCAGGGTCTTGGGGTCTAGCCCTGAGTTCAAACTCCACATCCCACTTGAAGCATACTTAAGATCCTCTTTCTCCCTCATTTGCATGTGCTCTCTTTCTCTCTCTCTTTCTCTCAAATAAAATTTAAAAAAAATCTTATCCGGATGATACGGTTAGCATTTATGATTAAAAGTGGCACTTGAGAGAATTTTATTTTTATTTATAATTTATTGTTTTTTACCACCACAACAATTGCTGTTTTTACATTTGTGTGATCAAATTTTCTCTTTTATTTATTTTTTAGTATTTTTGTATGGCTTTATTGAGTTATAGTTGACATGTAATAAACTGAAATTTTAGTACATACTCTATGGAATTTAGTTTAATTTTACAAATTAATGAACATAGAGTTTTGTCAAAAAAGAGAGAGGAAATTTTCATTTCTGCCAAGGCCAACTTTTTCTTTAATGTAAGTATAGTTAGATATAAAAGTAGCATTTGCAGTTTTGCATCCTATTTACATTGTTTAGACCATAGGCTTGGCTGGTATAACACAATAACAAATGCCTAAGGGCAGAAATTGGGGTGCATGGGTGGCTCAGTTGGTTGGGCGTTACTCTTTAGTTCAGGTCATCATCTCCTGGTCTGTGAGTTCAAGCCTCACATCAGCTCTGTGCTGACAGCTCAGAGCCTGGAACCAACCTGCTTCAGATTCGGTGTCTCCCTCTCTCTGTTCCCCTCCCCTGATTGTGCTTGTGCTCATTCTCTCTCTCTCTCTCTCTCTCTCTCTCTCTCTCTCTCTCTCNCCATAGGCTTGGCTGGTATAACACAATAACAAATGCCTAAGGGCAGAAATTGGGGTGCATGGGTGGCTCAGTTGGTTGGGCGTTACTCTTTAGTTCAGGTCATCATCTCCTGGTCTGTGAGTTCAAGCCTCACATCAGCTCTGTGCTGACAGCTCAGAGCCTGGAACCAACCTGCTTCAGATTCGGTGTCTCTCTCTCTCTGTTCCCCTCCCCTGATTGTGCTCGTGCTCATTCTCTCTCTCTCTCTCTCTCTCTCTCTCTCTCCCTCCCTCTCTCTCTCTCTCCCTCTCTCTCAAAAATAAACATTTAAAAATTTTAAAAAAGAAAGACCCAGAAATTAACTTTGCTTTACATAATAATTTGTAGTGATGTGGTTCTGGGTTTATATGATGGCCCTGCTCCATAAAGTCATCACAGCATGTAGTAGCTGCTGTCCTGAGGCCACCATCTCTAGAGTGTGGCCCTGGTCTCCTAGTTTAAGAGGATCTGGTATCATGATCATGTTTCTTACAACAGGATGGAGGAATTCCTTTAAGGATGCTATCTGGTATTTACTCCAGCAATGATGTTTATAACTCTCTTCCCTCATGTAGCTCTAAAGGGAAGCTGGGAAATGTGGCCTTTATTATAGATTATTATGCATCCAGCTAAAAACCAGGAAATCTACAGTTATGAGAGGAAAAGGCAAAATTGGCATTCAGGGACAATAGCAGTTTTTGACAAATTCTTATATTTTACTCATTTTTCGTACATGTACTGCTTTTGATAATCAGTGTTTCAGAGTATCATGTGTACCAGGAAGAGACACGGGCCCAAAATTTGTGGATCCACAGTAAATCGTTGTTGATTTAAATGGACCTAACACCAGTCCTGTGCCATAGAAGGTACTTGTGGCACTAACAGTTGTATACCCTCTCTTTCAATCATGAGTCTACCTAATCAGGACATTAGTGTCCCAGAAAATCATGTGAGTAACATGCTGGATACATTAGCAACCCAACATTTATCAGGTGCCCAAGGAAAGTTAAAGCTTAACAAGGTGTGGTTCACATCTCAGTTGTTCAAAGCTTGCTTCTGTTCCGTGACATGGTTTTCCCGGTTTTGTTCAACCTGTTCACTAATATGGTCCATTTTGTTCCGATATAATTACTTCTTTATGCCCTTAAAAAAGCATCCCTTGGATTGCGGCAAGGCTGTTTGTGGGTTTTGTTATTTAACTGGGTGTTCAAACAGACTCTTTGGGGTCACGCTCGGTCTTTCAGCTTACTTTTCAATTCTGAAAGGCACTGCTGGGCAAATTCCCTGTTTACCTGTAATGCCCCCATTACAGCAAATGCATCATTGATGGAAGATTTTGGTTGGTTGGTAGATCGGTTGGTTTACAGTATGTTCCATTCACACAAAGTTAAAAACAGGCAAAGCCATTAAAAAATTAGCAAGAGTGTGAATAATTAGCATGCGGCGTAATGGCCACCACTTGAAAGAGTAAGTGAGCTATGATAGAGAAAGGCACAAGGGAGGCTCTAAGGTAGTAGCAATGTGCTCTTCCAATTCTGGATTGTGGTCATTTATTTGAAGTGTTCATACATGTTTTATGGATCTCTGAAGATTTTGAAAATTTATCGTACATGGAGATTTCAGTGGTCCCCACTACCACAGCTGGGAATAGATGAACTCGTCACTGTTACGAAATCACATAGCTTCAACAACCCAGCAACTTAATGTGAAACATGTCTCTGTGGTAGTCTATTCTCACCTAGACCCTTCTTTTCTCCATGGAGAACAATACTAAACTGTTTCTCAAGTCTCATTAAAACACCTGCAATATTTTCAAATGCTCTGTGAAATAGTCTAGCCATCCTTGAAACTTTCAGTACTGGTACAACTCCCTCAAACTATCTCAAAGCTTACTGTATACTGTGTGCTGTTTTATGGACACCTTAGTATTCAGTCAGGAGTGAATACATGACTGCATCTTTTCAGGATCTCAGTGGATCATTGTGTAATTGATTTTACCGAGGCAAATCTTGTCAATCAGAGAATGCCTACAATGAACAAAAGAACTGATATGTCTTGTCATTTCCCTGTTGCAAATATTTATAACCTGAATTTGGTATAGAAAAATCATTTGACTGGGAATTTATGTCATGCAGGGAGCAACTTCAGGTAATTTATTCTGGAGCTCTCGCTGGAGGCTAATCTTTCTCTTATGTAAATGAATAATTAAGCTTCTTTGTTTTATTGTCCGGTTGTAAACTAACCATTCAATATGTATGGATTTCTTACAGCAACACTTTGGAGAATGAGGCTTTTTTCATTAGCAATATTTGCACGAGGATTACTGTCCAAAGCTAAGGTTGTGTATTGATAAGCTATCATTCACTGCAGCTCTGATAACCTGCTAATGTGCCATTGCTTTTTTTAAAGTTTATTTTATTTTGAGAAAGGGAGGGAGAAAGAGAGAGAGAGCATGTACTAGTGCATGATCGGGGTAGAGACAAAGAGAGAGAGAGAGAGAGAGAGAGGGAAAGAATTTTAAACAGGTTCCACGCTGTCTATACAGAGCCAGATGCAGGGGCTCAATCCCAACAACTGTGAGATCATGACCCGCGATGAAATCAAGAGTCAGAGGCTGAAATGACTGTGCCACCCAGATGCCCCATTGTGTGCCATTCTTTGAAATGAAGCAATGATTGTCACTATTGGCTGTTCAACCTTGCAGTGATTTCTGTTACTTTTTCTTGTGGGTAAATAGGGACATTTGCCTGAATTAAATCAGATCTAACTTAATGCATGGTCCTAAGACACTCAGTTTCATTTTCACATTTTAATGCTCTTCATTTGAGATCTATCTCACAGCAATTGCTGTCAACTTTAGAAGTCATGGTCAAAGTGTGTGAAACATCTTCTGGTGAGAGAAGCAGGAGCAAGCCACAAGCCATCCTAGAATATGTAAAATATAGTACTTACATTCTTCTTAAGTTCTTATTAATAAAGGCATATGGTTTAAAAATCAAACAGGATAAGAGACCATAATATGAAAAACATTATTTTTGGCTTTATACCTGTATCTTTAAAAATACATTTACCTTGCTGTTTCTTGATTTATGAACTTATTAAATTATCTATATACTCCCAGATGGAAGTGAGAGTTTGGTTGTTTGTGATGTCATCGTCTTTCCAGTTTAGTGCCCCACCTTTCCTCTGTACCTCAGCTTCTAGTTTCTTTCAATTCTACGTGAGCTTTTACATTGTGAGGGTTGAAATCATTTACATTCTTTCTGTTATATAACTTTAATGGAGGAACCAGATTCTTCACTCTAGATCAATTCTTCTCCCTACCAAAACCAAAAAACAAAACAAAACAAAACAAAACAAAACAAAAAAAAACCCAAAATCATCAAACATAAAACCTCTAAAAATATGTTGACCTAACGATGGTAAAGTGAATATTACTGGAGATCCTAAGTAGAACACTATCATGATATCTTATTTTCCTTTTTCACAAGTAAGATTTTTGTCCATTCAAAAAGCAATATTAATTTCAATTCCTTTTTTTTTCACTGTGATTTACTCCAAACTATGTACTTTACCATGTTACTCCAAACCATGTCAAATTATACTTTGCCTTTCATGCACAGTGTTAATTTGTTAGCAGATCTGATGGCTATTCTTTATTCTTCATGGGAGAATGCATCCTTCCCGACATCCCCAATAGCTTCTAGCTTCTTGCCCATTCAGAGTGTGCTCAGAATAGGGGCACCTGGGTGGCTAAGTCGGCTGAGTGTCCAACTTGGGCTCAGGTCATGATCTCATGGGTGGTTCTGAGTTCAAGTCCCGTGTTGGGGTCCGTGCCGACAGCTCTGAGCCTGGAGCCTGCTTTAGATTCTGTCTCCATCTCTCTGCCCCTCCCCTGCTCGTGCTCTCTCTTTCTCTCAAATATAAAAAAAATAAAAACATCAAAAAAATTTTTAAACAAACTATGCTCTAAATTCATTCCATTTGTCTTGAGTCATTATTTCAATTTGGCCCATTTGATCTCTATCCTGATTTTCTGTCTCAACATTTAAACATTTTTTTCTTGCAATTTTTGAAAGTCTTTATTATTCTTACTTTTAATTGCATTATGCATCTTTATTATAAGCACAGGTTTTTATAAACTAATAATAATTCACTTTTGTCTATAAAACTTCCCCTGTCCACATAGCCTCCCTTCCATTTTGTATGGACCTTTCTCTTTGAAATTCTCTGTTCCTTCTCCTTTTTGAATTAAATGTTTACTAATTCTTTTGCATACTTGTGGCTTACATTCACCTGTTTTCTGGAGTATATGTCTCCATTTATTGTCTTTGTTTTATTCAACGCATCTNACATTCTTCTTAAGTTCTTATTAATAAAGGCATATGGTTTAAAAATCAAACAGGATAAGAGACCATAATATGAAAAACATTATTTTTGGCTTTATACCTGTATCTTTAAAAATACATTTACCTTGCTGTTTCTTGATTTATGAACTTATTAAATTATCTATATACTCCCAGATGGAAGTGAGAGTTTGGTTGTTTGTGATGTCATCGTCTTTCCAGTTTAGTGCCCCACCTTTCCTCTGTACCTCAGCTTCTAGTTTCTTTCAATTCTACGTGAGCTTTTACATTGTGAGGGTTGAAATCATTTACATTCTTTCTGTTATATAACTTTAATGGAGGAACCAGATTCTTCACTCTAGATCAATTCTTCTCCCTACCAAAACCAAAAAAACAAAACAAAACAAAACAAAAAAACCCAAAATCATCAAACATAAAACCTCTAAAAATATGTTGACCTAACGATGGTAAAGTGAATATTACTGGAGATCCTAAGTAGAACACTATCATGATATCTTATTTTCCTTTTTCACAAGTAAGATTTTTGTCCATTCAAAAAGCAATATTAATTTCAATTCCTTTTTTTTTTACTGTGATTTACTCCAAACTATGTACTTTACCATGTTACTCCAAACCATGTCAAATTATACTTTGCCTTTCATGCACAGTGTTAATTTGTTAGCAGATCTGATGGCTATTCTTTATTCTTCATGGGAGAATGCATCCTTCCCGACATCCCCAATAGCTTCTAGCTTCTTGCCCATTCAGAGTGTGCTCAGAATAGGGGCACCTGGGTGGCTAAGTCGGCTGAGTGTCCAACTTGGGCTCAGGTCATGATCTCATGGGTGGTTCTGAGTTCAAGTCCCGTGTTGGGGTCCGTGCCGACAGCTCTGAGCCTGGAGCCTGCTTTAGATTCTGTCTCCATCTCTCTGCCCCTCCCCTGCTCGTGCTCTCTCTTTCTCTCAAATATAAAAAAAATAAAAACATCAAAAAAATTTTTAAACAAACTATGCTCTAAATTCATTCCATTTGTCTTGAGTCATTATTTCAATTTGGCCCATTTGATCTCTATCCTGATTTTCTGTCTCAACATTTAAACATTTTTTTCTTGCAATTTTTGAAAGTCTTTATTATTCTTACTTTTAATTGCATTATGCATCTTTATTATAAGCACAGGTTTTTATAAACTAATAATAATTCACTTTTGTCTATAAAACTTCCCCTGTCCACATAGCCTCCCTTCCATTTTGTATGGACCTTTCTCTTTGAAATTCTCTGTTCCTTCTCCTTTTTGAATTAAATGTTTACTAATTCATTTGCATACTTGTGGCTTACATTCACCTGTTTTCTGGAGTATATGTCTCCATTTATTGTCTTTGTTTTATTCAATGCATCTTCAAATAATTTGGCAAGAGAAGATGTGTTGGAAGTTAAACTTTCTGATTTCTTCATGTCCAAAAAAACCCCTAAATTTACCTTTCCTCAATGGCAAGGGTAAGTAAAGAACTTGAAGAATTTTTTCAAGGATCTTTGAATGTATTTCTTCATTGCCTTCTAGCAAATAACACTGCTACTGCGAAGTATATTGCTGGTTTGACTCTTTTTTGTATGTGACCATTTTTTCTCCTTCTCTGTAGATTTTATTACCTTGTTTTTTTCTTTATGTTCAGGGATTTCACACTGAGGTTTTTAAGTATGTTGATGTTCACTTTGCGTGTTAGTTACTGTGGGTAATTTTACGTAGAAGACGACTATTCTCCTTCAGCTTTGGGTCATAGTTCTTATTACTGTTATTATTTTTAAAAAGATTAATTTTTAAATTTTTAAATATTTATTTTAAAATATATATATTTTTTTAAATATATATTTTTAAATATATATTTTTGATAGACACACACACACACACACACACATACACACACACGAGTACGAGGGAGGAGAAGCAGAGAGAGAGAGGGAGACACAGAATCCAAAGCAGGTTCTAGGCTCTGAGCTGTCAGCATAGAGCCTGACACGGGGCTTGAACCCACATACCACGAGATCATGACCTGAGCTGAAGTTGGAAGCCTAACCTACTGGGCCATCCAGGTGACCCCCCAAAAGATTAATTCTTTATCTGTATTCTCTTTTTTTAGAATTTAAAATATCAGTTATGGGACCCATTGGGTTACATTAAAAAATAATTTTATCTATATTTTTATTCTGCATCCTGGGAGATTTTTATTTTCTGACTCGATCATTGAACAATTCCTATGAACATTATTTTTGTAACTATAGTTACTTAGAGTTCTTTCTCAATTTTTCTTTGCTGTCTTTCTGTTAAATTATGGGTGCATTAACTAATCAATTTTCTTAAAAATACTAATATTTTAAAGTTATTTTTACCCAAAAATTTTTACACATTTTCCTCCTTCTCATCTATGATCTCTCACTTTTTCTTCTAACTTTGAACGTGCCCTGCCATGCTCAAGATTTAATCAAATGCAGTTTTTTTTATTTTATTCACACTCAGAGATGAGTCAATAACCCTGAGATTTATGTATGTAAATCCTTGTTGACTAGCTGATTTGTTTGAGGTATGTGGGTACTTGGATGGCCCCCAAATAGTTTGGATACCAAACTCCCTGACCTAATTCTCCCCTAGATTTGTTTGGAGGAGAATATTTTATTTGGAGAAGAATCTTTTTTCTTTTTTTCTTTTTAAACCGCAGTGTAAACACCAAGCTGTAGTTTGTTTTTCTCTTGGTGGCAGAAAGTAAAGGGTCCACAGAAGACCATCAGTGAAGCCTCCTGTTTTCCTCACTACCTCTGCTGCCTATTTTCCATGTACATGGATTTTTAAGTTCCACATCTTTCCAAGATATGACTAGTGAAATCTGCACATGCCTGGCTATTTCTTCTCTGTGGGAGTCCTGGAAGTTGCTTTTCTACTCTGCTTTATTTGATCAATATTTTATTCATCTACTTTTTTTAATTTCTAGGGAAAAAATTGAGCTCTCTTGTCTCAACTGGCCTTCTTCCATTGTTCACATTATTCTGAGTAATGCCTTTCTATTCCTTTTTTATCATTGCCATAAGTCCTGAGAGGAAAAGAAGATAATACTATTTTAAGTAAGAATGCCAATTTGTTTTTAAATTTTAGATAGAGACAGGGTGCATGAGTGCAGGAGAGGGGCAGAGGGCCAGAGGGAGAAAGAAAGAATCTTAAGCAGGCTCCATGCTCAGTGTGGACCCAGCGTGGGGCTTGATCCCACGAACCTGGGATCATAACCTCAGCCAAAAATCAAGAATTGGATGCTCAACTGTCTGAGCCACTCAAGTGCCCCCAAGAAGACCAATCTTTTAATTTAAAATACCTAGATTAATGAGTGCCTGGATGGCTCCACTGGATAAGTGTCTGACTTTGGCTCAGGTCATGATCTGACAGTTTGTGGGTTTGAGCCCCTCATTGGGTTCTGTGCTGACAGCTCAGAGCCTAGAGACTGCTTTGGATTCTCTGTCTCTCTCTGTCTCTGCCCCTCTCTCATTCATGCTCTTTCTCTCTCAAAAGGTAATAAACATGTACCATATATTGTTAAATGGGTTTTATTTTCCTTAATACATACAATATCAATAAGAACAATAAATCAAAGGCAGCCTAGAGTGATGGGTAAGGGCATAACCTCTGTAAAGAAGACCTGGAGGTGAATCCAACTCAGCCACTTTAGTGATGTGTGGCCTGGAAATATATCTCACTTCCCCAAATTTTGTTTATTACCTGTCAATGACATACATAGTAAATTTACCTCATAAGGTTCTTATGAAATTCAAATGAATTATGAAAAATGTAAAGAACTTAGTGTGGGATTTTGTGCATGGTATGCATGAAGTAAATGGTAGCTTTTAGTAAAGAAAAAATGCTACTACTGTATCGAGTTTATCACTTTTATATTTGTTTGCAGTTTTAAAGAGCTTATCTATATACAACTTTTTTTCAGAGTCTGTTCTGTCCTCAAAGTGATAAAAAGAAAAAAATAGGATTAAGTATATAGTTAGGAGCTGTGTACCAATAAGAAAATAAACCCATAAACCTATCCTTACAGACCCGTGTGGTAAGTGCTGTAGTACCTACATAAGCAGAGTGTTCTCCATCTCTGGGCAGAAGAGAAGAAGGTTAAGTCTTCTGAGAGGAGAGACCAGGTGGAAAGGTTTCAGCTTAGAAAATAGACAGTAGCCAGGGTTGAGATACTCAAACAGGGAGAAAAGTATGTATAAAGGCTTCAAATATTAAAAAATCACTAATGAACTTATTCAAAGCATCTTACATTGAATGATATTAAATGGACAAGATTAAAGTGGATATAAGAGGGATACCTGGGTGGCTCAGTTGATTGGGTGACTGACTCTTGATTTCAGCTCAGGTCATGATTTCATGATGTGAGATCAAGCCCTGTGTGGGGCTCCATGCTGAGCCCAGAACCTGCTTGGGAGTCTGTCTGGCTGTCTCTCCCTCCCCCTCTCCCAACCCCCCTCTCTCATTCTGCCCCTCTGCTGCTCGTGTGTGCTTTCTCTGTCTTTCACAAAATAAATAAATAGACATTTAAAAATAAATAAAGTGGACAGAATAGAGTTGGGATGTTAAAGGTGGAATATGAAGATGACTATACTTTCAAATGAAATTTGAAAGAATTCAAGGGGAACACTGTATTCTATAGAGACATTAGCATCGATAGCATCACCATTTGCCAATATTTACATCTTCCTTTAGTACCTCTCACTTTCTAATCTTCCTCCTCCATGATCTCCTCTTTATTTCCCTTGTTATCCCTTGGCCATTACTGCATATTACTGCTCAGCCAGACCCTCAGGGGAAGTATGTTGCTAATCGATCCCTATGCTAGACCAGCTGCCTAGGAGTAAAGTCCATCATCTCATCCTGCTCACATTCTTCAAATGTATTCAGCAATTTTGCAGCCTGAGAGGCAAATGCTCTGGCAAAAAGTCAGATCCTGACACTAACCACGTTAGGTGACATGAGTATGCACAAAAAGTAAAATAATTCCATTCTCAACTGGAATTGGGCACCCACACACACAGCAACAAGTTGTTGTCATGTTGGCATTGTTAATATGTCTAAACCTGTCATAGCACTGAAGAATTGGCAGCCATGATCCTCTTTGAAGTCTTTGCTTCAAATAAAAAAAAATTAGAGTCAGTAATCCCTGTCTTAGGCTGGTCCAAAACAAAAACAAAGTTAAGTGGACTTCAAAGGAAAAAGCCAAATGTCCACCCATTGGAAAAAGAGATAGAAGAGAACAATCATGTGGCATATATAAGAGTGAGGATGAGAGTTAAAAAATGTTCAGATCAATTCAACTCACTTAATCAGTCATGGGTGAAAAAAATCATTAAATTTACTCAACTGGAATAATTTGGATCAAAGACTGAAAATGACCAAACAGATCTTCTTTTAGCATGCTCCCAGAGTCAACTGATCACTGATCTGAACAACAATAAAATCCATCAGACAGATATTGCCAAAAGATTCAAATATCTTAGAATATAAGGAAGAGAACTTTACCTGTAGAATTTTCTGTATCAGGGCTGTTGAAGAACTTGCGAAGTTGGGAGCTAGAGAGTCTACAACTCTATTTGTAAAGGCATCAAGACCAGCCATGTTCCTATACATAATATTCCTCTGTTCAGAGTATTTGCCTGCCTCTATTCTCCTCCTTCTAAAAAACTTTCCATTCAGTTGGCCAAGACATTGCATTTAAATGAACAAAATGGGGGTGGGGTGAACTTCCCAGCATGCAAGAGGACCAATGTGGGTGTTTCAGATGATATCAAAGGGATTCATGTCAAGCTTAACTGTTAAATATTTTGCTTACTGATCAGAGAGAGAGAGAGAGGGAGAGAAAGAGCAAAACAGTGTTATAAATTCCTCAGTGTTCCTAGATTGTAAGGTGTTAAACCACATAGGAAAGTAGAAGAATAATAAAAGTAAATATAGGCAAGTGGGGAAAAAAGAAAGAAATTTAATATTGAAGAAAAACTCACAAATTTTTGCTCAGTTGAAATACCGACCCCCAAATCCTGTGGCAGCCCTTGGTCATATAAAATGGTGGAGAGATGGTAGAAGTCAGTAATTAAGCAAGGTTCTGACTTTTGGTCGGAGGCTCTTTTGGTAATTTAAGTAGCTCTATACTCAAGTATCTGTTATTTGCACTTATGTTATTCTAAAATATGTTGCTTTAGATGGGCCTTTTATATATTTTTAGTATCCTAATGATGAACTAATCCCACTGTTTCAGGAATTTCCTAAAATGCTGTACAATTCTGAAAGAGCTCTTGTAGCTTTCCAAAATGTGGTACAAGTTCGAATGTGAATGAAGCATGGTAGATGGAATACATTATTGTGTATGTTAAAAAAAAATAACGCCATTTTGGCTTTGAAAACTTATTTGTTAAATACTTTTATTTTTATGTAAGGTGATCTGGAAACAGGAAGCTGTTGGCAAATTGGACATTTATTTTCATTGGATGATGTATGGTTGAATAAGTGGGAAGAGACCTACAAGCAAATTAGGTTCAGATACCAAGGTTCAAGGGAGGGGTGTTTTGAACTGTGGTTGATAGTACCCATATTCAAAACATTTTGATGTAGGAGAGTAAAAAATTTGCCTTTTCAATATGTTAGTACAAACTTGGAAACTTAAAAGGTCACTTGTGTTTGAGAGAAGCTCTGGGGGATGAGAAGAGTTCCTTGTGAAGCATAATCTACAAGAGCAAAGATGAAGACAGTGTGTTCTAAAGCATGAAATATAGGAAGGCTTTCATCAAGAATACAAGAAATGGGCAAAATATATAGCCAGTGTTCATTGTCCAATTTAGGGATGTCGGGCTATTGCTTATTTATGACAATGCTGATAGAATAAAGAATAAAAGTGTTTAAGCAACAAAATATGTGCAAATGGTTAATGAAGATATTGTGATATTAGTGAAGTAGAATGACACGATTTTTCTGTAAGGAAAAACAAGAACTGTACTGAAAAAGGTAGCTGAATTGGGAATATTATCAATCATAAAAGTAAATATTTTATAGTGATAAGTGAGAACAAATAGGATCCTCAGAAGTGAATGGCCAAGGCTCAAATACAAGTTTTGCCTGCTATTCAAACATAGGGTTCCTATAAAAACTTTCCTAAGCCAAAATGGCATAAGTGAAGAAGCAGTTGCCACTGATTTATGTGAAAAGTTTTTTGAGTGCTTCATACCACCCAAAACAACCTCCCTTAAGCTTTTCTGATACCTTAGGATACATCTTTCTAATACACAAAATACATGCACAGAATACATCCTGATAAAACATGAAGGAGATATATATATATGTGTATATATATATATCCTTTCTGCAGTTCTTTCAGTTATTGAAAACAGGTACTAATGTAGGTCTTTCCTAAAAGTGAATTGGCTTAATGCAAACTTTCAAAAAACATATAATACTTGTATACTTCTAAGAAAGACGCTTTAATACATGCATGTTTATAAAAGAGATAAGACCTTGTGTGAGAGCCAGGAGGACCTAGGACTTTCTCATGGCTGTGATGCTTCGGAACCAAATTCCAATGGTAAACACAGAAATGAATTGTGTCCCCTGGAAAGAGCTTACAGCATCACAGAAATCACACATTAGGGTGTGTTAGTTCACACCACTCTCAACTGCCTTCCAAGTCTTGTCACTCAGAGTTCAATGGTTACCGTTACTAAGGGATTAGTGCAAAATGAATAAATGGATTTCAGTAGAAAAATAGAAAGAATATTCAAACACATGTTAATATATTTGAATTCTTGGAAAACTTTATTTTATTTTCTTGTTTCACAGTGGAGTCAAACAGCTAAGAAAGATTTATTTCTGGTTCCTTTGGCAAGAACTCTAGAAAGTGAATTAATAGCAACTCTTCCACTTTAAAGAAAAAGTTCAATGTGTGTGTGTGTGTGTGTGTGTCTGTCTGTCTGTCTGTCTGTATTTAAGATGAGGGATTTGAAAGGCAATAGATGTAATAACACATGATGAATCAGAGGTGAAGTGGTCGCTCATTCTTATAAATCTGTTTAACCAATCAACATGTATATTTATGGAAGTTTTCAGAAATGGAAATACGGAAGTCAGAATGATACAAGGATAGTTTGTTTCAGAGTTTTTGGGAAGGAGAAGGTATACTCTTGATTAAAATATGCTTAAAAAGTCAGTTGTATTATCAATTTGATTATTTTTTTTATCAGAAACAAGCAGAAACTGTGCAACTGTTACCACATCTGTCCTTCTCCATTCCCTTAGTTATGGTGTGCATGGGATTAATTTTTTATACAAATTAATTTTCTCAACTGAATTGGATACAAAATTGAAACTCTCCTCTTGACTATTAAAAATTGAAGGCCTTACTCCCCTTCTGTACATCATCATCTTGAAACTGTCTTTTTAAAATTTACCTGTTTGAATTTAAATATATGCCCTTCATTCATTTGGTAAATATTTAATAAGCAACTACTCTTTACAAAGCACTCTTTCAAGTAAAATCAAGGAGTGGCAACTATGCATGTTCATGCATTATGTAGTTGAGATTTCTTTTTCTCCGTTTAAAAAAATGTTTTTAGAGAGCGCACCGGGGAGAGAGGTAGAAGGGGAGAGAGAGAGAGACAGAGAGAGAATCACAAGCAGACTCCGAGTTCTGTGTGGATCCTGACGTGGGGCTCTATCTCATGATCCTGGGATCATGACCTGAGCCAAACCCAACAGTCAGATACTCAAGTGACTCACCCAAGTGCCCCCAGATTTCTTTACTTATAACAGTCTTTCACAAGTCATTGAATAATTTTCTAGGGGCACCTTTATTCAAATTACATTTATTCAGTGCATTTATTTTCACTAAGAAAATATCAAAACATAATCTAATGGATTCATGACACTTTAAGCTTAGAATTATGTTGTGTTGTTTTGTTTTTTAAGACTTTCACTCGAGTGATTTTCTAAATAGTTGTGGATTCTGGCTACACAGACTTTAAAGTTATTCATATAGGAAAATATCTCTCCCTCATGAACAATCACCATGACTTTGTAAGGAACTCTTTTTGTGTTATTATTGCCTTTCCTAACAATCGTGTGGCCTTTGACTGTGACTAGGCAGTTTTTCTAGTTTTTACATGCGTGGAATTTTGGGACACTCTGTGGAAGTCTGCTGACTTCTTTAAGAAGGCTAAACAAAGAACATTCACATGATCAATGGAGGGAAAGTTTTCACTTGGAAAAAGTGGCTGGATCTCATTATCTCATCTCCTAAAGAATTCCTTCTTTTTGAAAATCCCTCATACACTTCATTGTTATCACCAGTTTAAAAAAATCTACTGGTTTTGTTACTACACAAAAGATCCCAGATATAAGATTAGCAGGGGTGAGGATGGGAGTAGGAAGCTGAGGTTAAAGTTTGCCTTCTGTTACTAATGTTTAAAAATCTGTGCTCAATTTTATTAATGAGCCAGTGAATTTCTGCACATAGTTTCTCTTTAATTGGAAGTCAAATACTGAGTTTCAGGCAGGACTTAGTCGAATGATCTAAATTGAGAAGCTAGAATAAGGAATCAAATAGAAGAGCCTCTGTCCTTTGGCATTGACAAGCTTCTTAATTTTAGTCACTCTAGTGAGTGTGAAGTGGTCTCTCTTCGTGGTTTTAATTTGCATTTCTCTGATGATTAATGAAGTTGAGCATCTACGCATATGGTTATAGGCTGTTTGTATGTCTTCTGTAGTCAAGTATCTGTTCAAGTCTTTTGCCAAGTTTAATTGGGTCTTTTGTCTTTTATTATTGGAATGTGGAATTTATATATTTTGGATAAAAGTCCTTTGTCTGATGTATGCATTGAGAGTTTATTCTCCAAATCTGTGATTTACCTTTCCATTATCTTAACAGTGCCTTATAAAAGGCAAAGTTTCCATTTTGGTGAAGACCAATTTGTGAGCCATAGTAGCATGTGGATTTTCTCCTACATTTCTTTGTGAAAGTTTTACTTTAGCTTTTACATTTTGAATTATGACCCTACTCTGAAAGCTTGGAAGGTGGAGAAAATGCTTCTACTATCAACAGGTTATCTCCTAGCCTTACTTTTCAATTATGCAGCTCATTAGTTTTTCTTTCATTGTTTCTATTTTTACAGTTATTTTTAAGCAAATTAGAAGAGATTATTTTATATCTTTGCTATTTGCCACTCTAAATGGAAAATCTGATACTGTTAATCAAGTTTATTTTTAGAATTAGAGCGTCTTAATTTTTATTGAATTTCGGTTAATTTAAATTTTTTTTATTTCTATAGAAATGATCCATTTCATTGCTTATGTCTGATTCATTAGTATATTCTTGCACAAAATACCTTATATTTTATTCTGTTAAGTATATATTAATATATGTACTTCATCTTTGCTAAATTTCTATGCTTGTAATTCTTTTCAGATTTGAGTACTTTTTCTCTTTTATATGTCTACAGGAGCACTCAATCCTGTACTCATTTACCACTTCAACTGTTCATCACTTACAACCAAAATAGAAAAATAGCGTAGTTTTTAGAGATCATTTAAAAAATTTTTTTAATGTTTATTTTTGAGAGAGAGAACACATGCAAGCAGGGGAGGGGCAGAGATGGGGCGGACAGATTATCTGAAGCAGGATCTGTGATGACAGCAGAGAGCCCATCTTCGGGCTTGAACTCATGAACATGAGATCATAACCTGAGCCAAAGTACAACACTTAACCAACTGAGCCACCCAGATGCCCCAGTCATTTTTTATTTGAATAAACTATGAATAAATTGTATGCCATCTTATGTATCTAAGACATATTGATATACATGCAAAAATACCTTGTTTTTCAATTTAAGCAACATTCATGTTGCAAATGAATACCACTATTTTCAGGGAATAGAATTTTATCATTCTATCAATTCAAGTGTTCTCATTCAACTATATCTCACCAAATAAATAGAGTGAAATTGGCATAATTAAACATAATGTAGGGTAAATAGAAGTTAAGAATCAATAAGTGGTTCAGTTTGAGATCTCATCACTAAGTGATTTGTGATACACTTCTCCTTCAGTTACATCAAACTCTATTAACAGGTAATGGAATTTTATAGATTCTTGAGAAAATAATAAGGATGTCCTAAGATATTTGAATGTATTTATTTTCAATACATTGAAAATAAAGTCAGGACATGACTTGATGGTTGGAGAATGATTGGCCATTTTTAATTTTGTAGATAGAACCTTACTAGTGAAAAAGAATAACACGTGTTTTTATGACGAGTATTAAGGCAAAATAACATGCCTACAAAAATTAGGTAATCCAAAGAGTTAGTTTATTTATTTATTAATTATTTGTACATAGGCTTCACCCTAGCATGGAGCCCAATGTGGGATTTGAACTCACAACCTGAGCAGAGCTCAAGTCAGGTGCTCAACCAACTGAACCACCCAGGCAACCCCCAAAAACTGATTGTTAATCCACAAAATTTATCTACTGCTTCAATGATAATTTCTCAGAATTGCTTTGAATATCTCTCCGTAAAATTATTTTTGACATATATTTCCCATCTTTACATGATTGTTATTTCTTGGTATTATTTTTTTTAATCTTTAATGTTTTATTTATTTCTGAGAGAGAGAGAGACAGCATGAGCAGAGGAGGGTCAGAGAGAGTGGGAGATACAGAATCTGAAACAGGCTCCAGGCTCTGAGCTGGCAGCACAGAGCACAATGCGGGGCTCGAACCCACGAACTGTGAGATCATGACCTGAGCCGAAGTTGGACACTTAACCGACTGAGCCACCCAGGCACCCCTCTTGATATTATTTTTAAGAATCCATTAAAATATAAAATATAGTAATTTTAAAATATGCAATATAGTAAAATTTGTTTTAAATTGTTGTAAAAAGGAGATATTTTCTTTTTCTGAGTTTTCATAGTCTGATAATATATTTAATTTAAATATAACTAGAAGAGCTTCCTATTAAGAAGGTGGAAGAATTAGTAAAATTTTTAAATGTCCCTGATTTCTCCCTTGAACCTCAAAAACATAGCATTCGAGTTCATAAAACAACATAGTCAAGATCAACAGTAATCAAAATACTAATTTGCATGGATAACATTCAAAGCAAAACTAGGTGACAAGATAAAGTACCAAATAATAGTGTTTAGGACTAAGCCACTAATATAGCAATGTTAGACCCAGTTATTGTATAACCACCTGGGCAGAAGGAAATGCAAAAAGGGAACTTCTATGACCTTCAGAGACAGACAATCTAAAAACAAGTTATAACAATTTATTTTCCCCCAAATGAGGCTTTCCTTGCTAATGTAAAAAGCATGACAGAATCCACATGACAATGGCGAACTCTGTGTAGACAGTGCAGGCTCCAATTCACAGGCGAGTTCAAAGACTAGGAAAAGATTGGACGAAGCCAGGTAGTATAGTTACAGTTGATTTTTTTTGAAACTAATGATGTAAGATTACTTCTAGGACAAAGCCACATATTTGCAGAGAAATTGCTGGGGATAGAATCTAAATTGAATAAAAAATAATATTATGGACAGACAAAAAGAAGCGCCAGATAAAAAGAAGGTATAAGAAAAAAATGAGAAAATTTCAAAAGGTAAAAACCCTATTGTTGAGTACTTTATGATAACAGCAGAAGAATAATCCAAGAGGTAAGAATGTAACAAAGATAACCTAAATCGCCCACTCTGATAGGAGCGCAAAAAAAATCTCATCTCAAATCAAGCAACATAAAAAGATTGTGGTTGAATTCAACAGAAGTACCTTATTAAAAACAGTAATAATAATGAGAAAAAGATGGGTTTATAGACAATGGAAGTATGAAAGAACAACATTCCTCACAAGAGATAAAAATTTTAACATGGTAATTTGAAAAATGATATACTATTTAAAATAATGATAAAAGAGCATAATTCCTGATTAGTCAAATTCTGAAATGATATGGTAGCATATAAAAAGACTTCTAAAGAGAGCTGATAGAGTTCTCAAGAGAATAAAAAAATCAAAGAAAAATAATTTTGGAAATAATAACTGCAGAAACAATAGAACAAGCATAATGTCAAAGATAATAGAAGATTATATGGAGGAAATGTGTTTTTATTTAATCAAAAAGAATTATATAAATAGATAAAATTATTTTAGAGAAAGTAGAAAAGATAGTATGTGTGTATGTAAACAACATATGTGTAATAGAAGTCTCTGAATAGGAAATCAAAACCCAGGAAACAAACAAAAAGTATTAAAATTATATTTCAATAAATAAACTTACATAAAGGAGACTAAAACTTACTTTTTGAAAAATCACATTGAATCGACATGTTCAGAACAGCCAACACCTGACAAACTGTCTTACAAAAAAAAAAAAAAGAAAAAATATATACACACAAAATGGACAAGTCACCTCTAAAGAAAAGGACAGATTTATATCAGATTTTTCAAGAGCAGAAATTTCACCAGAAGACAATGGAATAACATATGGGGATATCTACATATGGATGTATATGATATATTTGAAAGATCTTCAAATATAAAGACATGCAAGACATGCAATGCACAGGCAAGAAGTTAGGGAATATTTTCCTCATGAGCCCATATGGAGGGATTTACTTCTGGTAAATAGATTGGGACAACCAAAGACTGCAGAAGTATTAACCTAAGGATAGCTAGTAAATAGTCAGTATATACTTTTCCTTACAAATAAAATGATGGATATGAGAAGATAGTGTGCAATGATACCTACGCTGGAAATGTATATACTGTAGAGTTTATGTTGTATAATATATACTGTAGATATACTGCAATCAAAATTTCTCTGGTAATGTACATACAACATAAGCTTTTTATTTTTTATTTTTTTTATTTTTTAATGTTTGTTTTTGGAGAGAGAACATGAGCGCATCTGTGGGGGAGGGGCAGAGAGAAAGGGGGACACAGAATCTGAAACAGCCTCTAGGCTCTGATCTGTCAGCACAGAACCCAACACGAGGCTGGAAACCATGAACCTGAGGGATCATGACCTGAGCTGAAGTCAATGCTTAACTGACTGAGCCACCCAGGTGCCTCAGCAACATGACTTTTTTAAATGAGAGAAAATTGTAGAAACTATACGGAGAGTCGATTAAGCTCACTAACTGCATAAGATTAAGTGTTGAATGAGAGGGAAGGGAAAGGAAAGATGAGATAATGAGCTAATTTCAATATTGTTCATAGTAGGGGACCAAGACAGAACGGGCAAAAAGAACAAACTAATGACGTTATAATAAAGATATTACAGTAAATGTGACATTTTGTACAAAAATGTCGTATTTAAAAACATGTTTTTTAACATAATGTTTTTTAAATTTAAACATTTAAATATGTTTAAAAATGTTTAAATAACCCTTTATCTGATATGTCATTTGCAACTATCTTTTCCCATTCCGTTGGTTGCCTATTAATTTTCTGGGTTGTTTCCTTGGCTGTGCAGAAGCTTTTAATCTTGATGAGGTCCCAACAGTTTATTTTTGCTCTTGATTCCCTTGCTTTTGGGGATGTGTCAAGTAAGAAGTTGCTGCGGTGGAGGTCAAGGAGGTTGTTTCCTGCTTTCTCCTCTAGGGTGTTGATAGTTTCCTGTCTCACGTTCAGGTCCTTTATCCATTTTGAGTTTATTTTTGTGCATGGTGTGAGAAAATGATCTAGTTTCATTCTTCTGCATGTTGCTGTCCAATTCTCCCAACACCATCTGTTAAAAAGGCTGTCTTTTTTCCATTGGATATTCTTTCCTGCTTTGTCAAAGATCAGTTGGCTGTATACTTTTGGTTAATATCCAGAATCTATAAGGAACTCACCAAACTACACGCGTCTGTTTTTGTGCCAATACCATACTGTCTTGATGATGACAGCTTTGTAGTAGAGGCTAAAGTCTGGGATGGTGATACCTCCCGTTTTGGTTTTATTTTTCAGTATTACTTTGGCTNAAATAAAATAAAATTTTTAGCCAAGGGAAAAAAAAATGTTTAAATAACCTAGTAAAATAACAATAAATCTGCCAACATAAACAGAAAAATAGGGGCTCCTAGGTGGCTCAGTCAGTTAGGGGTCTGACTGTCTCAGGTCATGATCTCTCGGTTCGTGGGCTCCAGCCCCGCGTCAGGCTCTGTGCTGACAGCCAGCTCAGAGCCTGGAGCCTGTTTCCGATTCTGTGTCTCCCTCTCTCTCTGACCCTCCCCTGCTCACCCTGTCTCTCTCTCTCTCTCTCAGAAATAAGTAAAACATTAAAAAATTGTTTAAAAAAAGAAAAAGAGGGTGATACATAGAAAATAGAAAAAGGACAATATCTAGGTGTATTATGCAAATATGACAAAACTGAGATTAAATACATCAGTCATACCCATCCATTCAAGTAAGCTTAACACGGAGTTGCCGGGTAGCTCAGTTGGTTAAGCGTTGAGCCCCCTCATTGGTCTCTGTGTCTCTCAAAAATAAATAAACATTAAAAAATTTTAAAACAAATAAGCATAACATGACTATAAAATGAGACACACCTAAGGGTGCCTGGGGGCTAATATGGTTAAACAGCTGACTCTTGATTTCAGCTCAGGTCCTGATGTCACCGCTGATGAGTTTGAGCCCCAGAGCCTACGTTAGACTCTCTTATCTTTCATGTTCTCTGCCCCTCCCCAACTCATGCTTACTCTCCCTGACAGTGTGGAGCCTGCTTGGATTCTCTCTCTCTATCCTCCACCTACTCCTGCTCTCTGTCTCTCTGTCTCTCTCTTTCTCAAAATTATGATAAGTAAACTTAAAAAACTAACACATCATGACCTAGTAGGGTTGAGTCTAGTAATGCAAAGGTAGTTTAATACTAGGAAACCCATTAAGGTATTTTATTGTATTTATTATAGTAATAACATAAGGAGGAAATTTTTCAAGAAACTTTTTAGATGTAAGTAAATATGACAAATTTTCAAACCCCATTATTTTGAAAAATGTAAATTAATAGGTACTTTAATAATGTAATAAAATGCATAAACTGTGATCTTAAAGCCAACATCTTACTTACTGGAAGAACACTAGAGGCTTTGCTGAGCAAGTATGAATATAATACTGATGAAGAGTATTTTGTGTCTAATACTGTGAAGGGAGGATTACCAAATATTGTATTGGAAATATTATATTAGAAAATAGAAAACAATTAGAGTTATACGTTGGAAAGGAAGAAGAAAAGGCCTTTTTTTGCAACTGATATGATTATGTTTTAACAAAACCTAGAAGAGTCAATGGAAAACTGCTGCAACCAGGGAAGGAATTAGCAAAATTAGCAAGTTATAGACTTGACACATAAAGATCAATAACTTTCAAAAATAAAAGCAAAGGCCAACTAGAATTCATGTGAAAGTTAAGACCTCATGTAAGATAATAAAACAAAACAAATCAACAAGCCATTGAACAAACAAAACATGTAGCCTAAACTTAACAGGATATAATCTATATGAAATAACCATAAAAGACTCCAGAAAGACTCAAAAGTAGACTTGAACAAATGAAAAGACAAACCATGTTTTTGGATAGGAAGAATTGACCTTATAAAATGATAATTCCCCTGATTGGCAACTTCAATGCAAAAACAATAGAAATATCCTTAGATTATTTTCTTTTTCTGGAGCAAGACAAATTGATTGCAAGTATGTTTGTAAGAACAAGCAAATATCATTAAGCTGGAAAACCTTCCAGAAGAAAAGTAATGGAGGGAGTTAGCCTTGTTCTACTAGATGTTAAAATGTATATAGAACTTCTTTTTTTTTTAATTTTTAAAAATGTTTTATTTATTTCTGAGAGAGAGAGAGAGACAGCGTGAGCAGGGGGAGGGTCAGAGAGGGAGGAAGACACAGAATCTGAAACAAGCTCCAGACTCTGAGCTGGCTGTCAGCACAGAGCCCGACGCGGGGCTCGAACCCATGAACTGTGAGATCATGACATGAGCTGAAGTTGAATGCTTAACCAACTGAGTCACCCAGGCGCCCCAAGAACTTCTTTAAGTTAAAATATGTTACTGTCACATAAACAGACCTACACACAAAGGAAGTAGAATGGAAATTCTAGACATAGACCTATTTTCAAAGAGTCATTCATATACTCCAAAAGTGGCAACATAAATTATCAGGAGAAAATGAATTTTTATTCACAGATGTTGTAATAGATAAATGATGCAATGAACTGAATATTTATGCCCTACCTCCCAACCCCCATTCATACATTGAAATACTAATTCCGAAGGAGATAGTTTTAGAAGGTGGTTAGGTATTGAAGGTAGACCCCTCATGAATGAGATTAGTGCCCTTACCAAAGAGAACCAGTGAGATCCTCTCTCTTCCTCTATGTGAGGCTAAAGTAAGAAGGTGTCCCTTAACAAGGAAGTGGGCCCTCAGCAGACACAGAATTTGCCAGGACCATGATCTTGGACTTCCTCGCCCTTAGAACTATGGGAAATAAATGTTTAAATGCACTTAGTTCATGGTATTTTTTTTAATAGTAGACTGAATGAACTAAGACAGATGGGTACATATAGTTGCAAAACATAAAATATTTACTTTTTGGCCCTTTACAGAGAAAGTTTGCTTGCCAATTCCTGTTCTAGAAAAAGGGACAATATGCTTCATATATAAAGAGTTTTTAAAAATAAAGAATTAAAAAACTCTTAAAATGGAATAGAAAATTGGGAAAAGACTGACCCACTCAGATTCCTTATATGTTTTCACTCATATATTAAGAAACTTAACAGAAGACCATGGGGGAAGGGAAGGGAGAAAATAGTTATAAACAGAGAGGGAGAGAGGCAAACCACAAGAGACTCTTAAATACAGAAAACAAACTGAGGGTGGATGGAGATAGGGGAGAGGGAAAATAGGTGATGGGCACTGAGGATGCCACTTGTTGGGATGAGCACTGGGTGTTGTATATAAGCCAATTTGACAAATAATATTTTAAAAAAGAAAAAGAAAACTGGGAAAAGAGAATTCACAGAAAAATAAAAGCAAATGGCACTTAAAATATATAAAGATGCTCAAACCTCATTTATAATAAAAGAAGTGCAAGTTAAAATTAACCTGAGAAGACTATCCTGTTGGTAATAATCCAAAGGTTTAGTAATATACCCTGTTGGTGTAGTAGTAGGGAAGTAAGTACCTGGATACATTGCTTAAGTGTGTACAAAATGTTGCAATCCAATCCCTAAAAGAGAATTTGGCATCTGATGAAGGTGGGTAAATATGTGTGTGTTTTTGTATTAAAAAATAAAAATGAATAAAAAACAAATAAAGTATAAAGGAAAATAGAGAATATGGTACAGGGGAAAGCAATAGAAGCTGGGTTTCCTTGAAGGTAACTTCTTTTGTGGATTCTATTCTTGAAAATTGCACATATTTTACATTATTATTATTATAAAACAAAATTTGGGTATGATAATTCCTAAGAAATGTTAAAACTAACAGCTGACTCTAACTTGTATCAAGGAATTATTTTAAACTACTACATGACAGGCAGCAGTATACACTTGCAGACAAAAGAAACAAAACCATTAAAACGTCTTTTTCAATGATTTTGTTAGTATAATGTTGGCATCATGGTTATGAGACTGTTACATTTATAGCCTGCAATGAAGTGAGACAGTTAAGAATTTCAAAATAGAAGATTAAAAAATTAAGTTAAAATTCCAAACTCTCTGAGTTTAAATTAGAAATGCCAGTGTGAACTCAAGAAACATTTTTCAAAAACTATACATTTCGTTGTCTTTTTAACTGAAAAAGTCTAGAAACAATGACCAATCATTATGCTCGGATGTGGTCTCTAAATATTATATCTCACTAAAAGAAACCAGGACCCTTTGGAGAAATCACTAACTCCAGATCTAGGAATATCCCAAATGCAGTTGGAGAATTTTATTATTACCTGGAAAGAGGAAACAACTGTCAAAGAGTTCTGAATCTGGATCAAAGAAAGAACCTAGGAGCCTACTTATTAAGGATCCACTTACCAATTTCAGGTCAATTTCAATATGAATACAATGATAGAAATTTATTTATAACTTTTCAAATACATTTTATTCCAAACAAAAAACAAATATATTTTAATCCATGAGTTCATATTGACATTTTCAAATGTCTTTGAAAGCTCATTAAGACATTGGAAAGATGCCAGGAAACTAATTCATTGTCTTTGAAATTCTAGAAATAAAGAGAAAGCATCAAGCTTTGGATAACCAACATAGCTGATATGGGGAAGTTTATCTTTGCAGAAGCATTTCAGATAACTGGGCAGTTTGGATCAACCTGTTGCCCAACACCATGAAATGCATTCTGCAAAATCCAGCCTGTGTGAAATTCTACAGGGCAATGACCCACCTTCTTCAAAGAGCAAATTGCAAGGAAAAAGGGGAACAAAAATTTGGAAATTGCCATGGTGGCAGAAGGATGGTTTCTGAATATTCTTGTTCCACTCTATGCATTGCCAAGGAGTGCACATGAATGTTCTTGGCATACTGGGTTTGGAAGTAAATATTGAAGGTTTTTGATCCAAATTATAGAACATATTGGGAGGTAGCACTTCCTCAACTGTGCTCTGATGTAACTGGAGTAGTTACGTAAACTGACATCTGCTTTATGGATACCTTGGGAGTTCTGGCAACCAGTTTTCAGATGGACAGCACATCAAGAATGAAAAGTGTGGCATAGTCTCCCAAAGCAAAATATTTTAATTAGAAGTAGAAATCATGGAACAAAGATTTTTGATTTTTTAAAAAATTTTAGCTTCTTTGCTAGAGTATTTGGTTGAATAGCTGGCCCAATTTAAATACAATAAGATATTTATCAAGCAGTATGTACAAGCAGATATTACTTTGTAGGTATATAGCATACAACCTCTTTGCTTTTAAATTATATTTATTTTTAATGCAAATGTAGAACATTTTTATAGAACTTCAAAATCCATGGCTGTCTCATAACTTAAAACACCACATTATAAATGGCAAAGATGCTCTTCTGGAATGAGAGGGGTGATGCACAGTCCATTTCCTATGGCGGTCTGAATTTAACCTACTGTTGTTATACTACTCCAGCCTCATATCTAAGATGTTAATTTGGAACATATTGAGAAACTGATAACAATTGAAGTTCATTGATTACTGGAAGACAATTAAGGAAGCAAGACCTGGGGTGCCTGTAGGCCCAAATGATTAAGCATCTGAGTTCAGCTCAAGTCATGATCTCACAGTTGTGAGTTCAAGCCCTGTGTTGGGCTCTGTGTTGACAGCTCAGAGCCTGGAGCCTGCTTCATATTTTATGTTTCTGTCTCTCTTTCTCCCTCTGCCTCTCCCCTGTTCATGTTCTGTCTCTCTCTCAAAAATAAGTAAGTATTAAAACAAATATTTTAAAGGAGGCAAGACAATGGCAATTCCTGTATCTCTTTCTCCTAAAAATGTGGAACTGAAACGATAAAGAATTCAAAACATACACACAAGCAAGTATGCACACACACGCGCCCGCGCGCACACACACACACACACCAAAAAATGTAAACACAGAGCAACAGAAAAAAATTTCTCTTCTTATAATAACCTTTTTTATTTCTGGATGCTTCATCCAGTTTTCCCCATTATTAACATCTAATATTACTGCACTTCCCTTTTCATAATGAACAGTGATGTGGATATATTAGTGTTAGCTACATTCTAGACTTTATTGTGATTCACCAGTTTTCCTATTAGTGCCCTCTCCTAGTGTGCTCATTGTATCATTAGAAATTACTACATGACATTTGGTTATCACATCTCCCCAGTTACTTCAAGTCCTTGATCTTTTCTCAATATTTGCTTGTTTTCATGATCTTGACAGTCTTGAGGAGTACTGGCTAGGTGTCACGTAGAATGTCCCCATATCTTGGCTTTCCTATTATTTTTCTCATGATAAGATGGTGTTATAGGTATTTGGGAATAATGTAACATAGGTCAAAGGCCCTTCCTGTCATCTGATATGGGAGGTATCTGATATCCACACAACATTGCTGGTGATGTTAACTTTTATCACTCCATCACTAAGATAGGGCTTGTCAGGTTTCTGTTTTGTGAGGTTATTTATTTTTTCCATTCTCTCCTCTAGTCTTTGGAAGTGAATTACTAAGTCTAGCCAATCCTTAAGGCAGTAGGATGTGGAGATTAATTTTTACTGAGGCGATCTCTTTTACCTAATAGGTGTATTTTTACTTAATTCAATTACTATTGGATAGTTTTTCAATGAATATGCAATAATACATAGTTCTTCCTATGTCATCTCCTATTCCTCTTCCAGTAAAAAACAGGGGTAGCATGTTCACCCATGATTGTTACTTTCTCCCATTTTAACTTGCAGGTCTGTACTACACTGAACACTCTTCCTCGGCATACCCCTGTGCACCAGTATTTTAAAGCTGTAAACATTTATGGATATCATCATTATTTGCAAATTATTGTCTCATCCTTCTAATTTGGGGTACAGGAAAGAAACCTTGGTTTCTTTTGTGAAATTGATAAGGAATTGAATTTTAGTACCATTTGATCAAAGACTTTAACATTTGCAAGTTTGGAGAGCATGCAGGTTTCATGCTAAACCTTTGGGAGAATTTTCTAATGATGCACTTGGATAAAAAGTGTTCCTGCTATCACGCCTACTATTTAATATAGTATATGAGATCTAGTCAATGCAGTAAGAGGAAGAAAGTTGATAAGCTAAAATGACTGAAGCTAAAGTAGCATTATTTGCAGACAGTATTATAATCTTCATGAAAAAATTAAAAGAATCAATGTGTAGATTATTAAAGGACATAACAAGTTAACTGATTCCAGGACGAACATCTAAAAACATGTTGATTTTCTTTTATATCAGTATTAATAAATTAGAAAATGTAACAAGGAAAACATTGATCGCAAAAGTGAAAGAATATAAATGGAAAATACTAGAAATATGTTCAAATACTTTTTGAAATAAATCTCAAAGCTTTAATGGAGAGCATTTTAAAAGACTTGAATAGATGCAGACATAAAAAATAGTCATGAACAGATGATTCATCAGTATGAAGTCATTAGCTCTTTAAAATTTTAATAATCTATTAATGCAGTTACACTCAAAGTCAGATCCTTTGTTTTTTAAATTTTGAATGGTAGAGTATTGGCTGATTCCACAATCAAATAATGGACAATACACAAAAATTAAAATAACTTTAAAAATAAGGCCAAAATGAGGGGGTTCCATCCCATCAGATATTAAAAGATATTACAGAGCTTTGATGAATAAAATAGTGCTAGGCAAAATACTGACCTTGATTGATATTGCAACATAAATCAGTGGCTGAACAGGCTATTTGAAAAATGTCAACAATATGGAAAAAAAATAATGTGTTACATCATTAAAAAATGAATTCTAATTGTAGTAAACATCAAATGATGGGAAATTCAGATAATATTAGAAAAAAGAAAGTACGTTTAAAATTTTCTGATATTATACTATAAAAGCCTTTTACCAAAAATGAAAGACTAAAATCTTACAACCAAAGAACAAACTAGGAGATATCCTTAATGTCTATAAAAGATCATGTTTTTGAATTCAAAAAATATTAATATTTCTTACAAACTTAACAAGATAATATAAATAGTTCAGTAAAAAATTAACAAAGTGGGCACCTGGATGGCTCAGGTCATGATCTCACAGTCTGCGAGATGGAGCCCTCTACTGAGCTCCACGTCGGGCTCTGTGCTGACAGTATAGACTCGGCTCAGGATTCTCTTTCACCTCTCTCTCTACCCCTCTTGCACTCCCTCTCTCTCTTTCAAAAATAATTAAATAAACTTTACTTAATTAAACTTTAGTAAATAAAAAATTAACAAAGTAAAAGGATACATATTTCCTAAAATTAGAGTATACCTTAAAGAGCTTATAGTAGTATTTAGTAAATACTAAAATTGTTCTTTCATGGCCCAATAATTCCACTTCCATTTATATATCCAAGATACATTCCCATTCCCTAGACCAGGGGACTTGTATAAGAATGTTTAATGATGCATTATTTGTAAAACTGATATGCTGAAAATATTTAAACCCCCCTGAGTGAATAGTAAATTGTAGTATCTTCAGACCATAAAGTATTATAAAGAGTCACAGCTATGAACTATATCTATGTTAACACTGATTGAGCTAAATACCATATTGAAGTTAAAAATAGTTACAAAGAGAGATGTAATAACATTTATTTGTGCATGTATTTAAAAACACACAACACCGCACTCCATAGTCTTTATGAAGATATATATTTTTAAGTTATCTTTGAATGTTATGCGTGTAAATCAAGATAATGAAAACAGTGAATGCCTTAACAATTGGAGGACTTAAGAGCAAAACACAATTTTTTGTCTAGAATAATTTTACTGAGAAATAGATTTTATCCAAATAGTCTGGTTCAGTGCTTTGAGGTTCATCCCATTGAACAAAAAACATATTTTTCAGTGCTTTCTGGATAATGTGTACCATATGCCATGTTGTTTACCAATACTACTGAAGAAAGAATTTCATTTTACTTATCTATGTGTGCTCAGAATTTTATTACAGTGCTTGGCATATAAAATTCATAATTTGTGTGTGTTGAATGTAATGAAAGAATAACTAAAGAATCCGCAATCCCCCACTAATGCTTTTAAGAAGAATTCATATAATAGATTAGCTATCCAAGTACCCGTGGAGAATGAGACAAGAACAGGTAAGTTTTGCAGGTAGACAGATCTGAACACAGATGCAGTGAAAGACATTTTATAAAGAGCTTTTAAAATCCTTGGTATGGCAAGAGATATTCNGGAGACAAGAACAGGTAAGTTTTGATAGACTTCAGGTAGACAGATCTGAACACAGATGCAGTGAAAGACATTTTATAAAGAGCTTTTAAAATCCTTGGTATGGCAAGAGATATTCAGAACTGGATAGTGGTTAAGAGAGTCAAAAAATGGATAATATTTTGGAGCTATTTTAAAATTCTGAGGTCTTGTTTTTACTAGGAATTTGTAAGTCCAGAGGCTAAAATATTGAAATATTTCCCCTTAATTAAACTTCTTTTGGTAGTTCAGAAAATATCTACCAACAATAGACTCCAAAGAGAATAATCTGTATTGATAATTCCAGTTTCAGGCCATTAACAAAGTCAAAATAGGGCATAGGAAAAAAACAGAAATGGGAGATTTCCTTAAGTACAGTGTGAATTTGACTTTGATTTTCTTTCATTTCTTTTAGTCTTCTGTTTTGTTGTCATTGTTGGTTTACAAAAGGGGGCACATGATATGTCACCTCATCTTTCCAAATCACGAACCCAATTAAGAATTATTTGCATGTTGCATGATTATTTTAACAAAAAGTTATTTAAGACATTTGGATTCTTTTCCCTTGTCAGATGTTGGAAGTGTTGTTACTATGAATAATCGTTAATTATTTAACAGTGTGTATGCTTGATATATCATTAAAACAATTTGTTAATTAATGTGCTGAGTGAAAGGAGGTTCCTCTTAAGTCTGTGTGGGCTAACATACAAAATGAAAGAATCTCATTTCTCTAAAAATAATGTACTCTTATAAGTCTGTTTTGTTTATTTAAGTGTGGCAATGTCATTTCAGTGTCAGAGATTTGTACTTTTGATAATGATCCATTTACTTTCTCTAAAAATTAGTCTTAGGCAAGAAAATACATGTGTGTGCTTTTGAAATTCTTTGGAAAATTATTCTTTTGCAAGTGAGAATGGAATGTCTTTAGTCACCAGTTATAATTTTGACACTGAAAACTCAAAAAGTATACATTATTGTGTTGAAAAAAACTAATATTGATGTTTTAAAAATATCTTGGATGTTTCCCCTAACTAGTATCTCCACATTTTTGTTGTAAAAATAATGTGTATACTTTGAAGGGATACTTTTAAAAATTACAAAACAGAGAGTAAAGTTTTACAGCTTTAGGATATTCATCTCTGGCTGTATCCTATAGTGCTTAAAGACATGTAAATTGGGGTCAACTTGCTAGAAGATAATTTATCCTTTATTTTTGAAAGCTCTGTGCTTTTTGACCCAATTGTACGTATGGCTCTCTATGTAACGAGGAATCAAAAGAACTTTTTAATTCATTTGCTAGTAAGTTCAGAGTAGTTAAAAAATGTCAAGGGATCAATAACTCATCGTGTTACAAATACAGTCTCTTTTTCATTACCAACCTTTACAAGAGTGCTCAGTATTTTCTGCTTAGGCCCCTACTTGGTCCTAGCAATATACTGTCTTTACCCATTTTTTCACTGAAACTTCTCACCAAAGAATTCTTAATTATCTGAACTAGGGACCCATTCATTTTCTTTGTTGTACTTAATATCTTTGTGATTTGGGGACTTAGGATCCTTATGCCCTTCTGGAAAATATCTTCTCTCTTGGCCTTCAGGATAATATATGACATTGTTCTTCCATCTCCCTGAACTTCCATACTTGATTTTCCTTCTCTTGTAAGGCTCTCCTGTAGGACTTTAGATGCATTATGCCATTTAATTCTTCAAGTAACCCTCTCAGGAGTTCTGAAGCTCAAATGTTTGTTTCCTTGTTACAATGATACCGCTCAAAACTCTGCTAAGACTGTCATCTCTTAGAAACTCTTTTCCATGCTTTCTTGGCCTCTTCCCCAACACATGTGCAGTTAGAAATCAGCAAATGCTCTGAACAAGTAAAGTGGCAAATGTATGACTCACTTTATTGTGTTTCCTTTCTCTTCGGAATCTTTTAAGTTCTTAGTTGTACTCTGATGTATGCAATTGTTGTTGTCGTTGCTACAAAGCTTTTTTAAAACTAAGTTTTATTTAGTTTTATGGTAGTTTCTGAGCAGATTTTGTCTAAACCAAGCTGCCCATCATGCCTGGAAAGAAAAGTTCTCAGCAGTGTTGTTCAAATGGCAATATGATAACTCTATTTTACTGGTCCAAGATGAGATAAAAAGATTGCGCTGGAATATATACAAACACTGCTCCTTCATCTAAAATGTCTTATATACTTCTTACCCTCCGAATGCCAGCTAAGCCAAACAGTTGATTTATATTCCTTACATGCCTTAGTTGATTTACATTCTGGCACAACCTCCTTATCTCATCACAGATAGTGAAGAGCAGTTCACTGACCAGCTGTCTAAAGACTTCAAATTCACTAGTTTCAGGACCAAAGAATGAAGCACAGTACAGCCTAGAGTAAATTTAGCTGTGTGCTAGCAGCTTACAACATAATTTGAGGCTTCCCTTCTGTTGAATGCCTATACTGAGACAGGGATTTATTAATTCAGCAAAGCCCTGATGTCATAATCACTCTTAAAATTCTTGGTAATTTTGACATTATTTCAGATTGAAATTTTTGTAATGGAAGAGACCTTCCTTTCTCCTGTCACAGGCTAATTCTTGTTCCTCCACTCTGAACCTGATCTCCATCTTGAAGTGTTGATGTTACCCAGGACTTAACCTTCGTTCTCACTGTGCATCTTATGGTTCAAGTAGCCCATATTCTGATGGCACTACCTACCCCACTCTCTCCCTCTTTATCACTAGCCCCAACCTCTCTCCTGAACATTGACTACTTGTATCTCTCCTGCTGGCACCTTGCTCTCTATGTATCTATGTTAAAGTCTTTATTTCCCTAATTCTTCAAACTTATTTTCTTGCTGAAAATAACATCATTATCCTCCTTGTTAGCCAAGTCAGAACAGGGATAATAGGGCCATCATAATGACAGTCCCTCAAATCCTGCTACATCTAATGCATTCCAAATTCCATGTGAATCTACTTCCTAAATACTTTATTATTTTACTTTAGTAAACATACATCACCCTGAGCTTGTGAGGACAAGTGCATTTCTTAATCCCCATCACCTATTTAACCCATCCTTCCACCCATGTCCCCTCTGGTAACCATCAATTTGTTCTCTATAATTAACAGTCTTTCTTGGTTTGCCTCCCTCTCTCTCTTTTTTCCCTTTTATCATTTGTTTTGTTTCTTAAGATGCATATATGAATGAAATTATATGGTATTTTTTTTTCTCTGTCCTATTTCACTTAGCATACTCTCTAACTCCCTCCATGTTGTTGCAAATGGCAAAATTTCATTCTTTTTTATGGCTAAATAACATTTCTCTCTCTCTCTGAATATAGATATAGATACAGATATAGATCACATCTTGATCCATTCATCTATTGGGCTGCTTCCATATTTGACTATTATAGATAATGCTCCTATAAACATAGGTGTACATGTATCCCTTTGAATTAGTGCTTTTGTATTTTTTGGGATAAATGCCCAGTAATGTGATTACTGGAACATAGGGTACTTCTATTTTTAACTTTTTGAGTAACCTCTGTACTATTTTCTAGAGTGGTTGCACCAGTTTGCATTCCCACCAAGAGGATTGGTAGAAGGGTGTTTGTTTTTCTCTGCATCCTTGCCAACACTTGTTTCTAGTGTTGCTGATTTTAGCCAATCTGATAGGTGTGATCTACTTCCTAAATATTTATTGATTTATTTAACTAATCTTAGTCCTGGTTGCCACTAGAGCAATTCAGACTGTATTCTCTTGCTTATATTGCTAAAAGAGTCTTAAAATTGGTATCCTTTTTAAGGATACATATCCTTAAAAATGTATAAAAATTACATTTTTCTATACACTTTCATCAATAGTATGGTAAGAGTGATATTTTAAATATTTAAATATTATTATATTAATTGCTCAAAGTTCTTCAATGCATTCTCATTGAGTGTAAAATCAAGTCATTGTCACATGTCTTCCACAGTGTCCCATGGCCCTCAATTACCTCATGACCTCACTACTTCCCATTCTCTTTACATTTTTTCTTCTCATCACACTGATTTTCAGTACATTTGAAGATCAAATTCTATTGCATCCAAGCCTTTCATTTCCCCCCCTCTTTTTTCTAGGGCTTCTTATAAAGCCTACACTTTAGTGGATGAGACAGAAAATGAACAGGAAATGAGAATTATTATCCTGGCTTCAGATGTTTTTGTCCTCCCTCATTCTTGCCTCTTTTTGCAATTCTAGGCACTAAAAATTGGAGAGAAGAGTGGCATGGGTCATTTTTTTCTCGTTTATATCATATAGTCTGAGGAAAATGAGTATTTTTGCAACAGCATGTAAGACATTATATGCTTTAAGTCCTCCATGCTTTTAAAAAATCTCCCCTCCCCCCACTTCACTCTCTCTCTCCCCCCACCCCCCGTCACACACAACTGTGCATACAAGTGGCAGAATATATATATGAATGGTCTCTTTATATTCCTGCTCTAACAATCCTAATCTCACCTTCTATCTCCCCTAGACTTAACTGGCAGACAGGTGTCTAAGTCTGGTTAGTGAGAAAGGAATGTAATATTAACATATATTACTCCACTTTGTCAATGAAAACACTGTGTGCAAGAACAACTTCAAGATAATTGTTCTAGTTTTCATCCAGATTTTCACTTTAAATTTCCTTGCATATGGAATTCCTGGAGCTGCTTTTTTATAATTAAAATTGTGATAAATGTCATGAAGGAAAATGTCAGAGTGCATGACATATTAAAAGGGCAATGTATTTAGATGGAAGAAATGGTCAGGAAAGACTTTTTGAGATAAGTAATGAAAGTGAACCTAAAAGATGAATGGGATCTGGGTGAACGGGATGTGCATACATGTGTGGAGAGGCCAGTTAACGGTGTGTAAGATATTATTGACATGCAAGTAGTCAATAATAGTATAAAAATTGAACCGAATATCATGTAGCTTGATTATGGTAAACCAGAAGGAAAGTGATATAACATAAACCTGGACAGTTAAGCAGGAGGCAGAACAAATAAGGATTTTAGAACCTATAAAAATCTGGAGAGTGCTTGCTGAAAAAGAAAAAGATAAGAAAAGAGAGAGACAAAAAAAAAAAGAGAGAGAGAGAGCCATAGAGTGGTTTCATTACTCCATGTCATCTTTCCTGACTTTAGGTTATTTAAATATTCTTTAGTATTCCATTTCAACGTATCTATTATCTTTTGATGATCTTTTGCCTCATATTTTTAGTGGTTGCTCTAGGGATATATAATATCTAATATAGTGTATTATATATAATATACTTTCACAGACTCCTTAGTTAATATTTTACCACTTCATGTAAAATGAGGAAGACTTCTAACCATATAGATCCCTTTACTTTCTCAACTTTATATTATTTTTGCCATATGTATTACATTTACATATATTGAAATCACATCAATTATACATACAACTATAATATCTTTTATTATATATTATATTATAAATAATGTATTAATTTTTATTATTTAATATATAATATGTTATTATAATATATATCTATTAAATAACTTGGAGAAGAAAAGTTTATTGTATTTAACCAGATACTTACTATCTTCTTTTATTCCTGAAGTTCCAAGATACCTTTTTAAATGCTTCCCTCTAAACCTGAAGAATTTTCTTTAGCAGTTCTTTTAATGCAGGTCATCTCACAACAAATTCTCTTAGTCTTTTTCACCTGACATTCTCCTTATTATATTATTATTCCTGAAGTATGTATTTGTTGAGTCTAGAATTGTGGGTTGGCAATTCTTTTCCTTTAGCAATTTAACAATATTGTTCTGTTTTCTGGACTCTGTGGATTATGATGAGAAATTGACAGACATTAGATATTTTTTCCCAATATATAATTACGTAATATGTCTTCTTCCTCAGGATGTCATAATATAAATGACATAAATATACATACAGCCTTTAACAGTTTGATATGATTATGCCTAGGCCTGGTTTTATGAGTATATCCTGTTGTTTGGGAGTTTGCTGAGCTTCTTGAATGTAAAATTTATATCCTTCACCAAATTTGGAAAGTTCAGCCATTATTTTTATTTGTCTGTTTTTGCACCAATCTATCTTCTCATTTGAAACTCTCATTACATGGATGTTAGATATTATAGTGTCCAACAGGTTTCTGATATCCTGTTTACTTGAACTTTCATTATTTTTTCCTTTCTACTTTTCAGGTTGGATCATTTCTGTTGCTCTTTTTTCAAGGTTACAAAGTCCCTTCTCTGTCCTCTACATTCTGCTATTTAGTCTATTCATTAAAAATTTAATGTTAGTCACTGTATTTTTTAATTCTTATATTGCTACTTTTAACTTTTTATATT
The DNA here is from genome assembly GCF_008692635.1 of Crocuta crocuta. Taxonomy (NCBI): domain Eukaryota; kingdom Metazoa; phylum Chordata; class Mammalia; order Carnivora; family Hyaenidae; genus Crocuta; species Crocuta crocuta. The sequence goes on from NW_027530016.1 coordinate 5,171,591, forward strand.
TTCTCTTTTTTTCTGCTGATAGCTTCCATTAATTTCAAGAGTGTTTACCTTTGCCTCATGGAGCACAGTTAGTTTAGCTGCTTTAAAGAATGATAATTCCAATGTGTTTTTCCATGAAAATTAGATTTTCTTGGTTATTTGTATGTTGACATCATGATTTATTTCTTGGAAACTTTTAGCATTAAGTGGCTCAGGGTCCTATTAAAGTCATTAACTTGAGGTATATATTTTTTAAGTAGGCAATTCAACCAAATTGTAAGTTCTATGTCACTTGCTATCCCAGTGTCCATTCCACTTTCACATTGGAAAATGTTTAAGCCTGTCCTATGCATGTGACACTCAGAAGTTGTCTGAGATTTTTTCCAGTTGTTTATATATTAGACAATTCTCAAGCCCTTTACTCTGCTTCTTTGTATTTATTCCACACATTTCCAGCTAGTGAGTCAGCCAGGGCCTTTGTGAGGCCTTTCACAGACAGAACATTCTCCTTCTCCAGTTCTCCCCTCCTTGAGATTTCTGCCATCCTCTCTGGTAACCAGCAGCCCTTTTACCCAGTTCTAGACAGAAACATGTTTTATCCCAAGAATTTCAGCTCTCTATATGTAATGTTGTTCTTGTAATTAGGGTCACCCTCGAGGTAATCAGGAAATAAAAAGATATTTTAAAAATGGTGGGAATTTTCTCCACATTCTCTGGACTTTCGTGACTGATTTTCCAGGTTCTTCTCTCCAGCAAGATGGGTTTTATCTTGGAATTTTAGATTTTGCTCCTACAGCAGTGTACCCTGTGACTGAGACTGAAGTTAGGGCAGGATTAGAATAGAGAAAAGAGAATTTTATTCACACTCTTCAGCTCACAGAGTCCCCTTTTACTGATCATTTAGAGAAACAGGGAGTTTCTCTCAGAGTTAGTTCTCTCTGCACTCTGCAACTGACTGACTTTGGGTCAAAGCCAAGATGTAAAAGAGGGAAAATATACTCTTACTACAGAACAGGACATTCTCCAAGTTGACCCTCTTCCTCAATGCAGTGTGTTTGTGTTTGCTTTGCAGGGACCCTGTTTTTTTGTATTCTGGTTAAAGTTTTAATTATACTGAGTGGATAAGATAGGCATTAGTAGTTTTACAGCAGCATAAAATCATCTGATTTCTCTTTTAGAGAGGATACTAGTTAGAGACACAAAGTAAGCAATGAGATGTGTATTTCTGAAGCCCAGGGTTGAAGAATGAATTGGAGATAATAGCCGCTGGTCATCAGACTTCCAACTCTTACTTCCTTTCACAAGAGAAAGCAAACATAATCTTGTCCATATAGTTTTTGGGCAATGTATACATAGAGGAATATCTTAGAAATAAGTAATTAAAGAAAACTTTGAAGGAAATTTATACTAACCTAAATTTCCTTCACCCAGTTAAATATTTCATTAAGATTTCTATGTATAGCACGGGAAACTGGAGAAAACTAGGGAGAAGTGCCTTTAAAGTTGGATAATTTCATGTAATTGTTGAGTTCTGCCAGTAAAGCAATAAAAACAAAAGCTATTTACGACTACTTTACAAACAGCTCCCCAAACAGCATTATATCACACAGATGTAAATAAAATGTTGTCTTTTATACTTTGCCTTAAGGAAAGCAATATGAGTGGTTAAATCAAATAGCTCTCTGTAATTTTGTCTGTCCTGCCATATTACAATGCTGGTGGGTTTACTGGTACTGACCACACTAATTTTTCTTTACTAGTCTTTGCCCAGTAGATTCCTCCATTGAAGCATGTGTTTGATTTCTTGAATGCCATACACTCAAGAACACTTTTAAAAAATGAGATTTTAAGATTCAAGTTATGTGTGCATGTTTTCAGTAATACATTCCTAGTCTTCTTCTGCATTGAATGAGAAAGAAGATGTAAAAACTCATTGAGTAAACACTACTAGAAATCAAAATAATCTTGGGTAAGATAAAGAAAAATATGACATTATCATACAGATAGTTTATCACCTTCAACATTAGTTTGTATGGGTTTTCTTTATTTCCATTAAGTATATTCCGAAGAGGAGAAGACATTACATATAGATTTGAAAAAGCTCCATGCGAAGACAGCTGCCAATTATTCTGAATTCTCATTCTTATTATGTAGCTTTCTATTCAAAGAACATTAGTTGCTTCTAATATCTTAATTTAGCCAAAAATATATTTTACCATGTTCCAACAACCTCCTATGGGGATTTAAAAAGTGACTACAAGTTCCTTATTCACTTATTCCAGCAAGGGCAATACTTGTATTTAATTCACCTAACATAGTAGACAATGAATACTGTGCTTTTCTGCCTTTTCTCCATCTTAGAAAACCTTTCAGGTCAAGTTCAAATATGATATACATCAAGATAGTTTCATCTCATTCTTACTATTTGTGTATTCACCTTAAGATGTCGTTTATTCTCATATTTTCTCTAATTTATGTGCAGTTTACCTTGTATCATTGGGAAAATTGCAAACATCTTCTTGATGAGAACTCCATCATTTGCTTTCTGTACCTCTCTGAATGTAGAGTCTAGTGCAGTGTATCTAGTAAGTATTAAGCAAACACTTGGCAACTTTAAATTGAACAAAAAGTAAATATTTCCTTTATAGTCAGCAGACCTAGAAATATAACCATTTCAGTTGCATGATTAAATGCAACTCAGTATCTTAACTCTGCTATTCTCTCTAATTAGATGTATTCTCTTTGAAGAGACTAAGTAACTCTAAATGGATTTTGAGATCTATTCAAAATTGCCATTCCTAAGGTAGAATTTGGTAGTAATCAGAATACCAGATAATAATCTTATCCTTACTATGTGACAGGGTTGTTGAAGTTGAAATTAAATGGCATGAATGGAGGGGCACCTGGGTGGCTCAGTTGGTTGAGCATCTGACTCTTGATTTCAGCTCAAGTCATGATCTCACAGCTCATGAGATTGAGCCCTGTGTTGGGGTCCATGCTGACAGTGTGGAGCCTACTTGGAATTCTCTCTCCCTGCTCTCTCTGCTCTTTCCCTGCTCTCTCTTTCTCAAAATAAATAAATAAAATAAAAAAAAATCAATGACGCGACTGGTTTAACGGACTGAACCCAGGCACCCTATTCAATGATGCAACTGGAAATGAATCCTAAACTCTAAAGTGACATTTAAATATCCAGTATTATGAATGGTATAACCAACCTCCTCCTTTCACAGTGGCCTATCAATCATTGACCTGCCCTCAAACTGGAGCCACATAAGGAGTGAAATAAGGTGTCACAGCCCTTGTGAATGTGGGCAGGATGTTATTTCTTATTTCCTACCATGCAGTGTTGATCAGTAACAAACTAATAAGCAGAAGCAGAAAAATGAGATTATTTTTCTCAATTACCATTCACTGCCCTTTAAAACAAAGAAATATAATTGATTTTGTCTGGTTTCTCAGCAGTAGCTGGCAGAAAGAGAAGTGATATTCCTGACCTTCATGATGTTCTACAATCGGGGAGATTAAATCAGGATGATGGAAAAGGGGAAGAAAACAAAGTGCTTGCATTATTCTATAGAAATCAAGTAAATTAGGTAAATATTTGTCAGTGTGGTGACATGGCAGAATAAAGAATATATTAGGTTATACCATATTCTAGTCAAATACTGGCTATGAATCACTGAATTAAAAAAGAATCTAGACAAATGGGTTAAAATAAACAGGAATATCTTTCCCATTGATAAGAATATGTTTAAAATCACCAACTAGATGAAAATATTTTCAATAGCAGCAGACACCTGTTTGCCTAAAACTCCATCTGTCATTTGGGGATGGGGTCAATTATGCACTGATGAATATTGAGTCAATATTAATGCAACTTTATGATCTTGAAACCCATTAAGTGTACACATTTACCTTAGTGCTTCTTGTTAATATTGAAGAATAATTAGAGGTAACAGTCATCTGAAAAGATGACTCAAAAGTGGTAACTGCAAAGCTGATACTCTAAAAAAGCAGCCACCCCACATATCCATCCTAATGAAAACTTGCACACACACATACAAAATACCACGTAGTTCATGGGTTCTCATGAAGGATTTGTAGTTGATTAAGCCTGTGTGAACAATGTTCTGCTTTTTAAATCAATTCCAAATTTCTCTTCTTATACACCTTATCTGTTTTTGTTTAATTTATTTTTTTTCAGGCTGTGGGTGTGTCATGCCCTCTTCTTCAGAGCAGCTTCATTTCCAGTTTCACTTAATGATTGATCACTTAATGATCTTTGACCCAGTGTTTATTTCAAAGTATATTCTTTCATTTTAAAAAAAAATTCAGAGTTTTTCTGGTCATTTGACTCACTGACTGTTATTTGAATTCCATTTTGATCCGAAAGTACAATCTGTTTGCATTCAACATTTTAAGATTTATTAAAGCTTGTTTTACCATGAAGAATTGTCTATCCTGCTGACTATTTCATGTCCACTTGAAAAGAATATGTATGTTGTCTTTCTTGGGTATAGGGTTCTGTAAATATCAGTTAATTCAATGTGGTGTGATTGTATAATTGTTGCCCCCTTTAATTCTGTCACTTTTTACATTATGTACATCAAAACTCTATTATTTAGATGTACACAGTTTTTATGTTTCTCTGATGAATAGGAACTTTTATTATTATCAACTGTCCATCAATGGCCCTGAAATTTTGAAAGCTATCCTAATATTCAAATAATCACCGCAGTCCCCTTATACTTGCTGCTTGCATGTCATTTGTTTTTATGTCCACTTATTTATGGTTAGCCGACTAGTATGTTTATGGTTTAAGGGTGTCTTTTGTTGTCAGCAAAATATTTAATCTTTTTTTGTTGCTGTTGTTCTTTTGCTTTTTACAAAATATCTTCTGTTAATCCATATCTTTATCTTATATTGATTAGTTTATTAACTTTTAACAAAATTATTAATGTGATTTTTAGGGTCTACCTTGTTATTTCTTCCACTCTATTTCTGTTTCTGTTCTTTTTTTCCAAACCTTTTGAGAATTATTAAAATATTCTTTAGAATCTCATGTTCATTTTCCTTTTGCTATGGTTCTTTGCCTTTTCTTACAGTTGCCTTAAAAATTTCATATGCAGGGGTGCCTGGGTGGCTCAGTCTGTGGACCATCGGACTCTTGATTTTGACTCAGATCATGAATCCAGGGTTGTAGAATCAAGCTTTGGGTCACTGGGCTCTGTAATGACTGTGGAGTCTGCTTAAGATCCTCTCTTTTTCTCCCTCTGCCCCTCTCCCCTACTTGTGTGCGCACTTTCTCTCTAAAAAAAAATTAAAAACAAAAGATTTCATATTTATACTTTTCAGAGACTATGCAAATTTCATAATGTACTGCTCCATATCAAATAGGAATATTGCAGACCTATAGGTTCACATATTCCCTTTATTTATATCATAGTTGTTACATGTAATAAAACAATGTTAATTATCAACCCAGTAAAACAATGTTATGATTTCTGTTTTGAACACCTGTAATTTATAATGAAATTAACAGGGATGAATGGTAAATAGAAAAATACATAGTCTTTTTGCATTAACACAGTTATTTACTATTTCCAATGTTCTTCATTCTTTTCTAAGAATCTGTGTTTTTACCTATTATTATTTCCTTTTAGATTAAAGAGATTTCTTTTCTACTTCTTAAATAGTAGGTCTGTTAGTGATGGATTCTTCTAGTTTTCTTTTATCTGGGTATGTCTTTTATTTGCCTTCATTTCAAAATGATATTTTTATTGGATACAGTTTTTTTTCCTCAGCACATTAAAGAAGCTATTCTACTCCCTCTGTCTTCCATGATTTCTGATAAGAAGCCAACCATTAATCGATTTGTTGTTTCTCTGTAGGTAATATATTGTTCTTGTCTTGCTGCTTTCAGCATTTGTTCTTTATCACGGGCTCTCAGCAATTTAATTGTAATTTGCCTCATCGTGGACGTGTGTGTGTGTGTGTTTGTGTGCGTGAATCTTTTCTGATGCTCATTTAGCTGATTACATTTGTAAATCTCTGATTTAGTCAAATTTGGTAAATTCCTCACAATGATTTCTTCAGTATTTATTTTTCTGCCTGACTCTCACTCTTTCCTCTTTCTTGTATTGCAATAACACATATGTTTTATAGTTTGGTCATATGTACCAGGTATCTGAAGCTCTCTTCTTTTTATTTTTTTATTTTTGTTATTTTTTTTTTTTTTTTTTTGCTTTTCTTCAGCTGGATAATTTCTAAAGCTCTATCTTCAACTTAATTTCCTTCTTTGTCTATTGTATCCTTAGCTATCAAGTCTGCGCAGTGAATTGTATTTCAGAATTATATTTGGTAATTCTAGAATTTCCATTTTTTTCATTGTTTACTTCTCCTTCTCTGATGAAACTTCCCATTCCTCTGCTGAAAAATTTGCTCATTTAAAACATGTTTTGGTACCTGGGTGGCTCAGTCGGTTAAGCTTCTGATTTTGGCTCAGGTCATGATCTCAGTTTTATGAATTCGAGTCCCAAATTTGACTCTCTGCTGACAGCTCAGAGAGCTTAGGATTCTTTCTCTCCCTCTTTCTCTGCTCTTCCTCTGCTCAAGCTATATCTGTCACTCTCAAAAATAAATAACTAAATAAATTGTAAAAATAAAGTAAAATAAAACATGTTTTGTTTTTGTTCATTGAAGATAGTTATAGTAGCTGCTTTAAAATCCTTTTTAGTTTAGTTAAAATATCTGGTCTTTTTGGGGTCAGACTCAATTGATTTTATTTTATCTTGTGACGCTTTTCTGGTTCCTTGTATTTCATGTAAATTTCAAATCTATTGAGGACACTTAGTGTTAGGTAGATTCTTAACTTTGTTTTCTGTAATAAGTATTTGTTCCTTTGTTTTAGTGGGTGATTTTGTTGGCTGGGCTTGAGCTATAAATTTTATCTTTTGTGTAAGTGACTGAGTTCCATTTTTTTTTCTTTTAGCTAGGTTGCTTTGAGTCTTTTCAACATGTGTATTTCAGGGGTCAGCTAGAGTTGTAGATAGCCAGACTTGAGGAATTTTCTTCCAAGGTTTTGCCTTTCCAGGATTACTCCATTTTCTCTTGCGTTCCTGGTTTCCTGGTTTCTGTTTTCCAATTCTTGTAGGATAAAGACCTGTGGAGATTTCTTCCGGAGTCCTGCTGCTGATGTGCACACAGTGTGGACTGTAGTTACCCCAGTGCTAAAATAGTAAGGCCCTTATACAGATTTCTGTTCCTCCATGCTTCAAGTATTTCTGCACAACTCGTGTTGTTGCAGGATTCTCGCACAGAGAGTCATGACACCGAGGCTTTTCTTTCGAGGAAGCAATTTTATTTGTGCTGGCACTGCTCAGTTGGGTTCGTACCCAAAGAACTGAGCGGCCCACATCACATAGCATAGTTTTTTAATGCATTTTCTATTTCTTTGCCTCCTATATATGGTAACACCCGTAAATATGCAGTCTGATTAAGTTGTCTCAGTTTACAAGGCCATAGGGAATGTAGACACCTAGGCGCATATCTAGGTGACCTTGAAGTCTTCTCTCCTCTTTTTCTCTCTCCTTAGGGAGGGGTCCCTACCAGAATGTCTTGTGCAGCATTATGTGAAGATTCTTAGTTGTCTTCTGAAAGGAATTTGTATAACTGAGTCTACTCAGGTCTTCTACTATACTCATAAATAGAAACCAATTTTATTTATTCTCTTTTCTTGGACTGCAGGCTGTTTCAGGAGGTCTCCCTGGACCTTCATCAATATGATAGCTCTTACCCCATAAGCCAAAGAATAATATGACATTTCTGACAACCATCAAGTATGTCTACTACATTAAATATTTGAGAATGGAGAAAGGACTACCAGTTGGCTCTAAGGACTTAGTGGATCCACTGTGAGCTAAATAAGAACCAAATCTCCATTTATAACCTAAACTTATATGTCTCACTTAAGAGAGGGGGCATATAAAATACCTGGTTCTCAAATCTTCAAACGTGTCTCATAGCCTAGAATACCTGAGTATTTCCCTATATCGAATGTATTGTAGCACAAGTAAATGGTGATGAGTCTCACTGGGGAAGAAATGGAATAATCATTACCATATATATATGCTACGGTGTGGCAGGATCACTTTCATTAGTCTTTACATATGTTCCACATCTTAAAACTGGCTCAGGTCTGGGGCAAGATTTCTAGAGTATATCCCCTCAAACTTTTGATGTTCTATCTTTGATTTATTTTTTGTATTGACCATGTTTTCTCAATCTTAGCACTATTGCTATTGCAAGCCAAATAATTGGCTATTATGGAGAATTGTCCTGAACATTTCAGGATGTTTAGCAGCTTCTTTGCCCTCTATCTACTGTATATGAGAGCACCTCCTAAGCTGTGACAGCCAAAAATGTTTCCAGACATTTCCAAATGTCCCCTGGGTGAAGATGGAGATGTCAACATTGTTCTTGATTGAGAAATATTGGTACAAATGAATCAACAATACCCTTGCTAACTGTGCATCTATCTTGCTCTCAGGAAGTTCAATTTCTTTGTTTTTTCCCTTGTTTTTTTTTTTTTAAAGAGAGCACATGAGCAGGGGAGAGGGACAGAGGGAAAGAGAAAGAGAACAGAACAGAAAGAGACGGAGAGAATCGTAAGAAGGCCTCACACTCAGTGCAGAGGCCAACATGGGGCTCAATCCCATGACCCTGGGATCATGACCTGAGCCAAAATGAGAAGAAAGATGTTCAACCAACTGAACTACCCAGGCATCATAGAAGTTCAATTTCTCTCAAGCATTTTCATAATTACCTTCAAGTCAGATAACCTAGTTGACACTTTTCCTTTGTCCACTTAATAAAATAATTTTACTTCTCTTGCTTTTGACTATAAAATGCCATAATTCTCCCCTCAATTACATTTGAGATACTATCATCACTATTTCAATTAGAAAGCCCCCGCTAACATCATGCTTTCTCCCAGAGTCCTTGCCATCATGTAAAATGTTTTGTTCAGTTGGCAAACTCATCTTTGTTGGCAAACTTCTACTCTCTTTTCTCCATTACCATAGGGATGAATCCCCTAGTCCCATAGCTCCTGCTATGCAGGAACTGGTCCCAGTTCCTGCAACTCTGTTGACATATAGTCCTTTTTCTCCCTTAGCCAGCCCAGAATTTCTACCTTTTGGTTATGCTGAGATTTTACTTTAATCATGGGTCTAGGGGCCAGAAGGAGAAAAAGAGGTAGATTCTGAGTGGGTGCACAGGTTGGTTTATGAGGCAAAATCCCCTATGTAACCATGAGATGAGAATTAGTCTTTAAAAAGGAGAAATGGGCCATTTGTACAGACTCTGATGAATCAGGTGAATTTCCCCTTTTGCTATTGAAGAAATGAGTCTCTTTATTCAAGATGGTTTTCTGTTAGACATTGCCTTATATTCTTGATCACCTATTCTGAACTTTATATTGTCTATCTTCATTGTATAGGTAACTCTCAGTGGCCAACATCAATTCCATAATTGTATAGTATAATTAACATTTTCTCCATATTTCTCAAACTTCTGAGATATCACAACAGCCAGCATTCTCCCTTCTAATGACTTCCTGTCTCAGTTCACCACAAAGGAGTTTTAACAACTGTATCACTACAGCTTGCTAGATTTATCAATATTGCACATTATTACCAAGATTGGAGTCCCTACCACCAGTCAGTTCATGATCCAAATCTAAAAATCCCACGTTAGAATTGCTTCCTAGTACCAAATTGTCTCATGAGGGGTCTAGGAAATAGACTCTCAGATGGACATTTCTGTAAGGATGGTTTATCACTGGGTGCTTTGGTTAACAATGCCAGTAAGGAAATGAGGGATGCAGAAGTGGGAAGCAGTAGTTATCCTGCAATACCATTTTAGCACAGGTGTCAAATGGTCCTGTGGGAGATTCTGGGCCTAGAATGCACCATCAGGATTGTCCCTCATATTGAAGGAAGGGTACTGAATCTTCATATGAATACCCTCCTCTCATCAACTGATCATTGTATATGCTCTGCCCAGGACACTCTATAACTTTGGGTGATTTAGATTTATATGAGTATAGTCATATACTCATCCCAGTTCTAAAGGAGGGTCAAGACTGCACACAACATCATCCACTATAGCCTACTTCTAGAATCTCTGTTTACTATGGGTACCAACTTCAATACTTCTATATCACTTCCACCCAAGTTTTGGTCTTCTGATTGCACTTAGTGCTGATGATATTAACATTTTCTTCAAAGATACTTAAAAAAAAAAAAAAAGACTTGCTTAATGTTTAGTGCTTTAGCACCTAGTTCTTTTTTAAAATAGTTTATTGTGAAGTTGATTTCCATATAATACCCAATGCTCATCCCCACAAGTGCCCTCCTCCATGCCCATCACCTCCCTTCCCCTCCCCCCCACTCACATCAGCCCTCAGTTTGTTCTCAGCACTCAAGAGTCTCTCATGGTTTGCCTCCCTCCCTCCCTCTCCCCCACTATTTTCCCCTTCTTCAGCACCTAGTTCTAAGCTCAAATTTAAATTCTCTTTTATAAATGGAAACAATCTTCTTAAAGATTACCCTTACTTTTTCTGAACACAGGAGAATATGATTTATTCAGCAAACTGCACAGTTGTAAGTACATGTCCACTAAGGATTAGGAAAAAAAATATTAAATGTGGCGAGAACTACCCAGATCTCCCTTCATGAAAGTAAGATCTTTTTTGCTCCAGTTGTTTTGAGTGCTGTTGACAAATAGCCTTCAGCATTCAGTCTCTCCAGGACTGCCTTTGCTACAGAGAGCTGCCTTTGCCTGGGTCGTGCTCTTCCCAGGACAAGGCGCATCTGATCAGTGTAGGAGTATAAAGACCCCACCATGTTAGCTCTGATGAGACAGCTCTGATGTCTATTATAGTTGCAGAACTCTGTACACTTACTCGAAGTTGCCTTTGAGTCTCTATCACACGTTGGCTTCTTCTTCTGTTCAATTTTGCTTCTTTCTCTCCTCTTCCACAAGAGTTGATGCCAAGAGCACTTCTAAATAAACATCCAACACACTAAGCACTTTCTCTGGTCTGCTTCTTGATGTACTTGAAGTGCTAAAGTATGACATGAGGTGAACTTATTTGTATATATTTAAAACATTGAAATCACTGCTTATATCTCTTCTGTATACGAGTAGAGTATTAATTTGGAACTCCTACTATAACATTCCAGGTAATTACAGGATAATTGGATAACCATTGTCTAAGTTGGTTACTTTATAAATTTCTGTAGAAGTGGTAACTCTCTCTTTTTCATTCTCATTGTCATATATACTGGAGGGTATATGAAAAAGAGCAAGACAAAATAAGACAACTTTGTGCAATGCTATTTTACTAGATTAATAAAACTGAATCTTCAATAATGTACAAATTTGAGCATTTTACTAAACTACGACATGCTTACTACTAAATCGTTTTGCAGTTCCTTTATATATACTACCTTCATAATACACTGGTTAAGCAAATTCATGTTTTTTAATCTTTTTCAAATACTGTTTTGAACACTTAGCTGAATTTAGACAATTAGGAAAAAAACTAAGCTTTGGAGGTTGATGATTAGGCAAAACTGAGCTAATGACTAATGACTGAATTTCATTCCCCAGGACCCAGAGTAGCTTNCTCCGCCATCTTGCCCCCTCCGATCTGAGATTGCCTTTTGTAAATAAAAAATGAAGAGTAACCTAATCCTGTATCACCTTTTTTTATGAAAATGTCTTTTCCTTAGACATGATCCTTTTGATACAGGGCAGCCTCTCAGAAAGGTATACTTTGGGAAAATGAGAATGCTCATTTGTATAGACAGTCCTCAACTTATGATTTTTCAACTTTACAGTGGTATCAAAGTGATACATTCTCCGCAGAAACTATACTTAGAATTTTGAATTTGGATCTTTTGCCTGGCTGGTGATATGCAGCCTGAAATTTTCTTATGACGTGGGGCAGGGGTGGTGAGCCGCAGCTTGCTGTCAGCCATGCCATCAAGAGAGTCAATGACTGATTTGGTTACAACTACCTGTACCCATACAGCCATTCTGGCTTCACTTTCAGTCCAATATTCATTAAATTACCTGAGATATTCAAATCTCTATTATAAAATACATTTTGTGTTAGATAATTTTGCCCAACCATAGACTGTTGTATTTTGAGCTTGTTTAAAGTAGACTGGGCTAACCTATGATGTTTTGTGTATTAGATATCTTGAAGACATTTTTGGCTTACAGTATTTTCAACTTAGGATGGTTTTAGCATGACAGAAGCCTACTATAAGTTTTTGGAAGATGTGTAGTTATGAATGAAAACTGGGGCACCTGGGTGGCTCAGTTGGTTAAGTGTCCATCTTTGGCTCAGGTCATGATCTTGCAGTTCATGAATTTGAGCCCCACATCTGGCTCTGTGCTGATAGCTCAGAATATGAAGCCTGATTCATATTCTGCCCCTCGCTCTCTCTCGCTCTCTCGCTCTCTCTCTCTTTCTCTCTCTCTCTCTCTGTCCCTCCCGGGCTCACACTCTGTTTCTCTCTTTCAAAAATAAATAAACATTAAAAATATGTGAATAAAAACCAACATGTAACCCTCTGAATCCCAAAATGTAGCTCCAATGGCTGCATTCTAACTATAAATTAAATTTTTTTTTCTAATAGAGTACTCAGTAGATATACTAGCTTCAGGGGAATACTGTGTACCAATGTGACCTCTTGTCTCCTTACCTGGACATTTTCAAACTAGGATATTTTCTTTAAGGAGAAAATATGAGAAATATGGCTTTTGGAAATTTAGCATTCGCATTATTGAACAAGCCCTTACTTTGAATTACCCATAATGGCTACCATGGACTTATTATTACATAGTAAGTATTATTCACCCCATTTAATAGTCTTACCTTGATGAGAATCATCAAAGGTAAGCATTATACATTTCCTCACACACGTTTAATAGGGAAGCCCAAGGTCACACTGTTAGTAAATGAAACTATCGAATTTCAACCTAAGACTGTCGGCATCTGTCTAACATTTATTCAGTGTGTATGCTGCATCTGAATTATTCTTCTATGTTTATGTTTTTTAAGTCATTCATTATGGTAGTTAATTCATGCAACATCTCTTTACTGAATAACTGCTATGACCAGGCAAGTTTTGGGCACTGAAGCTTCAGTAGTGAACAAACAAAAAATGTCCTTGAGTTCAGAAGCTCCTATGAATTTGAAGATATAGAAAACAAAATAAATATTTACTGTGACAAATGATGATAACTATTATGAGAAAAAATGAAGCAAGGCATTAAAGAGTTCTCAAAACTATCCAACATGGCAGAAGTTACCTTTATTTCTTATATTTGAGACACTGAATAGTTAAGTACCTTACCCAGTATTAGTGAGAGCTTATAAATGACCAGTAAGATCAGATTCTTTGACTGCCTAGTGGCAGAATCTGCGGACTTTCCAGGATCAGGCTCATTCTCTATTTCTCATCTTGTGTCTCTCTTATTCCTTATTATTATCAGTGATGGCGTCTGATTTTAGACTCATTCTTTGAAGCAATGAATTATGTTTTAATTGACATCATTATTAACCATGTGCAAATCAAAATGTTATACATTTCTGAAGTGTGTTGGAATTTCTCTGTATTGATCACTGACACTCCTTTTATTGATTATAAGAGCAATCAGAGTTTGATACTAAGTGATTTTGCAAAATCTTTCCTTTCTGTTGATGAAACAATAAAAATCATAAACCCATTTATTGATTCTTTGACTAATTCCTGCTGTGGCAAACTGATACTTACCAAATGTAGGCATACAGTTTTTTTAGATTTCTCATGCTGTTTCAATATGTTCGCAGGCAAGTTGACAATGGGGTATTTTGATTTTCTACGACTTATGCGAGGCTTGTGAGTGGGATGCCCCTAAAATAGTGATACTGCTCTTTTTAAATATTGATGATTTAATGTTAGTACAGAAGTAGGAACTCAAATGAGTATTTTAGGGTGGGTAATAATCATGTTCTGATTTAACTTTCCCTCAGATCTGGGACTCTTCGGCATTACACCAGTGTAACCGGAAGCCCCTTTCCAAGTCAAAACACCTTTACCATGGCTTCCAGTTCTGCGGGTACTAACTGTATAAACTTGGGCTAACCTCTTACCACCTCTTCAAATTTTAGTTTCATCATCTGTAAAAGTGGCCGTGATGCCATTTATCTTGGAGGCCCTGTAAAAGTTAAACATAATAATTCATGTTAAAGTATTTTCTAAAATATAAAGAGGAATATAAGGAGAGAATGGAAAACTTACACCCTCTTTATTAGCTGAAATTAAACACATTATGATTGATCTCCATCCAGTGTAAGGGGACATGATACACAGCCTAGCTGAGCTATGTTCTTATTTTTTCTTACACTCTCCTAGAGCTAATCATGTTATATTCATACAGATATTCAAGATGTGGTTGACAGATTTTAAACTAAATGTAGTTGTTAAGATTCTTTTTCCTGTTTAAAATTCTACTTTTATCACTTCAGAAATGTCATCCTAAGAACACATGCTGACAGATGATTGAGGGTTCTACTCTGAAGCAATGTAGAAAGCAAATGCATTCTTGAGGGAAAAGTAAATTAGAAATATTGGATTCATTAGAAGGCGCATAAGCTTTTGTGATCTGTCTGTTAGCAACACCTGTCTTACCTAGAGAGATTTGATTTATCAGAACCATCACATCAATGAATTCAGAAGCAGGAAATATTAAAATGCACATTGAAGTTTTTAAAAAAATCCACTCTGGTATAGAGGAAATGAGGTTACTAACATGATCTCGATGGACAAAAAAGAATGGAAAGGATTTGGAAAACAGTGGGTAGTGATACCAGAGTTCCTTTGGCATAACACTTTTAAAGTCAAAAGCATCTATTTTAAAATAAATCTGAAGCAGCATGCATTTCTTATCTAACTTTACTGAGGTCAAAGCAAAGCATCGTATCTAAAATAGGTCAGCACACACACACACGCACACACACACACACACACCTGCAAAACAAATATAGAACAATCTATGACATTCTAGCTTCTGCTCTCTTATTAAGTGTACTTAAATAAAGATGAGCCATGAAATCTATAGCAGGAAACTAAAGCTAGCTCCATTAAGTCATTTTTGCTTGGGTGCCCACCAAAACTGGGAATTCCTCTAAGAGAGTAGTCCTTTAAATGTTCTCAGTTAAACAACTGAATTCACAAGTTTTGTTTAACAATAAAACAAAACTGGAAAATCTACAAAGTAAATATTAAAATTTTAATATGTCAATATTAAAAAACAGTACTGCACAAATGGCCAAATAAGGAATCAAGTGGCAAATCAAAATAAGTCTCAAAACAAAACAAAATCCCAAAATGTATGGGATGAAGCAAAAGCAGATGTTTGAATGGAATCTATGTTATAAATGCTTGTATTAAGAAAACAGTTCAAAAGACAACGTTGCACTGCAAGGAGCTAGAAAAAAGAAGCTTATCACAAATTTAGTAGAGGAAGAAAATAACAAAGAGAAATTATAAATAAATAAAATTGAGACCAGAATAAACAATAACAATATTGAGAGCAATGACCAGTTAAAAAAAAAAAGTTGACAATGCTTTAACTACATTAACTAAGAAAAATAAAAAAGAAGACTCAAAAGCCAAAAAAATCAGAAAACTTAGAAAAAATGTATAATTCCTAAAATCGCACGTTACTGTGATTGAATTATGAATCCTGAGTTTATGAAATAAGAAATCTTCTTAGACCAATAACAAGAAGGAAAGTTGAATTAGAAATAAAAAATCTAACACAGTAAAGTCCGAGACCACGTGGTTTCCTTGGTGAATTCTACCAAACATTAAAAAAAAAATTAACAACGATCTTTATCAAAATCTTACAAGTAAGTTTGGAAATACTCTTGGTAAAAGGGCTGGGTGGCTCAGTCGGTTGAGCGTCTGACTTTGACTCAGGTCATGATCTCGCACTCTGTGAGTTCAAGCCCCATGTTGTGCTCTGCGCTGACAGCTCAGAGCCTGGAGCCTACTTGGGATTCTGTATCTTTCTGTCTCTGCCCCTCCCCCACTCACAGTCTCTTTCTCTCAAAAATAAACACTAGAACATTTTTTTAAAAAAGGAAATATTCTTGGTATGATTTCAGTCTTCTTACATTTGGAATATTTGTTATGTCTCTTTTTACGCGATTTAACTAGGGGATTCTTCTGTGGGTACTTGAAGAAATATTTTTCTTGAATGGAATGTCTTATAGAACTGTATATTCTGAAGTATGCTTCAAGTGAAAAATGTTCCTGTTGGAAAAAGTAACTTTAAGTGAGGGTACTCATTTAAAATAAAGCATATAAGAGAGGAGGTGGGAGGGGGGAATGGGTGAAATAGGTGAAGAGGATTAAGGTTACACTTATCATGATGAGCACTGAGTAGGTATAGAATTGCTGAGTCACTATATTTACACCTGAGATTAATATAACACTGTGTGTTAACTAGACTGGAATTAAAATTAAAAACATAATAAAAACTACAGTTTTGTCATCAGTTCAGAAGACTTAAAGAACTGGATAGAGCCATGTGGTGAGCTTTTTGGATTTTTTTTTTGTTTTTTTCTTCCGAGTTTTTATTTAAATTCAAGTTAGTTAATGTATAGTGTAATATGGGTTAAGGGAGTAGAATTTAGTGATTAATCAATGACATACAACACTAAGTGCTCAACACAACAAATGCCCTCCTTAATACCCATCATCCATTTAGCTCATCCCCCCCACCCAATTCCCCTCCACCAACCCTCAGTTTGTTCTCTATAGTTGAGTCTCTCCTTCCAGAATTTGTCCCTACATAGTGGGATCCTTTAAGGCATCAGGTTTTGAATTCCAGCCAAAGCACCTGGTAGGTGCTGGAGACTGTGGAGCAAGGCAAGCTGGCCTCATGGCCTACTCTGTGAGGGATGCCTGAATAGCATGGTTTGGAACACCCATCTGGGGAGGAGAAACAGGGGTGTTGCCATTTTCCTCCCCGTAAACACCAGGGAACAGGACAGTGGCCCGCAGTGGTGGTGAGATGCACTTACACCAAACACCTCCCTCTGTGCCTAGTAACTGCTTATCTACCAGAGTGAGATTCACACTGACCTAACCAGACCACTTCTCCAGACCAGCACAGCTGCCTGTCCCAAGGCACCAACACACAACTGTCCTGTGGTTTTGTATGTTAGTCTGCTTTGTTGGTTTATTTAATTATTAATTTTTTCTTTTCTTCCCTTCTCTTTTCCCTTCTTTATCTTTCTACTCACCTCTTTTTCCTTCCCGCTTTGGAATCAGCCTCAGAGTTTCTGATTTGAGTTTTGGTTGATTCTTACTGTATATCTATACTATTTTTTTCTTTTTCGCACTGTTCTGGTTGTTTGTTTCATCAGGAATTTTTACTCAATTCTTTTTACATCTTTTATGTATCTCCTTTTTTTATTTTCCTCTCTTTATTTCTGGGTAAAGCCCTATAGTTTCCTTCATTCCCTGTCTGGTCTTTTTTCCCACCCCTGTAATTTCTCTCTTTGTTTGAGATAAGGTGTCTTCTTCCCCAACCCAACCCCCCTATTATTATTTAGAATAATAGTCATAAGACTAATAGCTGGTCTTGAAAAAAAGCATAGAAGACAGAAAACTATCACAGCAGATAACTGGAACCTAAGAAATAGTCTTGATGAATTAAGAAATGCTGTCATGGGGGCACCTAGGTGACTCTGTTGGTTGAGCATCTGACTTCAGTTTAGGTCATGATCTCATGGTTTATGAGTTTGGACCTCACATTAGGCTCTGTGCTGACAGCTCGGAGCCTGGAGCCTGCTTCAGATTCTGTGTCTCCCTCTCTCTCTGCACCTCCCCTACTCGCTCGCTCTCTCTATCACTCTCTCTCTCAAAAATAAATAAACATTAAAACATTTTTTAAAAAGAAGAAATGCTGTCATGAGTTTCAAAATAAAATAGATGCAGTGATGGCAAGGATGGGAGAAGCAGAGGAGAGACTAGGGAAAATAAAAGATAAAATTATGGGAAATGAATAAGATGACAAAAGGAGAGAAATTACTAGACCATGAGGGGAGAATTAGAGACCTAAGTGATTCAATGAAAGAAAATAATATCCCTATCACTTGAGTTACAGAAGAGGAAGAGAGAGAGAAAGGGGTAGAAGGTTTATTTGAACAAATTATAGCTGAGAACTTCCCTAATCTGCAAGAGGAAATAGGCAACCAAGTCTAGAAGACACAGAAAACTCCCTTCAAAATCAACAAAGACAGGTCCATTCCACATATATCATAGTAAAATTGTCAAAATACAAAGATAAAGAATTCTGAAAGCAGCTAGGAACAAACCAGCCTTAAGCTACAATGGTAAACACATAAAGGTAGTAGCAGACCTGTCCACTGAAACTTGGCAGGCCAGAAGAGAGTGGAAGGAAATATTCAATGTACTGCAAAATATGCAGCCAAGAATCCTTTATCCATCAAGGCTGTCATTCAACATTGACAGATAAAGACTTTCCCAGACAAACAGACTAAAAGAGTTCATGACCACTAAACCAGTCCTGTAGGAGATCCTAAGGGGGGCTCTGTGAGTGGAAAGCAGCATTGATTACAAAGGACCAGAGACACCACCATAGCATGAAACTTATAGATAACATAATGACACTAAATCCATATCTGTCAGTAATCACTCTGAATGTAAATGGACTAAATGCCCCAATCAAAAGACATAGGGTATCACAATGGATAAAAAAAACAAAACCCAAGATCCATCTATTTATTGTCTATGAGAGACCTATTTTTATTTTTTATTTTATTTTTTAAATGTTTTTTATTTCTGAGAGAGAGAGAGATAGCGTGAGCAGGGGAGGGTCAGAGACAGAGAGGGAGACACAGAATCTGAAACAGGCTCCAGGCTCTGAGCTGGCAGTCAGCACAGAACCTGACGCGGGGCTCGAACCCACGAACTGTGAGATCATGACCTGAGCCAAAGCCGGACGATTAACCGGCTGAGCCGCCAGGCGCCCCGGGAGACCTATTTTAGACCTGAGGACACTGCAGATCGAAAATGAAGGGATGGAGAACCATATATCATGCTACTGGATGTCAAACAGAAGCCAGAGTAGCTGTATTTATATCATACAAACTAGATTTCAAATTAAAGGCTGTAACAAGAGATGAAGAAGGGCATTATATCATAATTAAGGAGTCTATTCATCAAGAAGAGCTAACAATTACTTATGCTAAACATTTGCTTATGCCCCCAATGGCCCAAATATATCAATCAATTAATCACAAAATGTAAATAAATGTATAGATAACATACTGTGATTGTAGGGGACTTTAATACTCCACTTACAGCAATGGACCAATCTCTAGGCAGAACATCAGTAAGGAAAAAATGGCTCTGAATGACACATTGGGCCAGATGGATTTAACAGATACATTTAGAGCTTTTCATCCCAAATCAGCAGAATACACATTCTTCCTGAGTGCACATGGAATATTCTCCAAAATAGATTACATACTGGGTCACAAAAGAGCCCCAAACAATATAAAAGGATTGAGATCATACCATGCATATTTTCAGATCACAACACTATGACTTGAAATCAACCACAAGAAAAAAATTGGAAATCCTCCAAGTATATGGAGATTAAAGAACATCCTACTAAAGAATGATGTGTCAACCAGGAAATTAAGGAAGAAATTTAAAAATATACAGAAACAAATGAAAATGAAAACACAGCAGTCCAAATCCTTTGGGATGTAGCAAAGGCAGGCCTAAGAGGAAAATAAACTTCAATCCAAGCCTGTCTCAAGAAGCAAGAAAGATCCCAATATAGACCCTAACCTCACGCTTAAACGTACTAGAAGCAGAGCAGTAACGAAAACCCTAAGCCATCAGCAGAAGAAAAATAATAAAGATTAGAGCAGGAATAAATTACATAGGATCTAAAACAAACAAAAAACAAAACAAAAACAAAAAACAAACAGTAGAACAGATCAGTGAATCTGAGAGTATTTTTTGAAAGAATAAACAAAATTGATAACCCTGTAGCCAGATTTCTCAAGAAGAAAAGATAGAGGACCCAAATAGACAACATCATGAATGAAAGAGGAGAAATCACAATCAACACCACAGAAATACAATTATTAGAAAATACTATCAAAATTATATGCCAACAAACTGAACAATCTGGAAGAAATGTACAAATTCCTAGACACCCACACACTACCAAAACTCAAATGGGAAGAAATAGAAAATTTGAACAAACCCAACTGAAGTAATTGAATCTGTTATCAAAAATGTCACAATAAATAAGAGTTCTGGGCCAGATGGCTTCCCTGGGGAATTCTATTAGACATTTAAAACAGAGTTAATACCTATTCTTCTCAAGCTTTACCAAAAAATAGAAATGGAAGGAAAACTTCCAGGCTCAGTCTTTGAAGCCAGCATTATCTTGATTCTCAAACCAAAGGAGAATTCTCCTTTACACACCAATATCTCTGTTACTCATGGATGCAAAAATTCGTAACAGCATACTAGTAAATCAAATTCAAAAGTATATTGAAAGAATTATTCACCATGATTAAGTGGGATTTATTCCTGGGTTATAGGGCGGGTTCAATATTCAAAAATCAATCAATGTGATACATCACATTAATAGAAGAAAGGATAAGAACCATATGACCCTGTCAGTAGATGGAGAGAAAGTATTTGACGAAATACAACATCCTTTCTTAATAAAAACCCTCAAGAAAATCAGGATAGAAGGAACATACCTTAACATCATAAAAGCCATAAATGAAAGGTCCACAGCTAATATCATCCTCAAAGGGGAAAACCTGAGAGCTTCCCCCTTGAGATCAGGAACACAACACGGATGTCCACACTTACCACTGGTGTTTAACATAGTGTTGAAAATCCTAGCCTCAGCAATCAGAGAACAAAAGGAAATAAAAGGCATCCAAATTGACAAAGAAGTCAAACTTTCACTTTTTACAGATGACATGATACTCTACATGGAAAACCCAAAGACTCCACCAAAAAAACTGCTAGAACTGATACATGAATTCAACACAGTCACGGAATATAAAATCAATGCACAAAAATTGGTTGCGTTTCTATACAGCAATAATGAAACAACAGAAAAAGATATCAAGGAATTGATCCCATTAACGATTGTACCAAGAACCACGAAATACCTAGAAATAAACATAACCAAAGAGGTATAAGATCTGTACACTGGAATCTATAGAAAGCTTATGAAAGACACTGAAGAAGATGCAAAGTGGAAAAATATTCCATGCTCATGGATTGGAAGAACAAATATTGTTATAATGTTGATACTACCCAAAGCAATCTATGCATACAAGGCAATACCAATCAAAATAGCACATTCTTCATAGAGCTAGAATAATCATAAAATTTGTGTGGAACCACAAAAGACCTTGAATAATCAAAATAATGAGGAAAAAGAAAGCTAAAGCTGGAGGCATTACGATCCCAGACTTTAAGCCTGTACAACAAAGCTGTCATCATCAAGACAGTATGGTATTGGCATAAAAACCAGACACATAGACCAATTTAATAGAATAGAGAACCCAGAAATGGACCCACAAACCTATGGCCAACTAGTATTTGACATAGCAGGAAAGAGTATCCAGTGGAAAAAAGACAGTCATTTAACAGATGATGGTGGGAGAACTGGACAGCAACACACATAAGAACGAAACTGGACCAGTTTCTTACACCATACACAAAAATAAATTTAAAAGTGGATGGAAGACCTACATATCAGATGGGAAACTATCATAATCCTAGAGGAGAAAACAGGCAACAACCTCCTCAGTCGCAGCAACTTCTTACTTGACATGCCTCCAAAGTCAAGGAAAATAAAAGCAAAAATGATCTACTTGGACCTCATTAAGATAAAAAACTTATGCACAGCAAAGGAAGCATTCAACAAAATTAAAAGGCAACCAACAGAATAGGAGAAGATATTTTCAAATGACATATCGAATAAAGGGTTAGTATCAAAAAATCTATAAAGAACTTAAATTCAATACCCCCCCCAAAAAAACCCAAATTACCCAGTTAAGAAATGGGAAAAGGACATGAATAGACACCTTTCCAAAGAAGACATCCAGATGGCTAACAAACACATAAAAAGATGCTCAACATCACTCATCATCAGGGTGATTGTATTTACAAGTTAAACTTGTATTTACAAGTTAAAACCACATTAAGATACCACCTTGCACCACTCAGAGTGACTAAAATTAACAACTCAGGAAGCAACAGATGTTGGCAAGGATGTGGAGAAAGGGGAACACTCTTGCACTGATATGCAAACTGATACAGCCTCTTTGGAAAACAGTGTGGAGTTTCCTCAAAAATTAAAAATAGAATTAACCTATGACTCAGCAATAGCACTATTAGGAAACAGGAATGTTGATTCATAGGGGCAAATATACTCCAATGTTTATAGCAGCACTGTCAACAATAGCCAAATTATGGAAAAAGCCCAAATGTCTATCAACTGATGAATGGATAAAGAAGAGGTGGTATGTGTGTATGTATGTATATACACACAATGGAGTACTACTCAGTGATGAAAAAGAATGAAATCTTGCCATTTGCAACAACATGGATGGAACTGGAGGGTATTATGCTAAGCGAAATAATCAGAGGAAGACATATATCCCATGTTTACACTCATATGTGAAATTTGAGAAGCCTAACAGAAGACCATGGTGTGGGAGCCCGACAGTGACCACAAGAAAGTGTGGTTAGGGATGTGGGGATGTGCCTGCACACGGGGCTCCCTGCCTGGGCAAAGCATGCCTGCAAACAGGGTGCTCTGNTCTGTGTTGTACCTACTGGCCATGCTCAGCCTTCTTTTACAAAAAACTTTACAAGGACCCAATGAACCCTATACTGATTTTCTTGGTAGATTGCTGGTGGCTGTTGAGCGGGATGTTGGACGTGATGAAATCTCGGAGATACTTTTGCAGACACTTGCTTTTGAAAATGCAAACCCAGAATGTAAACATGTTTTGGGCCCTTTAAAAGGGCAGGGAGCTTCTATAGCTGAATATATTAGAGCTTGTTCAGGAGTGGGAGGAACTGAACATAATGCTGCTGTTTTTGCTACTGCTTTGGCTCAGGCTATGAAGCCCTCTAAGGGCGGACATCGTTACCATTGTGGGAAGCCTGGACATACGAAAAAGGATTGCAGAAAATTGAGGGCAAAACAAGGAGATACAAAACGAAATAAGCCCCCTGGGCTTTGCCGCCGATGCGGCAAGGGGCTTCATTGGACCAATGAATGTCGTTCTAAAACTGATAAATACGGCAATCCTATTGGCAGCCCACATTCAGGAAACTACTTAGCGGGCCTCAGTCCCCGGGGCCCAAGAACAATGCCGGGGACTCAATTGGCTGCGCCTCCCACTCCTCAAGTAACCCCTTTGTTTTCCAACAACCCTTAGAGATGACTGCAACACCATGGGGGAAGGAAAGGGAAAAAAAGTTAACAAACAGAGAGGGAGACAAACCATAAGAAACTCTTAAATACAGAGAACTAACTGAGGGTTGATGAGGGTGATGGGCAGGGGGACGGGTAAAATGGTTGATGGGCATTGGGGAGGGCACTTGGTGGGATGAGCACTGGGTGTTTTATATAAATGATGAATCATGGGAATCTATTCCCAAAGCCAAGAGTATACTGTATACACTGTATTTGCTAACCTGACAATAAAAGAGTCTCTTATGGTTAGCCTCTCTGTCTTTTATCTTATTTTATTTTTTCTTCCCTTCCCCTCTGTCCATCTGTATTTTTTCTTAAAATCCACATATGAGTGAAGTCATATGGTATTTGTCTTTCTCTGACTTATTTTTACTTAATATAATATACTTTAGTTCCATCTACATCATTACAAATGGCAAGATTTCACTCTTTTTGATGGCTGAGTAATATTACATTGTATATACATATTCTTTACCCAGTCATCAGTGGATGGATATCTGGGCTCTCTACATAATTTGGCTATTGTTAACAGTGCCTCTATAGACATTGGGGTGCATATGTCCCTTTGAATCAGCATTTTTGTACTTTTGATAAATATCTAGTAATGCAATTGCTGAATCATAGAGTCATTTTATTTTTAGTTTCTTGAGGAACTTCCACATTGTTCTCCAGAGTGGCTGCACCAGTTTGTATTCCCACTAACAGTGCAAGGGGGTTCCCCTTTCTCTGCATCCTTGCCAACACCTGTTGTTTCTTGTGTTGTTAATTTTTGCCGTTTTGTCAGGTGTGAGTTGGTATCTCATCGTGGTTTTGATTTGTATTTCCCTAATGATGGGCAATATTAAGTGTCTTTTCATGTGTCTTAGCTGGATGTCTTCTTTGGAAAAGTGTCTATTCATGTCGTTTGCCCATTTCTTAAGTGAGTTATTTGTTTTTTGGGTGTTAAGTTTATAAGTTCTTTATAGACTTTGGATACTAAACCATTATCAGATATGTCTCCTATTATTAGCTATATTCTCCCATTCTATATGCTGCCTTTTAGTTTTGTTGAATGTTTCTTTTGCCAAGCAGAGTTTTTATCTTGATGAAGTCCCAATATTTCATGTTTGTCCTTGTTTCCCTTGCCTTTGGCAATGTGTCTAGTAAGAAGTTGCTGTGGCCAAGGTCAAAGAAGTTTCTGCCTGTGTTCTAAGACTTTGGTAGTTTCCTGTCTCAAATTTTTAATATATTTTTGTGTATGGTATAAGAAAGTGGTCCAGTTTCATTCTTCTCATGTAGCTTTCCAGTTTTCCCAACAGCATGTGATGAAAAGACTTTGTTCCATTGGATATTCTTTCCTGCTTTGTCAAAGATGACCTGACTATATAGTTGTGCCCATTTCTGGGTTCTCTATTCTGCTTTTCTGCCAGGCCCATACTGTCTTGATAATTACATCTTTGTAATACAGCTTGAGGTCTGGAATTGTGATGCCTCCCATTTGTTCTTTTTTAACATTGCTTTGATTATTCAGGGTGTTCTCTTGTTCCATACAAAATTTGGAAGCTCTTTGCTCTAGCTCTCTGAAAAATACTGGTGTTGTTTTGATAAGGATTGCTTCAGGAGAATTCTACCAAACATTTAAAGAAGTGTTAATGCCTATTCTTCTGAAATAGTTCCAAAAATAGAAATGGAAGGAAAACTTACAAACTCATTCTATGAGGGCAGCATTACCTTGATTCCAAAACCAAAGACCTCACTAAAATGGAAAATTAAAGACCAATATCCCTGATGAACATGGATGCAAACGTTCTCAATAAGATACTAGCAAATCAAATTCAACAGTACATTAAGAGAATTATTCACCATGATCAAGGGGGATATATTCCTGGGCTGTAGGGCTGGTTCAGTATCTGCAAATCAACCAACATGAAATACCACATTAATGAAAGAAAGGATAAGAACAATATGATCATATGCAAAAAGTGACAAAATACATCCTTTCTTAATAAACCCTTAAGAATATGGAGATAGAAAGAAATACCTCAGCATCATAAAGACCATATACAAAATACACACAGCTAATATCACCATTAATAGGGAAAAATAGAGCTTTTCTCCTAAAGTCATAAACACAAAAGAGATGTCCATCCGCTTTCACCACTGTTCGGGAAGTGTTAGCCTCAGCAATCAGATATCAAAAGCAAATAAAAGGCATCCACATTGGCAAGAAGTCAAACTTTCCCTAGTTGAAGATGACATGATACCCTATGTAGCAACCCCAAAAGACTCCACCAAAATACTTCTAGAACTAATACATGAACTCAACAAAGTTGCAGGATACAAAATCAATGTATATAAATCTGTTGCATTTCTATACACCAATAATGAAGCAGCAGAAAGAGAAATCAAGGAATCAATCCCATCAACAACTACACCAAAAACTGTATCATAACTAGGAATAAACCTAACCAAAAAAGTAAAAGATAATGTACTCTGAAAACTCTGGAATACTTATGAAAGAAATTAAAGAAGACACAAAGAGGGGCGCCTGGGTGGCTCAGTCGGTTGAGTGGCCGACTTCGGCTCAGGTCATGATCTCACGGTTCGTGGGTTCGAGCCCCACATCTGGCTCTGTGCTGACAGCTAGCTCAGGGCCTGGAGTCTGCTTCGGATTCTGTGTCTCCCTCTCTCTATGACCCTCCCCTGCTCATGCTGTCTCTATCTCTCTCTCAAAAATAAATAAAATATTAAAAAAAAAAAAGAAGACACAAAGAAATGGGAAAACATTCCATTCTCATGGAATGGAAGAGCAGATATTGTTAAAATGTCTATACTAGTATTTCTTGTCTTGAAATATACATGGCAATATAACTTAAATAAATAAGGATATTTAATGTGTAAAGTTGATTAATGATTGCTTCTAGTCATGGGCAACTTTAACCTGAACACCTGGAGTCCATCTTATTCAACTTTATTGTGGGGAGAAAAAAAAAAAACTGATGAGGTAAAATTCACAAAATATGTTGTCAGGTTAAAGTTTGAATTACAGTTTATAAATAAGTTTTGACAGTGCCTGCACCAAAAAGCAATTTGGAAAGTCCAAAATCAGTTTAAAAATATTATAAAAATTTAATGTCCTGGGATCTATAAAAAAGCACCCTATCATTTGGATAGTGTTGACCTTAAGGTGTAATATGCTATGCCCACACCTGTCAAATACATCAAGGAAGCATTATCTCGAATTCACTAGGTTTTGAGGTCACCAGGTCTCTTTCACAGTAAGACATGGAATTATAAGAGGGGCATTCCATACTTTAATTGAGCACAGAAGGGTCTACCTAAAGGGTCAATCTCCTCTTGAGGACTACCAACTAGAACACTGAAAAAAAAAAAGAAAAAATAATAGGAAAAAAGTTAGTGGTTTGTAAGTGGATACGTGACTGAAAAAATATATTTTGTTACTATAAATATGCTAAATTTGAAAATTTCTGAAGTTCTACAAACCCATTGCATCTCATCCTTATTCTGATAAATTCAGATAAGTTAATAAATCATTTCTTGATATATCTACATTGCTTTATGGATTTTGCTCAGCTGTTGAAATTATTGTATTGAATAAAGTGTGGTCTGAGCAAGTTGAATGTGATTCCCAAAAGTAGTGAGGTGATCCAAAAGGGGGAATGAACCTTGAAACAACACTTTATATCCTGTTTTCTAAATGTAATGTCCAGAAGAGAATTGGTTTTCAGTAAAATTTTGTTGTAATAGAGTGCAGAACAAATGAAGCTTTCATTTTAATATATAATAGAAAAAAATGGATGTGGGTTTGATAATGCAGATATGGAGTGTGGACAATAACTTATGCAGACTTTACTATAAAGTATTATTACTAATTTATTATTACTGAGTTTCCTTAGTAATAATAGTGATCAATGAATATCTGATATACACAGCTTCTCTAAGAAACCTTTCTGATCCCCCATCTCACTGAGAAAGGACACTTGCAATGCAGATTTTGGTACCCTCTTACTGACTTGCTAAATCAGAATTCCTGTTGCTGGGAATCTGAACTAATTACATTTTCTTCAAGCAAATATTACATAAATATTATAAAAGTAGTGAAATCCAGGGGCACATGGGTGGCTCAGTCAGTTAAGCGACCGACTTCAGTTTAGGTCATGATTTCCCAGTTTACCAGTTCAAGCTCCACTTCCAGCTCTGTGCTGACAGCTTGGAGCCCAGAGCCTACTTCAGATTCTGTGTCTCCCTCCCTCCNACAAAAAAAGAAAGAGTAAAAAAGGGAAAAAAAAAGAAAAAGAAAGAAAAAAAAGGAAAAAAAAAACCAAAAAAAAAAAGGGAAGAAAAAAAAAGGGNGTGGATTCTGCGTTTTTTTTTCTCCCCATCTCTCAGGTTTTGTAAGGTTTCCAATGGCTTCAGATCTTTTCTGTGTGATGTATGGGCGCGAGTGCAAGTACGGAGCTCCTTACTTCTCCGCCATCTTGCCCTCTCCCCGTTTTTTAATTTTTTAAATTTTATTTTTGAGAAAGAGGGAGACACAGAATCTGAAGCAGCTCCAGGCTCTGGGCTGTCAGGGCAGAGCCTGACGTAGGGCTCAAACTCACAGACCATGAGATCATGACCTGAGCTGAAGTCAGACGCTTAATCGACTGAGTCACCCAGTTGCCCCTCTGTTTTCTTTTAGGAACATTGTATCTGTTTTAATTTGTTTTTAAGATGTGCTTAGAATTTCTTTCCTTTGGAAACCAAAGAATTGTAATTAACATTTTGAGAATATTTTTATTCTCAATAGTACCCATCTTTTAAAAATATTTGCTTAGTGTTTGCCTTTTCACAGAACTCAATTCACTTATTTCTGAGAGCACATATTCTGAGGACTAGTCTCATTATTTGCTGAAGTAATACTAACTACCAGTTAGAGTGCTATGTGCTAAACTGTCGTGGCCTCCACAATTTAGGTTATTTACTTGACATTGTAAAAATTTTCCCGTTTTGCACGGTGATAATTATGCAACTCTAATTTTCTCAGTAGTATTATAGCATAACTAATGTCATCATCATTAAATATTTATTGAGTTTCTTCTTTGTGCCAGGTTTTAAGAATTCAAGGAGGTATTAATCAGATTATACATCTATATCTAAAACACACAGAAAAGTGGTCATAAAATATTTTGATTGAAATTTACAGATTAAATGTCATTGCAAATGCTTTGAAGAATAATATAATTTCCTTGGCTTCTTGAAATATTAAAATGAAGAGTAGTCAAATTTCTACGATCTCATTAATTCTTATCATGTGTTAAGGTTTTTGCCAAGTAATTCATATATTTTATCCTGAGGAACCTTTATAAAATACCTAAAGTGTCATTAGTTTATTATTTATTTATTTATTGAATTTATTTATTGTTTAATTTACATCCAAGATAGCATAATATTTCAGCAGTAGATCACTTAATGACCATTACCCATTGAGACCATCCCCCCACTCTCATGACCCCTCCTGCAACCCTCTTTTTGTTCTCTATATTTGAGTCTTCTATATTTTGTCCCCCTCCCTTTTTTTATATTATTTTTGCTTCCTTTCCTTAAGTTCATCTGTTTTTTATCTTAAATTCCTCATATGAGTAAAGTCATATAATATTTGTCTTTCTCTTACTAATTTCACTTAGTATAATACCTTCCGGTTCCATCCATATAATTGCAAATGGCAAGATTTCATTCTTTTTGATTGCTGAGTAATACTCCATTGTGTGTGTGTGTGTGTGTGTGTGTGTGTTTGTGCGCGTGCGCGCACGCACGCATACCACCTCTTCTTTATCCACTCATGCATCAATGGACATTTGGGCTCTTTCCATACTTTGGCTATTGTCAATAGCACTGCTATAAAGGTTGGGGTGCATGTGCCCCTTCAAAACAGCACACCTGTATCCCTTGGATAAATACCTAGTAGTACAATTGCTTGGTCGTAGGGTAGTTATATTTTTATTTTTGTGGAACCTCCATATTGTTTTCCAAAGTGGCTGCACAAGTTTGCAGTCCCACCAGCAGTGCAAAAGAGATCCTCTTTCTCTGAATCCTCACCAATGTCTGTTGTTGCCTGAGTTGTTAATGTTATCCATTCTGACTGGTGAGAGTTGGTATCTCATTGTGGTTTTGATTTGATATAATGCCTTTCTTCATCTCTTGTTACAGTCTTTATTGTAAAGTCTAGATTGTTTAAGATAAGTATGGCTATTCTGGCTTTCTTTTGATGCCCATTAGCACAATAGATGGTTCTCCATCCCCTTGTTTTCAATCTGAAGATGGCTTTAGATCTAAAATAGGTCTTTTATAAACAGCGTATAGATGGATCTTGTTTTCTTATCCATTCGGTTATCCTTTGTCTTTTGATTGGAGCATTTAGTCCATTGACGTTTACAGTGAGTACTAAAAGATATGAATTTATTTCCATATGTCACCTCTAGGGTGGGAGTTTCTGGTAGAGTTCTCTGGTCCTTTATTGTCTTTGTTGCTTTTGGTCTTTTTTCCATCTTTTCTCCCCTCCGAGAGTCTCCCTTAAACTTTCTTGTAGGGCTGGTTTAGTGGTCATGGAATCCTTTAATTTTTTTGGTGTGGAAAACTTATCTCTCTTTCTATTTTGAATGACAGCCTTTATGGGTAAAGAATTCTTGGCTGCATATTTTTCATATTCAGCACATTGAATACATCCTGCCGCTCCTTTCTGGCCTGCCAAGTTTCTATAGATAGGTCTGGTGCAAACCTGATCTGTCTTCCTTTGCAGGTTAGGACTCTATTTCCCTTGCTGCTTTCATGAGTCTTTCTTTGCCTGAGTATTTTTATGATTTGACTATGATATGGCTTGTTGATGGTTAGTTTTGTTGAATCTAATGGGAATCCTCTGTGCTTCCTGGATTTTGATGGCTGTTCCCAGGTTAGGAACATTTTCTGTTATGATTCACTCGCATAAACTTTCTACCCATTTTTCTCTCTCTTCATCTTCTGGGACCCCTATGATTCTGATGTTATTCCTTTTTAATGAGTCACTGAGTTCTCTAATTTTTATTTCATGCACTCTTGCCTTCATCTCCCTCTTTTCTCCTTCTTCATTATTCTCCATAAGTTTGTCCTCTATATCGCTGATGCATTGCTCTGCCTCATCCATCCTTGCCACTGTGGCATGCATTCAAGATTGCAGCTCCGTTATAGCATTTTTTATTTCATTCTGACTAGCATTAATTCTTTTATCTCCACAGAAAGGGATTCTAATCTATTTTCAACCCCAGCTTGTATTCTTATGATCATGATTCTAAATTTCAGTTCGGACATCTTGCTTGTATCTGTGTTGATTAGGTCCCTGGCTGTCACTTTTTCCTGTTCTTTCTTCTGGGTGTGAATTCCTTCATCATTTTGGAGGAAGAAAGGAATGACTAAAGTAAAAAAAAAAATTAAAATTAAAAACAACACAAAGAAATCAAGGAAAGGATGCTAGATCGTAAATATGTTTTGGTCTGGTTGTTGAGTGAAGCTCGATAGATTAGAGAAAAAAGGAAAAGATAAGAAAAGAAAATAAGAAAAGAGAAAAAAAGGAAATGAAATAAAGGGAAAACACTTGAAAATTTGAAAAAATGAATACGATAAAATAGAATAAAGTGAAAGGATGAAAGTAAAATAGAATTTAAAAATTTACAAAAAAAATTATAGTAGAAAAAATTAAAGAAAATCTTTTTAATAAAAATGGAAAATAAAAATAGATTTTTTCACTTTCTGTATTCAAGAATAAGAAAAGAAAAGAAAAAGAAAAAATGACCGAATAAAAGGACCAGCGAACAGAATGAAATACAATTGACGTTACATCTGGTTTCCCATCAAAGTCAAGCTATGAAGCACTTTATAGTCCATAAACTAAGCAGGCAGAGAGACCTGCGTTTGTCAAGGGCTCTGCTGGCCCTGTTGGGTGGGGGTTAGTGTAATGGGTCTGTTCTCTACTAGATGCTGCTGCTTAGCTTACTGGGGTGAATTGCTGTAATGCATGTAAGCCTGTATATGCATGTGCAGAAGGGGGTTAAAATGGAGTCACCTAGCTATTCAGGCTCTAGTATCAGAACTCTGTGCTCTCCATGACTTACAATCAAGTGCCTCTCCTTTGTTTCCATCTTCCATCTTCTGTCTTCTCTCTGCTTCTACACTGTCTGTGCAGACACTGCTTCTACACTGTCATGCTGTCAGGCTGCCAGGAGGCACCTCCCTCCTGAGTTTTATCTCAAATGGGGCTGTTTTTCCCACCTCTCAGATCTGAGGCACTGTAGCTTTGACTCGCCCAGACCTTCTCAAGGAGGGTCTTGGTGAGCCATGGCCAGGTGCCAGCCCACCCCCAGGAAAGTTAGCGAGACCGTGCTGCCCCCAATGCCCAGAGACTGTAGCCCGGTGCCAGTCCACCCCAGAAAAATTTCACATTATCTTGTAGCAGCAACATTTCAGGGTTTATGAAAAATCACAGCACATATCTGGTGCCAGGCTTGTCCCTTAACATCCTTGTTCCAGCACCAGGGAATGTGGCTGTTCTCCAGAGTCCACTGGGACCTTTGCCTGTGGGGAAGGTGCACAGCCTCTACCTAATGTCCTCCCAGCAAGGGAACTGCCTCTCCCTGTGTGGTCCCAGGACCCCTTGGAACTCGCTCTCTGCTCCTAAGGATTTACCCTTCTCACTAGAATGCCACCAGATATCGAGCTGTGGAATTTCTGATTTTGAGCTCCCCCTGTTTATAGGGTCTTAATCGAAGTTAAACCCTCTCCTTTCTTCTTCCCCCCTTTTTGTTCAGTCCTTGTGGCTGTTTCCACTTTCTCTCCAGCTGCTTTTTTTTTTTTTTTTTTTTTGCGGGAGGTTGGGGGGGTGCTTTTCCTATACTCTCTTCCCATCTCTATCCTCTCTCCACAAGCAGAAACAGCTCCCTGCCCTCCATGCCTTCTCTCTCCCCCAGTTCACCTCTCTGCACCAAGTACCTGCAGAGTTCTGTGGTTCATGTAGTACAGATTGTTGTGTTAATCCTCAAATCAGTTTTCTAGGTGTGCAAGATGGTTTAGTGTTGATTTGGCTGCATTTCAGGGATGAGAGGTATAAATAAAACTTCCATACTGTTCCGCCATTTTCGCCCTTCCAAGTGTGGCTAGTTTAAAACATTTGTCCAAAAGTTATACATCCACTGAATGGTAGAGATGATGTGATTTGAATAAAGCCTATTCTCTTTCCACTATGCACTTTAAAAAAAATAGACACATTGGTGAGAATAAAATTCCTTTTATTGTGTAGGGAAAAGATATTCTTGAGGTCTAATGAAAATGAAAATCTGAATACATATTATTTTGTAAATCTTTTATTTCAATTTTCTCCTTTGTTTTCTAATTATAACATGCGTGTCTCTTTACATATTTTAACGTCTCTAAAAATCTAGACATATTAACATTAACAGTGTCTTAAAATCACAGCTGGCTAGTCAGTGAATGTGATGTAGTTGTCACTGTGAATTTGTCATAGCTCTTTATATTGTCATCAGTCAAAAAAAAGTCACTGCTAAGAAAATAGTAATGTATTTATAAATGAGAAATACATATTGAAAAATCTTTGTTGGGAAATTAAGTTTGCCCTGTAATTAATATAGGGTTACCTAGAGATATGTTATAAACAAGATAATTAAGATGATGGTCTGACTGTACCCTTATTATTTATTTATTTTTTTATAATTCTCAGTCTTCTACTTGTATTCCATTTTTATTCCCTGGCCAAAATGTTTAAATTTATATTTTCCAATAATTTTTATCATGTATGCCTATGAACATACTCCAATCCTTTTAAAAACAACTTAAATGTCTATACATCACTACTAAGTTTTTATGCAAGTAATTATCAAGGAAAAAACAAACTAGATTTAATGTACTCATATGGAATGATTTTTTTTTTTTTACAAATAGTTTATTGTCAAGTTGGTTTCCATATAACACCCAGTGCTCATCCCCACAAGTGCCCTCCTCCATGCCCATCTCCCCCCTCCCCCCCACACCCATCAGTCCTCAGTTTATTGTCAGCATTCAAAAGTCTCTCATGGTTTGCCTCTCTCCCTCTCCCCCACTATTTTCTCCCTTTTTCTCCCCCGGTCCTCCGTTAAGTTCCTCCTAATCCTCCTATACGTGAAAACATATGATATTTGTCCTTCTCTGCCTGACTTATTTCACTCAATATAACACCCTCAGGGTCCATCCATGTTGCTATACATGGCCAGATTTCATTGTTTCTCATTGCCATGTAGTATTCCATGGTATAGATAAACCACATCTTCTTGATCCATTCATCTGTTGATGGACACTTAGGCTCTTTCCATGTTTTGGCTATTGTTGAGAGTGCTGCTATGAACATTGGGGTATACGTGCTCCTATGCATCAGCATTCCTATAATACATAACGTGAAGTGGGAAAATTAAAAAAAAAAAAAAAACCAAAAGGTATGTCAGACATAATCCTATTTATATGGGGAAAGATAACAAAGATGGTATGTAACCAATTCTGAGCTCTCTTTTGTTCCCCATCCTGAAGCTACAGAAACAAAATGCTCAAATCACAAGTTATAGATTTGTGGACCCTAAGGAACGGGTCAAGAAGAATCCACTCACTATGTACAGGACACATAGATGATCCTAACTGATGATTCTACTTGAAACGAGGTAAGAGTAAAGCAAAGCATAGAAATTGTAAACATACCACCATAGGAGGTAGAAGAGAAACATAATATGCAAACAAGACAGGTGAAGAATCTAATCTGGAAAAAAGTCCAAGAAACAGAAGAAAATTCCCCAAAAGAGCTCCTCATTGGAGGAGAATTTAGTAAATATGTTAAATCAGAATATAAGAGCTCCAACAAACTAGTAGATACAAAATTGAAATGAATTAAATTTTTTGTTTATTTATTTATTTTGAGAGAGAGGAAGCGTAAACAGGGAAGGTTCAGAGACAGAGGGAGAAAGAGAATCAGAAGCAGGATCCATGTGGAGCCTGATATGGGCTTGATCTCACAAACTACAAGATCACGACCTAAGCTGAAATCAAGAATCACTAACTCTGAGTTAACTGACTGAGACACTCAAGCATCCCAAGGAAACCAATGAAATTTTTGTATGCAAAAGAAAACAAAACCCAGGACCAAAAGAGCAACACTGAAAAGTTAATGATAAATGTAAAAGGTTGAAGAACAGGCCAGACAACACAACTAAGAAAAACATTAATGATGTAGAAGGAAAGCTTGTTTATAGAAGGTAAACACAAAGGAAAAGGACACAAAACCTATATATAATATAATAGGTATATGAAACAGTAATAAGCTATCATAACTGTACCAGAATTTGAAACCAAACAAATGGAACAGAGAAGAATACAGAGACATTATAGAAGAAAACTTCCCAAATGGAATCTGATGGAAAAATAAAAATAGCGTTCTGTTCATAACAGATACAGAACAATAAACACAAAGATGTATACTATATAAATCACCAGACTTCAAGAGAAGAAAATGAACTCTGGGAAGAAAATCATTTTTCAATAAAGAGAAAAAAAAAATCAAGCCAGTCTCAGACTTCTCCACAGCAGTGCTAAAAGGCAATTAACTAATACATGCACAATTCTGAAAAAAGAAAGTGTAGTGTTAGAAGGTAACTTACACAGTATGCTAGACAAGCATAAAAGCTACAGATAGATACTCTCAAATATAAAAGTCATTTCAGGAATAAAAATGTTCAGGAGTACTTACTGAAAGACAAAAAAAGCAAAACCATTGAATAGCTATATCCAAACAATTAAGAACAGGAAGCAAAGTAGAACACTCAGGAATAAGAAGACATCATTTATGTATAAACAAAAGTCTAACCATCCAAGGTCACAAATCATGATTAGAAAAAGAAAGGTAGATGGCTCCAAATCAGTCCTCATAGTACTTGGTTGGGACACGTTCTGACACCACAGGACTACATTAACCCTTTCCTGTTATGAATGTCAGACAGGCAGTGCTATGTTCTGGTATCATGCTGATAATTGTGCTCTGTGTTTCTATTCCTAAGCCCAATGGTTTTCTAACATTAAAAAAAAATAAATTGGTAATACTAAGATGGATTGAGGAATAATTTTTTTATGAGTCCTTAATGGTGGAGTGTAATTAGTATTTAAGTGGAGACATTTTACATTAAATAATGTATATTTTTAGCTCTTTAAATCCATTTCATGGCTTAATCTATTGGCAGCAATATGACCTGTGGATTTCTTTTTGAATTACTCATTATCTTCCATTATAAAAAAAGATAAGAATTTAATGTTCTCTTAAAAATCATAGCCAAAAATACATTCAATTCAGGCATTGTCCTGATTGAGAAGAACAAAAAAAAGTATAATTCAGATAACCAAAAGAAAAAAAAGTATCAAGAGTAAGACCAGTGGTAAATAGATGAGATTAAATAATGAAATAAAATCTAAATATGGAACAACAAATTTATAGTAGATTTATAGGAGAAAATTGGTGATTTTTGGCTGGTTTAGTTTTATTTTTCTGTGAAATGGTTTTCTTAAGCAGAAGTAGACTGACTGAAAATTCACTCCCTTAAATGAATCAAAGACTGAATAGGGAAAAGTCGACAGACAACTCCTAAAGATGGAGGTTTTGGGATTTTCATCCAAGAATATACAAACTTTAAGTATTACAATGCTGTTGAATGTTAACCTGGTCACTAGCTAACTTCTGACTCTGAAGGTCATGGTGATGTTTAATGACTCATTAGTGATGGTGAAATGTCCCTTTATAACATTTTCTCTCTGAGAAGATAAAAATTCATAATGGAATGTTTTGATTTAAAAGTTTTTTGATAAATCTTATCCTCTTTCTGCTATTGAATAGGATTACATAAATGGAGAATAATATGACTTGTTCTATTCTTTGAGATCTAGCTCTTTACACTAGTTTTCTCATACAGTGTTAGGATTGGGGTGTGTGTGTGTGGCAGTAAATAACAGCAATTTCTGACTCTCCAGAGGATTTATCATCTCTCTCCCATTTCAGTCTAACCAGCTAACTGCCGCTATGGTTTGGTTCCATTTCTGTCACTATGGCATGCTATGGTTTCTCAGTCTTACATTCACTCATCACACATTTATTAAGTATCTACCATGTGTCATGTATTGTTCTATGTGCTGGTCGTAACGCAATGTACATTGCAGACAAATTTCCTGCCTCCAGGAAGTTTTCTTTCTGGTAGAGTAGACAGACAAAATAGAAATGTTAACAAGCATTCTTTTCTCATTGTGATAGTATTCCCTTTTGGCTAGAATGGGCTTTCTCAACCTCAGCACGAATCACATTTTGGGCTACATAATTCTTTGTTGTGAGAGGCTATCTGGTGCACTGTACCATGCTGAGTAGCATCTCTGGCCTCTACTTACTAGATCCCAGACTTGTCACAACCAGTAATGTTTCCAGACATTGTCAAATGTCCGCTGTGGCTCAAAATCACCCCGACTTCAGAATCACTGGTCTGCATAACTTACTGGGGCTTCCCATTCAAAATTTTCCCATTGTTATGCTACTTCAATGCTGTCTCAGCATCTGCTCTTAGCTGATGCTCTGTTTGTTCTAGACCAATGCAATCTCTTTCCGGGTCTACAATTTTGCTGGCCCAAAGTACTTCACACCTGGGAGCAGATGCTGACCTAGCAGAAAATAATGTGAGAATTTTCTGCCAAAGTAGCTGTTTTGTTTCAATGTTACATACATTTCACTTGCATTTTGAGCATGGCTGCTGCATATTGGTAAGCCATTGCTTCCTTTAATTGATCTAGGGCATGGTTGCTGATATTTTTTTGTGCATGTTCCCCAGTGGTCTTACTAAACACATGACTTTCCACAGGTCTACTTCTTGGTAGTAGTAGTACTACTAAGTTAAGTTACTTAACCCCACTCCAAACTACAAATTGTTTCCCATATGTAAACTTACCGGTCTTTACTTTGTTAGAACACTTTCTTCTCCCTGTTAACTTAAAAAGGATGAAATCAATGAGAAAATTAACTGTAACATTCTTCAGAAACTAGAATCCAATCTCTTTGTTGAGGATTGTAGTGCTGGGCAGGGATGCCATTGAGCTGCCCTGTGATAGAAAATGTTATAATCAGATTTTTCTCGAATTCTGTGGCAAATTTTGGAAACCTGTACGCATTTTGGCTCTGTACGCATATTTAAACCAAATCCTGTGTTTTTGGTGCAGCCTTTTGTATCCCCTTTCTGTTGTCCTTGGGAGAATAGTTATTGGCGATGCTTAAATTTCCATTACCAAAAGGATAAAAGCGGTGCAAGTGTATTCTTCTACTATAAGCAATATCCAAGGATATATTTATAGTCTGTCAAAAACAATTTGAGCCCCTCTGCAATGCTGCTTAATCTAAACCCAGCACTAAATGATATTTACACAGGCATCACTGCTGGTTGTCTCTCCCCGGCTTCGTGCCATTAATTGTGCTTGCTTTTCACTTGGCACATTGTGGCCCAGTTTCCAATGGCTCCATGCCTGTATCAAGCACATTCAGGGTTCCCTTGTACTTCTTTTCTGATTGAAGACAATTGCTGAATGAGAGACCTACTCTTGGTGAGCCAAACTGGATGAAACCATTTTTTTTTTTTAAAGAAAGTCATTTATTCTGACAATTACTGCTATTGAAATATTTGTTTCTATACTTATATGGTAGCAGTATACTTTAAATTCACACACAGACAAGCTGCAAGTACAA
Organism: Crocuta crocuta; assembly: GCF_008692635.1. Taxonomy (NCBI): domain Eukaryota; kingdom Metazoa; phylum Chordata; class Mammalia; order Carnivora; family Hyaenidae; genus Crocuta; species Crocuta crocuta. The sequence goes on from NW_027530016.1 coordinate 5,210,013, forward strand.
AGTTACACAAAAATACAAATCATTTTGTGAACGATAGTAGGATTCTTTTTTTTCCTTTTTTTGGTGATCATTTTAGAATTCGTATGTTTATTACAATAGCATGAAAAAGACACAATACAGGTGCTCAAGTGAATTATGCAGCAAGCTGCCATGGACAGGATTTCTGCCTACAACAAATATGGAATATATATATATATATTTATAGTTTATTTATTTTTGAGACAGAGCATGAGTGGGGGAGGTGCAGAGAGAGAGGAAGACACAGAATCTGAAACAGGCACCAGGCTCTGAGCTGTCAGCACAGAGCCCGATGTGGGGCTCAAACCCATGAACCATGAGATCTGAACTGAGCCGAAGTCAGATGCTTAACCAACTGAGCCACCCAGGTGCCCCGGGAATATATATTTTTAAATATAAATTTCAAATGTACATTACAATTTCACATGTTACATTTAAAGTGAGCACCCCTACATGTCTAGTTACCATCCATTACCCTAGATGGATAGTAATGGTGTTGATCAACACCCTTCACATCTTTCACCTACACTCTAACTCCCTTCCCCTCTGGTAACTACCAATCCATTCTCTGTATCTATGAGTTTCTTTTTGTTTTGTTTGTCTGTTTTGTTTTGTCATTTTTTGGATTCCACATACAAGTGAAATCATATGATATTTCTCCTTCTGACTTACACCCATATACAAGCGACATCATATGATATTTAGCTTTCTCCTCCTGACTCACTTCACTTACGGTAATATCCATTTGTTGTTGTAAATGGCAAGATTTCATTCTTTTTTATGACTGAGTAGTATTCCATTGTGAATAACTATCCTAACTTTTTTTTATTCGTTTATCCACTGATGGACATTTAGATTGTTTCCACATCTTGCCTATTATAAATGATACTGACGTTAACGCAGGGTGCAAATACCAATTTGAATTAGTGTTTTCATATTCTTTGACTATATATCCAAGAGTGGAATAGCTGGAACATATGACAGTATTTTTGTTATTTTTTTGAGGAATCTTCATACTGTTTGCAATAGTGGCTGCACCAATTTACAAACCCACCAATAGTGTTCGAGGGCTTACTTTTCTCCATATCCTTTCAAACACTCATTATTTTTTGTCATTTTGACAACAGCCTTTCTAAGAGGTATGAGGTGATACCTCATTGTGGTTTTGATTTGTGTCTTTCTAGTAATCAGTGATGATGAGCTTTTTTTTTTATGTGCCTGTTGGCCACCTGCATGTCTTTTTTTGGGAAAATGTCTATTTAGATCTTCTGCCCATTTTTTAATCAGATTGTTTTGTGGGAGGATTTTGTTGTTATTACTGAGTCATAGGAGTTCATTTTATATTTTGGGTATTAACCCATAATTGGATATATAACATCTCCCATTCACTAGGCTGCTTTTTCATTTTGATTATGATATCCTTCACTGTGCACATGATGTTTAGTTTGATGTAGTCCCAATAGTTTAATTTTACTTTTTTTCTTCCCTGTCTTTGGAGCCTAACCCACCAAAACATTGCTGAGACCCATGTCAAGGAGCTTATCATCTATATTTTCTTCTAGGAATTTTATACTTTCAGGTTTTGCATTCAAGTCTTTAATCTATTTTGAGTTTCTTTTTGTGTATGGTATAAGATAGTGGTCTCCTTTTATTCTTTTGCATGGAGCTGTCTAGTATTTTCAAATATTATGTATTAAGGAGACTACATTCTCCATTTTATGCTTTTGGCTCCTGTGTGATAAATTTATTGTCCATATAGGTATGGGTTTATTTCTGGGCTGTCAATTCTGTTCCGTGTGGGTCTGTTTTTGTTCCAGTACCATATGTTTTAATTAATATAGCTTTGTAGTAAAGTTTAAAACTTCCATCTTTGTTCTTTCTCAAGATTGCTTTGACTAATCAAGATCTTTTGTGGTTCCATACAAATTTTAGAGTTGTTTAAGTTCTATGAAATATACCATTGGAATTTTGATAGGGATTTAATTGAATCTGTTGATTGCTGTGGGTAGTATCAACATTATAACGATATATTCATTTTTTTAATTAAAAATTGTTTAACATTTATTTATTGTAGAGAGACAGAAAGAGGCAGAGCACAAGTTGGGGCAGAGAGAGAATGAGACACAGAATCCAAAGCAGGCTCTAGGCTCTAAGCTGTCAAGCCCCAGCATGGGGCTCAAACTCATGAACCATGAGATCATGACCTGAGCAGAAGTCGAACACTTAACCAACTGAGACACCTAGGCTCCCCATAGCAATGTTTATTCCCATCTCCATGAACATGGAGTATATTTTCATTTCTTTTGTCTTCAATTTTTTATGAGTGTCTTATATAGTCTTAAGCGTATAGGTTTTTTACCTCCGTGGTTGAATTTATTCTTACATATTTGATTATTTTTGATGCAATTATAAATGAGATTTTTTTCTTAATATATCTTCCTAGTATTTTGTTCTTAGTGTATAGAAATGAAACAGATTTTTGTATACCAGTATTTTTGCATCCTGTATTGTTAGTGAATTGTTTTATTCTCACAGTTTTTAGAAGGTTATTTAGAGTTTTCTTTACTATACTATGATACTATTATCATGTCATCTATAAATATTAACAGTTTACTTCTTCCTTTCTGATTTGAATGGCTTTTATTTCATTTTTGTGACTAATATTCATGACTACAACCTCTAATAAGTATATTCAGTAAAAGTGGTGAGAGTGGGCATCCTTGTCCTGTTCCTGGTCTTAGAGGAAAAACTTTTAGCTTTTCCCAATTAAGATCGATATTAGCCACAACTTTGTCATATATACCTTTTACTCTGTTGAGGTGTGTTCCCTCTATATTAACATTGTTGAGGGTTTTTATTATACATGGATGTTGAATTTTATTGTATGCTTTTCTGTTTCTCAGAGACGATCATGATGGTTATCCTTCATTTTGTTTATGTAGTGTGTCATATTGATTGACTTGTAGATGTTGAACCATCTTTGCATTCCTGGCTTAAATCTTCCTTGATCATGCTGTATGATCTTCTTAATATATTGCTGAATTCAATTTGCTAATATTGTGTTGGTGATTTAGGTATCTATGTTTATTAAGGATATTGGCCTGTACTCTACTTCTTTTTCTTCTCCTTTCCCTTCCCCTTCTTCTCCTTCCTCTTTCTCTTCCCTTTCACCTTCTTTTTCTTCTTCCTCTCATTCTTCTTCTCCTCTTCCTCTTCCTCCTCCCCCACTTCCTTCTCCTTCTCCTTCTTCTTCATATGTATGTGTATGTGTGCATGTATGTGTGTGGTGTCCTTATCTGGTTTGGTATCAAGGTAATCCTGAACACATAAAATGTGTTTGGAAACATTCCTCCTCTTTAATTTTTTGGAAGAGTATGAGAAGCATAGGTAAATCTTCTTTGATGTATGGAATACTTTACCAGTGAAGCTATCTGGTCTTTTGTTTGTTGGGAGATTTTTTAAAGTTTACTTATATATTTTGAGAGAGGGAGAAGGGTGAGGAGCAGAAAGAGAGGGACAGACATAATTCTAAGCAATTCCATTTAGTGGGATACCCAACATGGGGACTGATCCCATGACCGCGAGATCAAAATCTGAGCATGCACCAAAAGTCAGACACTTAACTGACTGAGCTACCCAGAAACCGTGTTGGGAGATTTTTGATTACTGATTCAAACTCCTTTCTAGTAATCATCCTATTTAGGTTTTCTTTTTCTTCCTGATTTTGTCTGAGAGTGTATGTTTCTAGGAATTTATTCATTTCTTCTAGGTTGTCCAGTTGTTGGCATAAATTATTTGTAGTGTTTTTTATAATCGTTTATATTTCTATGGTATCAGTTGTAACTTCTCTTTTATTTCTGATTTCATTTATTTGAATGTTCTCTCTCTTTTTTTGGTGAATCTAACTAAAGGTTTGTCAATTTTGTTAATGTTTTCAAAGATCTAGCTCTTTTTTTATTGATGTTTTCTATTATCATTTTAGTCTACTTCATTGATCTCTGTTCTGATTTTTATTATTTCCTTTTCTACTAACTTTGGCTTCTTTGGTTCTTCTTTTCTAGTTTCTTTAGGTATAAATGTAGATTGTTTATTTGAGATTTTTAATGTTTCTTGATGTTGATCTTTAATGTGAATTTTCCTCTTAGAATTGCTTTTGTTGTGTCCTATAGATTTTGGCACATCATATTCTTCTCATTTGTGTCAGGGTATTTTTTTTAAATTTCTCCTTTGATTTCTCTTTAGATCCATTGCTTCTTCAGTGGCATGTTGTTTGTTCTTCATGTTTTTGTGATTCTTAATTTTCTTATTGTAATAGATTTCTAGTTTCATACCATAATGGTCAGAGAAGAAGCTTGATACTGATCTCAGTCTTCTTGAATTAATTGAGACTTGTTTATAACCCAACATTTGGTCTTTCCTGAAGAATATTCCATGTATACTTGAGAAGAATGTGTATCCTACTTTGGATGGAATGCTCTGTATATGCCTATTAAGTCCATTTGGTATAATGTATCATTTAAAACTGATATTTCCTAATTGACTTTCTGTCTGCATTATCTATCCTTTGCTGAAAGTGGGTGTTAAAGTCCCCCATTATTATATTGTTTTCAGTTTCTCCCTTAAGTTCTGTTAATATTTGCAATATATATTTAGGTCCTTCTATACTTGGTGCATGAATATTTACAAATGATATATATTTTTGTTGCTTTGAATTTTTTTTTTTGAGAGAGAGCGAGCAAGCAGGGGATGGGCATAGAAGAAACAAGGGAGAATCTTAAACAGGCCCCACACCCAGGATGAAGCCTGTTGTAGGGCTCTGTCTCACAAACCTGAGATCATGACCTGAGCCAAGATCAAGAGTCAGACACTTAACGGACTGAGCAACCCAGGTGTCCCTGACTTCTTTATCATTGTATAATGACCATCTTTTTCTCTTATTACCATCTGTTTTAAAGTCTATTTTGTCTAGGGGCACTTGGGTGGCTCAGTTGGTTGAACATTCAATTCTTGATTTCAGCTCAGGTTATGATCCCACAGTCGTGGGACCAAGCCCTGAGTCAAGCTCCATGCTCAGCATAGATTCTCTCTCTTTCTCTCTCTATGTCTGTCTCACCTTCCTCCCCTCTCCACTGCTAGCACTCTCTTTAAAATAAAAAAATGTCTAGGGGTGCCAGGGTGGCTCAGTTGGTTAAGTGGCTGACTTCAGCTTACATCATGATCTCACTGTTTGTGAGTTCATGCCCTGCACTGGGCTCTGTGCGACAGCTCAAAGCCTGGAGCCTCCTTCAGCTTCTGTGTCTCCCCCTCTTTCTGCCCCTCGCATGCTCATGCTCTGCCTCTCTGTCTCTCAATAATAAGTAAAAACATTAATTTTTTAAAATAAAAAAGTCTGTTTTGTCTGAATTGAGTATATTTATACCAGCTTTCTTTTCTTTTGTTTTAGGTGCCACCAAAATAGTGGTAAAAGCAAAGTGATGTAAGAGTGTCCCGTACTCAAACATGTACACACACACTTCCATCTGCCACATGCTTGATTTAAGAGCTGTGGGACTCTGCTTATTTATTGTATTGTAAACCCCTTATTGGATCAGTTATTTGATTTATATCCTCCCTTGGCATACATGATTAGAGGTTCATACATATTAGAAATGTCTTTCTTTTTAGAATTGTGTCATCATTTTACAAATTAAATGCATGATAATTTATTTTTTAATAGAGGAATTTTCAAAGAACGTGTTAAGGCCATACAGCCTAGGATGGGTTAAAACACTCATCCTAGTAGGATCTGAGTGAAATATAGTTTAAACTAAACTGAATGTTCTCATCTAAAGGCTCCAGAACATGTTGTGACAAAAGTTCAAATCAAAGATTTGAAACTGGTGGCATTCCCAGCTATACTCTGATCAGTAGTTTCTGACTAATGATCATGAAGTTTTCTTCCTGTTTCTCCTCTCATTTGCAGTATGTAACTTCTAACAGCTCTTGCTTTTAGCTGTAGCAATAACAGGCTTCTTGCCTAAAGGAAAGAGACTACTAAGCAACAGCAGATTTTAATGGCTGTCTAGTCCAAAATATGGGTTACTCTAAAATATTAAAATTGCAACCATGAATTCCTTTTGAATTCCTGAAGGTTCTTCTGCACTTTGCCAGCCTTTATCCTGAAATACATATGATAACAAAAGAATGACAAATATAAACTGCAGATGGTTTTTTCCCCCTTTCTCTCATTTCATTCATTTTTAATGCAGATGATGGTATATTTGGGACTTAGAGACATATTTGACAGCTTTTTCATGTTTATTTGGACTGTGAGTTATGCTACAATTTGGATTTGAGGCACTATTTCCAAGAATAAGTCATTCGTAATCCATGTATTTTTTAGCAGCTACGATGTGAATAAATAGGCTTTATTGTTTCTTTTGATTTACAACCTTCTACATGTATATCTTCTTTTAAACAAAGACTCAGTTTTCTTCTGATTTGAGTTAAAAAAATATCTGACTGTATTTTTGGTTTTAGTGTAGCATTGCTGAGGAGTGTTATGACAAACCAAGAAACTATCAAAATGAAATCCCATTGTTTAGTTTAAGAAATAAAAATCCCTCAAGTACATAAATAACATTCTTTGTGTGTTTATGACACTAGCTCCTTCATTAGCATTTGTCTCAAAACTAGTCCTCAATATTCTTTACTGTCTAGAGGCACAATAAAGGCCTAGGTCTCCCTAAAGGAAGCAATAAATTTCATCAGCTCCTCTTGAAGGGTAAGACAAGCCTTGCTATCAAGGAAAGCTGTTCTGAATTATTATAGACACTTATAGGTTATACAGAATATAGAATATATAAATATAGGCTATTTCTTCTCTTGCAAAATGAATTTTATTGTAGACATTTTGCGTGTAAAACAACCGAACAAGTCTAGATGGCATTCAGTTTTCTTCAGAGTGTCAGAGTTTAAAAAAAAAAAAAGAATAAATCTGTATCCCTCATTCCTGCAATACTACTACCACACTCTTATTGCTCGAATAATTTATCTTCTTATTCTGTGGTGAGATTTGATGTGGGAATGGATATTGAGAGACCAAAATGGTCAGAAATGATTGACATACTCTCTTCTTTTTCCCTTTGTGGCAAAGAACATGGAGTGTTGTATCCCCTCTAAAATAGATACTATATTTTTTAAGAAAAAATTAATGCTTATTTATTTTTGAGAGGCGAGTTAGGGGCAGAGAGAGAGGGAGACACAGAATCTGAAGCAGGCTCCAGACTTTGAGCTATTAGCACAGAACCCAACGCGGGGCTGAAACCCGTGAACCTCGAGATCATGACTTGAGCCAAAGTCAGATGCTCAACTGACTGAGCCACCCAGGTGCCCCTAAGATAGGTACCATCTTGAAAGTTTGTTTATAAATCATCAGAAAACATTTTTCAAGTCTAGAGAACTCAGAAAGTATTTATTTTTCTTATCCTCTTTGTGATTACTTTTATGCAATAGACCCAGTACTTAGTACTAAGGTAATGAGTATATCTTACTGATATTTGAAATGTATTTACTTTGTCCTGACATGTTTCAGTTTTGCAGAATTTAAAAAACCTGTTACTTTGCTGGGAAATCTAGTCCAAATTCGCCAATTTCTTTGAGACCTCATAAACCCTCACATTTCTTTTGGTCAAACCATTCTTTTGGCACTTAATATACTAAATGGAAATATCTCCAAGAGCAAGGACCAGACTTAACACCATCATCACATTTCTGGTATTCATGATCATATCCAAACATGCAAGAAAAATTCTATTCCCAGATCTAGCTATGTGACTTTAAATTTATCCTGATGTCACTTTCTCCATAAATAAATATATAAACAAGTGAATAAATGCAATATGCAGATTCCTGCCTTAATATAGCAAAAAATTTCATCAAATATTTTCTACGCTGGGTTGTAAGAATTGGCCAGATATCATGTATTAATTATGTCAAGCAAAGAAAATTCTGCTGTCTAGAAAAGCATAGACAAGTAGAATTTTCTCACTTGAAAAATTTTCTTTTTTTATTTGGACTTTAAAATGAAGGTATCTGCTACCATTTATCCTATAGTGAGTGGTAGGGGATTACCATGTGATGAAAAACTAGCAAATTAATATTAACAAAATTGGAAATAGCCAACAATTAATGTTTATGCTTCTTGAGTGTTTTGGTAATCACGAATGTTTATGAGTTTATTGTACTATTAAGACTTGGTGCCAGATAGAATGGATTTTCTTTACTGTAAATTCTGCCACTTACTATGTAAGAGATGCAACTCAGAATATCTGAAACTCTTCCATTTTGTATTAGCACATAGTAATTTATGTGTGCATAGAAATGCATTAGAATAAATAGAACAGGCTAGAGTATTTGGATCAAATTGCTGGCTAAAAACAATTTAGATAGCTCTAAAAACAACAAATATTTTTTAAGAATATGGAAGAAGTTATGATCGAATAGGGTAAAGCAGACCAAAGTTGCCACTAGAAACAACGGGAAAGGCTAGGTAAAACATACTTTAAGATCTGTTTGAAGTCATCCAAAGCTATTGAAGTAACAACATTAAGAGACCAAGATTCTGGAGAAGTGAAAGTCATAGAAAGAAGAGCCCAACTATCTGTCATAGTTTATCCCATAAAGAATTTGCCAAATCTTCACGCTGGGTGAGAAGCTGAAAAACCAGGCTGAGTATACCTTGCTGCCAAGAATCAGAGAAGAAAGCAGAGCTTAAGCAATCAGACAGTTTTAAGGTACAAACTTTTCAGGGCAAGCAGGATTTGAGGCGCCAACAGTGAGAAGAGGAGGGAGGTGCTGAGAAGTGAGCCAAATCCTCTTTTCTTCCCCTTATAGCATTTAGTGAATTCTTAAGGTGGTTGGAGAAAGAGACTAAGAATCTAAAAGAATACTTGAAAATTTATACAGTTATCATGAGTCTCCTGGTGAAAAGAAGACAAAAATGGGAGTTCTTGACCATCAAACAAGGTGGGTCTTTACTAAACACTCACAGGTCCTTGGCTAAGATCTCTAAGAGCAAAAGTGGGAAACTGTGGCCAAATAGAAATACACAAATCTTCTCCCAAACTGCACCACATCTTTGAATCAGTTCACTCCCTCAGTGAATAAAGGATCTGTTCCATCATAGACTCTCTAAGAAAGGACAGGCTGAATGCTATCTGAGAGAGGAGAATATTATTCAATAGCTCAAAATGTTTCATGCATAATATTCAGCACTTAATTTTAAAAAAAGACAAAACTAAGCATACCGAAAAAAAAAAAGCAACAGGAAAACCAACAAGGGCAACAAAGCACAGATGATCCAAGTGTTGTAGTCGTAAGACTAGACTTACAACTTAATATGTCCATGAGCATAGATAACAACAGGAAGAATTTCATCAGATAGCTGTCATCTAGTGGAAGAGAAACAAGTGGAAATTTTTGAGCTAAAATGCAAAAATGGGAACCAATGATTCAACATATGGACTTACCTACATTGGAACAGATGATTAAAATGATAGGTGAGTAAAATTAATCTGAGCTGAAGAAGGAGAAAAATGTATGTGAAAATTGTAGAAGAACGTGCTAACGCCATACAGGATGTTGTTAAAACAGCTAATACACAAGTAATTGTTGTCACAGAAGAGAAGATAGAGGGAGAAGCAGTACTTTAAGAGATAATGGTTGAGAATTCCCCTACCTTATGAAAACTCAGAGAAGCATTATGAATCCAAAGCAAATTAAATATGAAGAAATTCATACCTTAGACTATCCCAGTGAAACTTGGAAACCGAGACAAAGGGCAAAGTCTTAGAAGCAGAGAGGTACAGGAATATTGAAACTGATACCTCGCTCTTAAGGAGAAACAAAAGAAGTATGGTAATTCAGTGGAATGACCTCTTAAAAAAAAATGAAAGAAAATAACAGACTCAATAGAATTCATCGTAACTGAAAATATCCTCAAAATATAAAGATGACATAAAATTATTTTCCTTCTAACAAAAACTACAGAAATTATTACCAGCAAATCCACACTTAAAAACAAAAAAACAACCCAGTAGAGAAAAGGAATTCCGTAGACAGGTGATTGATCACATTTGGTAGCTAAGAAACACATGAGGGAATGAAAGCCTCAGAAAAACTAAGTATGTGGGTAGATGCCTATTGTACAAAAACAATGGTATTAATGTATTAAGATGCATAAAATATATGTGGAGTTAAAATACATGACAAAATTAACAATAAGAAGAATGGGGGAACTAGATTAAATGTGTTTTAAAGTCAATGCATTTTCAGCCAAGACGTAAAGAAATAATTTATTTCTGACTTTAATAAGTGAGTTATATATTGTAATCATGAAATTCATTGTAAAGAATGTATAACTAATAAGCTAATTAAAAGAAAATGAATCAATAATGAAATAATTAATTCCCAAGAAGCAGAGACAAAAGAACATAAAACAGGTGGGACAAAAGGAAAGAAATAGTAAAAGCTAAATAGAAAATCAACTATGTCAAACAATACATTTAGTATAAGTGGACACAATGCTCCAATTAAAATAGAACTATAAGACTAGATTTTTTAAAAGGCTCAAATTTACTGACAAAAACACTTTAAGAAAAGAAAGGTTAAAAGTAAGAGGCTGGGAAAAGATCTATTAGGCAAAAAGAAAGCCAATATATCAGTAAGAGAAACAAAGTATGGCAAGAAATATAATGAGATAATTAGGAAATCTTCTTAATGATGCAAGGGTCAATGTACTAGAAAGATATAACAGTGTTCCATTTATATGAACTTCACAGTAGGGATTCAAAAATATAAGAAAAATATAGACAAAGTTAAATTAAAAATGACAAATCTAAAGTCAAAGAGAGACTTTAATAGACCACAGCCAATAACTGGTAGTACAGGCAGAATTTTAAAAACCTGCACATACATGAGGAATACAAATATTGTGGTAATCATAATTGCCATAGTTGACATGAATAGATCACTGCCTCCAACAACAACTATACAACATTTTCAAGTGCATGCAGAACATGTGTGTACTCAATTTTGGAAAACGTTTCATGTGCATGTGTAATATTTATGTATTCAGTTATGACTTAGAGACTAGGAAGTATAATTCAAAGAAATCCATAAGCCAATAAAGATAGACTAGTGGAAGTTAGAAAATATTTTTAAATAATAATAGAAATATCACATATCAAAAAACTGTTAGATGTAACTAAATCTATGCTTCAAGGAAATTTCATATTGTAAAATTCATACATTCCAGAATGCTTATAAGTATACACTATATTTAAATATTCACTCTAGCAAGTGAAAATAAAAGAGTAAGTTAAATACAAAGAAAATACGAGTAAGAAAATATAAATAAGTGCAGAAATGTAAAATTGAAAATGTATAATAAAAATCAACTAAAAGAAAAAGTTATTTGAAAAAATGTAAAATTGACATACCCATGGTAAGACTGACCAAGAGAAAGAGACACACAAATTAGCATTATTAACAGTGAAAAAAGATTATCAATAAAGATCTTACAGATACTGAAAATAAAGTATGAGTATATGATAAATGATATTTTGCCAGTCAGTTTGAACCTCTGCATGGAATAGATAACATCCTAAATAAATAAAATTTACCAAAACAAACAATTTAAAATGATATAGCGTTATATTAAAATCATGGAAGTTATAGTCCATATATCTTTATGGTGAACTTTCCCAAACACTAATTTTATGCAAAAATTTCCAGAGCAAAGCAAATAGAAACATTTACAATGATTTTTTTGTTTATTTATTTATTTAATGCTTATTTATTTATTCATTTAATGCTTATTTATTTATTTATTTTTGAGAGAGAGAGAGAGAGAGAGAGAGAGAGAGAGAGAGAGGAAGCATGAGCAGGGAGAGAGGGAGACAGAGAGCCCCAAGCAGGCTCTGCACTGCCAGGACAGAGCCCAATGCAGGGCTCAGACTCACAAGCTGTGAGATCATGACCTGAATCAATATCAAGAGTCAGAGCCTTAAGGGAATAAGCTACCCTCGCACCACCACCACCACCCCCTTTTTAAAAAATTAAATCACAGTTAGTTAACATACAGTTTAATAATGGTTTTAGTAGTAAAACTTAGTGATTCATCACTTACATATATTGCTCAGTGCTCATCCAAACAAGTACCCTTCTTACTGTCCATCACCCATTTAGCCCATCACCCTACCCAATACCCCTCCAGCACCTCTCAGTTTGTTTCCTGTATTTAAGAGACTCTTAGGTTTCCCTTCTCTCTGTTTTAGTCTTATTTTTCCTTCCCTTCCCCTACATTCATCTGTTTTGTTTCTTAAATTCCACATATGAGTGAATCATATGGTATTTGCCTTTCTCTGACTGACTTATTTCACTTAGCATAATACTCTCTAGTTCCAACAAATGGAAGATGTTGTTACAATGGCAAGATGTCATTGTTTTTGACAGCTGAGTAATATTCCATTGTATAAATATATACCACCTCTTCTTTATCCATTCATCAGTCGATGGACATTTGGGCTCTTTCCTTACTCTGACTATTATTGATAGTGATACTATAAACATTGGGGTGCATGTGCCCCTTAGAATCAGCCTGGCTTTATCCTTTGAATAAATACCTAATGGTGCGTTTTCTGGATTGTAGGGTAATTCTGTTTTTAATTATTTGGGGGAACTTCCATACTGTTGTCCAGAGTGTCCGCACCAGTTTTCATTCCCACAAACAGTGCAAAAGTCTCCCCCTTTCTCTGTATCCTCACCAACATCTGTTGTTCCCTGAGTTGTTAGCTATTCTAACCAGTGTGAGGTAGTATCTCATTGTCATTTTGATTTGTATTTCCCTGAATCAAAAGGCATAAGGTATCAGAATGGATTGAAAAAACAAGATCCATCTATATGCTGTCTATAAGAGACTAATTTTAGACCTAAAGCCACCTGCAGATTGAAAGACAGGGGATGGAGAACCATCTACCATGTGAGTGGACATCAAAAGAAAGGCAGAGTAGCCATACTTCTATCAGACAAACGAGATTGTAAAACAAAGACTGTAACAAAAGATGAAGAGGGGCATTATATCATAATTAAGGGATTTATCCACCAAGAAGACCTAATAATTGTAAATATCTATGCCCCCAACTTGGTATAAGCCAAATATATAAATCAATTAATCACAAACATAAAGAAACTTCTTGAGAATAATACAGTAATAGTAGGGGACTTCACCCCACTTACCACAATGGACAGATCATCTAAGCAGAAGATCAACAAGGAAACAATGTCTCTGAATGACACATTGGACTGGATGGACTTAACACATACATTGAGATCTTTTCATCTAAAGTTGCAGAATACACATTCTTCTCAAGTACACATGGAACATTCTATAGAATAGATCACATACTGGGTCACAAATCAGCCCTCAATAAGTTCAAAAAGATTGATTTTATACCATGTATATTTTCAGACCACAACTCTATGAAACTTGAAATCAACCACAAAAAAAAAAAACAAAAACCTTTGGAAAGATCACAAATACTTGGAGATTAAAGAATGAATGGGATAACCAACACATTAAAGAGGAAATTAAAAAAACAAACAAACATGGAAGCCAATGAAAATGAAAACATGACAGTCCAAAAACTTTGGTCTGCAGCAAAGGTGGTTGTAAGAATGAAGTATATAGCAATCCAGGCCTTTCTAAAGAAGAAGGACATATCTCAAATTCACAACCTAACCTCACACATAAAGTAGTTGAAAAAAGAACAGCATATAAAGCCCTAAAACAGAAGAAGGGAAATAACAAATATTAGAGCAGAAATCAAGATATTGAAATAAAAAATAGTAGAACAGATCAACAAAACTAGGAGCTGGTTCTTTGAAAGAATTAACAAAATTAATTAACCCCTAGCCACATTTTTCAAAAAGAAAAAGGAAAGAACCCAAATAAATAAAATCATGAATGAAAGAGGAGAGATTATAATCATTTTAAAGGGCTATCATAACCTTTTTACCAAAATATGACAGATTTTAGAAGAAAGGAAATATAAAAATTATAAGGCAATTCCTCTCAGGAAAATAGATATTAAAATAGAAAAATTCTAATCAAGTGGTAGCAAATCAGATTTAACAGTATTCAAAAATAATAAATATACCATAATCAGATAGATTTATCCAGGAGAGATAGGTTGGCATAAAGTTTAAAATTTATTTAGTATTAACACACAGAATAAAGAAAGAAAATATATATTTATTTCTATAGATTCAGGAAGGGTATGTGATAACATAAAACTTTAGTACTCATTCATGATAAAACTCAGCAAACCAGGAATTTAAAAATCTTCTTTATTCTAATAAAGATTATCTATAAGAATCTGCATTAAGCATTATAGTTGGTAAAATATTGAGTATTTATTCCAAAATTGGGAGAACATAAAGTTGCCTGCAATAATCACTTCTCTTCAGCATTTTACTAGATGTCTCAGCCTATGCAATAAAGTAAGGAAAAAAGCAGTTGCAAGTATTAAAGACAAAAAATAAATTTTTATTACGTATGAATGGCTTCATTTTATAAATGAAAAATCTAAAAGTGGCTATGAAGAACCTGCTAGACTTAATAAGTAAATTTTAAAGAGTCACTGGCTATGACTCAATATAATAATACAGGTCTGTTTCTATGTAGTAGCAACAATCAGAAAACTACAAAAAAACTGTGGAAAAATCAAGAAAATTTACACAAATGGAGCACCACATGCTCATGGATTGAAAGACTCATTATAGTATGAATATCAATTTTACCCAAATATGTCTATAGACTCTAGTATACAGGTGCAATTCCAATCAAAATGAGAATATATTTTATTGTGGAAATTAACATATTTATTCAAATTAATTCTAAAATTCGTAAAGAAATATAAAGAACTAAATATAGCTAAGACAATATTGAAAAAAAACCCACAACTTTTAAAGAGGATACAAATTGGCAGGCTTGCACTACCGCATATCAAGTTTTATTGTAGGGAACAAATAATTAAGAAAGTGTCTTATTAGTATAAACATAGACAAAAAGACCAATAACACAAAGAGTTCAGAAACAAATTAGAACTTTTGTAGTCAAGTGGCTTATGTCAAATGACACAGTGACCCAGTGGTGAAAAGATATTGTGTTTAATAAGTGTTGCTAAATTGATTGGCTATCTATTTGGGGGGAGAAATGAACCTTTACGATTCTTCACATGGTACAGAAAAATCAATTCCAGTGGATCACAGAACTAAACATGAAAGGTAAAATAATAGGAGTAGGTAAGGTAAAAAAAAATAAAGCAAACCATAAGAGACCATATTTATGACCTTAGAGTAGGCTACAATTTCTCATGAAGGACACTAAATCATTAAGCATAAAAGTAAAACTTGATAAGTTTTACTAAAATTAAGACATAGGTTCACCAAAGTCACCCTTAGCACATCAACTAAGTGTTTTAGTCCATTCAGGCTTCTGTTACAAAATACCACAGGCTAAACAGCATATAAATAATATACATCTATTTCTCACAATTCTGGCTGCCAGCATGGTTCTGGTTCTCCCAGTTTTCAGACTGCTGACTTTATGGTTCATCTTCACATGATAGAAGGGAGCAAGGGACATCACAGTCCTCTTTTTTATAAGGGCTTTAATGTAGTTCATCAATGCTCCACCTTCATCATCTTATCACCTCCCAATGGTCTCATTTCCTAATATCACCAACTTGGACATTACACTTTCCACATATGAATTTTTTTTTTTTTGGGGGGGGGAGGGAAGGACAGAAACATTTATACCATAGCACCTAGTCTAATCATGAGAAAAACATTGGGCAGATCTCAGTTGATGGGCATTCTACAAAATATCTGCCCAGTACTCATCAAAACTTGTCAAGATTATTAAAAACAAAGTCTGGGAAACTGTCATGGCCAAGAAGTGCCTAAGGAAACATGATGAATAAGTGTAATGTGGATGCTGAATGGGATCTTGGAATGGGGGAGGGGGGAAGCATTATATAAAAAATAAGGAAATTTGAATAAAATATGGACTTCAGTTAATAATAATAATGTAATGGTATAAAGGTTTTGAACACTATCATTAATGAAGTCTACCTGACATATATGTATAGAGTATATTTTTCCAGTATATATAAAATATTTCCAAAAACCAATCATATACCATCTACAAAGAAAATCTTAAGAAATTTCAAAAGATAGAAATAATACAAATTACTTGTGTGACCATAGTATAATCAAGCTACAAATTCATAGTTAAGAGATAATTAGAAAAAAACACTACATGCTAAGAAATAACTTCAGTACTCAAAACAGGTAAGCCAAAGATAGATTCATAATAGAAATTAAAATCTTTGATCTAAATGATAAAAGTGCCACATTTTAAAAGTTTTGGAATACAGTTAAAATAATGGGTAGATAAAAAGAAATGACTGTTAATGAGTAGACCAGAAAAAAGAAGAAAGGTTAAAAAGTAATCAGTACATCTATTAAAGAAAAATGTATTACATTTTGCATAGTACATAGTGCATACACACAAAGACAAACCCCAGGAAAAGATACAGAAGGGAATAAAAAAGATAGAAGCATGCATTTATAAGCTAGAAATCAAATAAACAATTGAAAGAAAGCTTAATCCTTTGAAAAGAAATGAAAATTGAGTGACTTTCTGTGATACCAATCAAGAAAAAGATAAATCTCAAATTACAATGTTAGGACTAAAACAAGGGAACACCAAAATAGGCATTATGTATTAAAAAGATAGTAAGAGTTTTTAAGAATAATTCTATACATAAGAAATAGAGACATACATAAAATACAACATGAAATCCTATTCAGAAAGAAGTATGAATAAATAGTATTAAAAAAGCCTAATCAGTGGACAAAAATATTCCCACAAATTTGAGGCACCTGGATGGCTCAGTCAGTTAAGCGTCTGACTCTTCATCGCGGCTCATGTCATGATCTCACAGTGCCTGGGATTGAGCCCAACGTCTGGCTCTGTGCTGACTGCACGGCGGAGCCTACTTAGAATTCTGTCTCTCCCTCTCTCTGCCCCTTCACCACTTACACTATCTCTCAAAATAAATAAAAACCTCCAAAAAATATATATTCCCACAAATTTACTCCAGGATCAGACAGCTTCACTAATGAACGGTATCGGTAATTTATGAAACTTAAATTCTATTATAGGACAAAAGGAAGGACAAAAAGATTATTCCAATTAAATTGATAACAACTACAAATTATGTACAAAAAAGGGAAACTACAAGTTGATTCTATTCAGGCATAACAACATAACACAAAATATTTGCAAATAAAAATCTAAGGCACTGTATTTAATGGGCTATATAATGACAAAGTTGGGTTCACTTTAGAGATGAAAGGAGGCTCTAACTTAAAATAAAACCACTAATACTATCCACCAGATTAACAAACTAAAGAAGAAAAGTCTTATAATAATTTCAATAGCTGCACAAAATATTTTGAAAAATTTAACATTCATATTAAAGCTCTTAGCAAACTCGAAAAAATAACAGTGGTTTTTAAAAACATCACACCATTTCTTAACGTAAAATTTATTAATGTCCCATATGTTTTCTCAAAAAACATAACATCCAGGCATTTTGCTACCTAAACAAGTTTAAAAATTAGCAATTTAATATCATACTATTTTATAGAAAACATTGTTCTTTCAAGAAACTCCACCTAATTCTTGCTTTATATGTCAGGTTCTTGCTTCTATTTCCTAAGGATAAATGGTATAAATACTAAAGAAAAAACTGTTCATTTATTTTTCAAGCACTTGGTCACAGATCTTTTTCCTTTTTTTTTTTGTTTGTTTCTGCTTTTACATCACATAAATCATCTCTATTTTCTTAGGGAAAAGATGAACATTTGGCTATCATCTCATTATTAGTATAAATCCTTAGTTTATTCTCACTTGATTTTAACCCCTTTTAGTGCAGGTATATGGTTGGAGACGGCCACGTCTCAATTTCCACACTCATATCTTAGTGTCTAGAATCATTCCAACCTGAAAGAGGGTACCTTTGGAAATAAATTATTGCCCTTCTAAATTGTTCCCATAAAGCTGCCTATTTGATGAAATAGAGGACCTATGTGTCTCTGAACCAGAATATGTGAAGATAAAAAGGGAATGTATGGATAGTAGATATCACAGCAGAGAAGAAGTGCAAGTCTGTGAGTCTGCGCTAGGAAGTATCATATTTAGAAGAAAGTCTGTTTGCACAGAAAAATCTTGAAATTGCTCAGAAATCAAGTCAGTCTGTATCATGAGAAGGAGAGGGCTAAAAACAGAACGGACATTTGGAACTACACATATGGTATGGAGCAGAACCCCGGGTCTCCACCTCCACCCTGCGTAATCAGATGACTATCCATCCTCTACACTTGCAGGAGATGAGAAGTCTGTTCTCAGGGACAAAAATGAACTGAAGAGATTTCTGACTCTAAGACACCCTCGCCAAAAAGATGGGAAAGAGATATCAGTATAAACATTTTTATGCTGGAGAGTGAGTTTCCAGTCTATTCCTCAGGTTACCTTCTGAGCAAGGCAGAGGCTTGTGCCCCTAACACTGCTAGCTTTCTCTAAAGAAAAGACTGTCCATCTTTTCTGATAAACTGAAAGTCCCAGAGCCAAGATCCACAATCCTTCTATGTGAATGGGTTGGGAAGGAAGGTCTTGCTAGCACACCCCTGTCACTAGAATGAAACTCCATGGTTTACATAGCCTCATGTATCAGGCAGTTTTCAGTGCCTTACTTATTCTCAAATGTGTATGAACAAATATCATCAAATATTTGGAGTAAACCCACACCATGGATAGCAGCAAATAAGTAAAAAGGGATACAAAGGAAATGGAGATAATGCATGGATAGAGTCCAAAATAAATAAGATTATTGTGCCAAAAGTTGTAATAGAAATACAGGATTTGTGAAAGGAGAGAAATGGGAAAAATGAGAGGAAATTAACTAATATATAATATATTAGTTAATTTCCTCTCATTTTTAATATATATATATTTAAATTATTGATACTGACATTTATGACTCTCCAGAAAAAAAAAAAAATAAAATGTCCATCTAAAAAGTCCAGCAAAATGCATGGAAACAATGTATCCACATTAAGGCACATCACAGATTTTAGAACACCAGGGTTAAAGAGAAACTCTTAAAAGCTTCCAGAGCAAAAAAGTACATTGATGTGTTGACTTTGAAAATCATGTATAAAAATTTATGAGATAAAAATGCCAGTGTATTCTCCATAGCAGAATTGGAAGCAATGTCAAAATTCTGAGCGAGTGTGAATGTCAACCCAGATTTGAGAGCTAAGTCTCTAACATTTTATCCCTTTTCATTATTTTTTCAGGGGTCATAGTGTAAGGTCTCTGTACTAAAATGAGGCAGTAAATCAAGAAGAAGCAGGAAATTAGGGAATCGACCCAGAGGCAGGGTAAGGAAGCCTCCTCTATGATGAGAAAGGGAAATCCCATAATGATACCTGTACAAAGCCAAGAGAGTGATCAATGCAAATGTGAGAAGCAGAGCTGGAGGGTGTGATATAGCAACTTCTAAGAAACATGTTGTTAAACCACAGAAATTCAGCTGAGTACATTTGAAGATCTAATGGCTTAATTAAGCAATTCATGAACAGGATAGTATCCCATCTAGCAAGTAGAGACTTTGCTCTGAGGAGTTGTACAAAATGGAAGGATTTTATAGGAGGAGGGTGGGGCAAGGAGTTATTAGCAAAAGAAAAGTAAGGATTGTTTCAAGGAAGGTCACCTTCCCTTAGGAGGAAGGGCAGGGAGTCTTTTCATTCAGATTACCTCACATTCCTTTGGGGGACAAAGAGGGCCCAGGTGACAGATTATGTCACTGGTACTTAGAAAATTTCCAAATGACTACATTTAAGTTAAGACTACATTTCTGGGGAAGACTGAAACCATTAGGTTGGTATGAAGCCCCAGTTTGGTGACTCGGTCTAAGTGGCACTGTTTTAGGCCTGTGGTTTTCTTTTTAACAATAGATGTTTTTGGTTATTCACATGACCAAAATATATTTGTCAGGTATATTTGGTCTTCGTCCACAGTTCCTGGCTTACACCTCCTAAAACCCTTGGAATTTCCTTGGCAATAAGAGGAATGGGAGCATCTTTTGTTATCATTGGTTTCTTGTCCTCAGTTCCTGAAAATGGTTCAAAACCATCAAGGTGAAAAAGGTGTCTTGTTACTCATTATAAGTCCCTTTCCAACACAACTGGGTTTATGTTAAAGAGATGACTTTTGGAATACATCTAAGGGTGGAAGCAAGTTGCTGGGAGAATCAACCATGAATAGAAGGTTGGAATTTTCAGTTCTACCGCCTGATTTCTAGGGCAGTAAGAGGGGCTGTAGGTTAAATCAATCAACAATGGCCAATGAGTCGATCAATCATGCCTATGTAATAGAATGTCCATAAAACCCCCAGAGGATGGGAGTTGGGAGCTTCCAGGTTAGGGAACCAGAACACTTCTGCATGTCAGAGTGCCAGCCCCAAGCTCCAGAAGGACAGGAGCTCCTTTGTTTGGGAACTTGCCCTATCTGTCTTTTCCTCTGGGTGTTGATTCATATCCTTTGATATCCTTTCTAATAAATCAGTCATCTAGTGAGTAAATAAATGGGTTTCCTGAGTTCTGTAAGCCTATCTAGCAAATTAACCAAACCCAAGGGTAGGATCATGGAAATCTCTGATTTATAGCCAGTTGATCAGAAGCTCAGATGATGGGGTGCCTGGGTGGCTCAGTTGTTTAAGTGTATGACTTCAGCTCTGGTCATGATCTCATGGCTCATGAGCTTGAGCCCCACATTGGGTCTGTTGTTGTCAATGCAGAGCCTCTTCGGAGCCTCTGTCCTTCCCTCTCTTTCTGCCCCTTGCCCACTTCTGCGCTCTCTCTCTCTCAAAAATAAATAAAACATTAAAAATAAATGAAGAAGTGCAGGTGACAATCTGGACATGCTATTGGTTTCTGAAGTGGATTTGGGAATCATCCTGTGGCACTGAGTTCTCTACCTGTGGAATTTGATGCTATCTTCAGGTAGTTACTATCAAAATTAAGTTGAATTGAATTCTCAGATATCTTACTGGTATTTGAAACAAGAATTGCTTGTTAGTGTGAAGAAGCCTACACACACATACATACATGTGGGAATTATATCTAAGAACTTAAAAGGAGGGCACTGAAAAGTGTATCTGTAAGAAAAAGAAGAAATATAAAATTGATGCATTTTTGATAGACTCATGGAACATTAGGAACTATTAGAGGCTGGAAAATTGTTGAGGGTATGCAAAGAGAGGCAAACAAATGAATAAATAAATAAATAAAATGAAACTCTACTTCTAGGGGAGGAATTAACTGCGGGACAAAAAGTAGTCTACAAGACATTCAGCAATGAACAATATTTACAGAGACATAATAATAGACACTGAATACTGATAGGCCTCAAGTATCTCACATTCAAATAACTTGATAAGAATTTATATAGCTGAGAGAAAAAAATCTATAATTTTTTGAGCCTGGAATTTAGCTCTGTATCATATGTAAACAAAAAGTGTTGTTTGCTTGGTTTTAATAAACTCTGAATTTCCTGGGAATGAAACTACCATGTAAATCAAGAGATGACAGTACTGTTTGCAGCCTGTTGCTTACCAATACAGGACGTACAGATCAATTTATATTTTTAGCTCCAACAATACCTTCTGTATTATGTTACTGGAGTATTGGCCAATTATAAAATCTCTAACTGATTTTATTGTTAATTACTTTCCTTTATTTCCTGTTTATATTTAGGTTAAAGTCTTTCACTGATAGCTTTTGGGGAGCTATCATGTATCTCCCCACATGTAATCACTGATACATGTGGGGAGATTATATTTCCTTGAATTTAATGAAGGATAGTGAGGCAGGATTTGCAAAGCATCTGCTGTAAACAGTGCTGTGGTTGTTAGGATTAAGAACTACTGTACTTACAAAGCAGTAAGACCACTCCTTAGTCTCTTTTCTACACCAACCTCTCATGCTTTGGTATCCCTTTCTTCCTGATTTACCAGAATGTTCCTTGACTGACAATACTGATCAATTATGGTACTCCTTTCTATTGATTACTGAACCTGTCTTAGACCAGCAATCCAAGTATCTACTCCCGATTTATCTGAATTTATATGTATTTGCCACTTTCTAGTAGAGATGTATCATACGATGTGTTCATTATCCTCTCCTCACCAACATCCTCTGAAGCTATAGGATTTTCTAAAGTAGTTCCAAGACTTAACCTTAAGAAGAGACCAAATTGTGGGGCACTTGGGTGGCTCAGTCATTTAAGCATCCAACTCTGGATTTTAGCTCTCATATTTGGTGAGTTTGAGCCCTACATTGGGCTCTGTGCTTACGGCTTCGAGCCTGCTTGAGATTCTCTCTCTTCCTCTCTCACTGCTCCTCACCCACTCATGCACCCTCTTTCCCTTGCTCTTGTGCTCACTCATCAAAAATAAATAAAGAGGGGCACCTGGGTGGTTCAGTCAGTTAAGTGTCCAACTTCAGCTCAGGTCATGATCTCACGGTTCATGGGTTTGAGCCCTGCATTGGGCTCTGTGCTGACAGTTTAGAACCTGGAGCCTGCTTCAGATTCTGTTTCTCCCTCTCTCTCTCTGTCCCTTGCCTGCTTGCACTCTGTCTCTCTCTCAAAAATAAGTAAACATTAAAAAATTAAAAATAATAATGAATGAATATACTTAAAAAAGAAGAGATAAAATTTCATTTTGAATTCTAATATAATCTCATTGTTTATAGATAATATTTCTGATAAATTTCCACAATTTTCTCTTTTTCTACATAAGTAACCTTTCAAAACTTAGTGGCATGAAACAACTACTATCTTATTTGCTTATGATTCTGTTCTGTTGGTCAACTGTGTCTTACTTGTGGTCTGTCATTTCTTCTGGTCTAAGCCTGCTTGTGATCAGTTAGTAGTTCACCTCAAGCTAGATAGTCTAGGATGGCCTTCTTAACATATCTGGCAGTTGGCAAGGTTGTTTTAGTGGGTCTCAGTTGGGGCAGCTTGATTTTGCTATTTGTCTCTCCTCCTCCCCTAGGCTGACCTTCCATATATGAAGGTCTTGAGTTTCCAAGAAGTAGAGGAGGGAAAGGCCCAGCGTCCAGCAATTTTCAAACTTTTGCTGGCTTTACATTTACTAATGTTCTGTCGGCCAAATAAAGTCACAGGGCCAAGGCCACTGTAAAGGACTGGAAAAATAGACTTCATTTCTTGGTGAGAGGAGCTGCAAAATATTGTAACCCAAGTTTCATTCAGTATACCACCTTCCCCTGAATTTCTAAGGATTTTATAATCTAATTATCCAATTGTCATAAGAACCTATTTTGTAAACATAACCTAAGTTCTGTTCATATTTAATCTAATGACCCCTGTTTAAATCTTAAATGTAGGACTTTTCCCCTTTTGTCAAATAAACACACACACACACACACACACACACACACACACACACACAGACACTCACACACATATTACCAACCCCCCAAGGGACCAGAATCGTATTCTCTAGAGGGTTTGCATTATAATTTATTTCTGCTCCTTTATTAGTTCACATTTGCTAAGTCAGACCTTGCTTCCTTTAGGCCAGAGTAGAAAGCTTCAATACAGAAACAATGTAAAACTTAATTCTGTATGTGAGTTTTTGTCACCAGATGTATGCCTGGCTTAATCCTTTGAGTTCACTGAAGGAAGTTTGTAATTTACCATATCAATACCTTGAAATAAAATACCATGCAGGGTGGACAGCACAGGTTTAGACAGCCCAAAGTCTTTCCTGTGGTAGCAGTGTTTCTTTATGTAGCTACAAATACGTCATTTACATATCTAGAATTCTCAATAAATTAAAGGGACGGACTTAGTTGGGGCTTCTAGTCTTTCAAAGAACAAATTAATTTTGCTATTTCTGACTTTTATTTCACTATAGATGCAATGTAAGAGAGTATGCATATTTAATAGGATTTAAAGCAAGAAAACAAGTCACTTAAATCAACTTCACTATATTTTCTGCGTTTTAAAAGCATACTTTTCATTCTGCCTTGACAGAAAGGAGAACCTATTCTCTCCAAAAAGATGACCAAGTATCATTCAAAAACCAAATACAATCCCTAGAATTAATCTGAAGTTGTACCTATTCACAAGCTTGTTTTACAAGTCAATTCAATTCAATTCAGTTCTTATAAACTGCTATAGTTAAAGGAGCCACATCACATTCCCTGAATTGCCACTGTTTAATACTGAAATTTAAATGAACTAAAGATTTAAAACATATTTCAAATAGTCTCATCACAAATTCAAATAAACCCAACCATTTTAAAATCATACACTATCATATTCTAGCATATATACCAGTGCAATGTATAATAAATGGTGAAATTTAATTTTTTAAATTTATATTGCTATTTCAAATGTATGTATTGAAAATGAAAATTAAGATCATTGTCTTTAAAACATAGTCATTGGTGTTACAAGATATACAAGGACATCCCAACATTTATTTTTTATTTATTTAATATTGTTCTTAATAGGAAACTTATAATATTACATAGTGTGACTTTCATATCATCAAAGGAATAATGATTATTATAAATTTTGGTATTTCTATCATATTAGAAAAAGTTTTCTCAGTTTTTTAATTTATAGATGAGGAAAAGTAAGCTATAAGATGTTTATTAAAGTTTCAGAGCAAATTAGAATGTGCTTTAAGCTTGACAACTTAATTCAAGACTGCCTTCACTTATTTTCAGATGTAGAACTTTTATTGTGCATTTAAATTTTTGACAAATTGCCAAACACAATAGACAAGCCTTCTTAATGAGGTGTGGATTCCCGGTTGAAACTTCAGGGTTACAAATGGAGCACAGAGACCCCAATTAGAATCTTTAGATAAATGAGTTCCAATCCTGAAAGTGGTTTGTGGGAGGAATCCCAAACTCATCTCTATGAAAAATCCTGAACCAAGCAGAATTGAAAGAGAGTCCATCAGAAATGCATTTGCTTTGGTGATAGTTCAAAATTTTATGCAAAGATTTGCTGGTGTCCACTTGAGCTAAGGGAGAGAGAAAATACAGTACTAATGAATTTTTTAGTGCTGAAAACATGAAATTTACCTTCAAGATGAGAGAGCAAACACATTTACCATTTAGATTATTTGCACCTACAACTTTTTTGCCCTTAAAATGCCTCTTCCAGAACAATTTCTTTTAGTAGCTGTGCATGAAATTTCCATGGAAAATGAACTCAATTTTACCTTGATTACTCTTTTACAATGCATATGTATTGCTACAGTCAGTCTTGTAAAATTGGTTCCTCACGTACCTAATTTCATAATAACATAATACCCTAAAGTATCAATCTAGGAAATAAAGGACTGCATGTTTTATATTGGTAACAGTCAGGCTGACTTCACATAATCAGGAACAAGTATGGACAGAAAAGAATAAAACTAGAAGAGGTTTTGTAGCCGATAAAAAGAAACAGGGATAAATACCAATTAGTCACACTCGGGCTGTCCTATCATTCAGTTAATTTCTCCTTTTTCCTGTATAAAAAACAGTGAGTACAGTACTTGCTCTCAAGAACTTCAGTCTAGTGTGGAAAAGGAATGGAAACTAATAGTTCCATTAAGGATATACTAATAAAAAAACATCTCCCTTGGGGAGCCTTGGTTAAGCATCCAACTCTTGACTTCAGCTCAGGTCATGATCTCCTGGTTTGTGTGTCCAGACCCCACATTGGTCTCTCTGCTGATAGCATGGAGCCTGCTTGGGTCTCTCTCTCTCTCTCTGCCCCTCTCCCATTTGTTCTCTATTTGTCTCTAAATAAATAAATGAAGCACTTTTTTTTTTTATTATTTCTAGGAGAGAGAGAGAGAGACAGCGTGAGCAGGGGAGTGTCAGAGAGAGAGGGAGTCACAGACTGAAACAGGCTCCAGGCTCTGAGCTGGCAGTCAGCACAGAGCCCGATGCGGGGCTCGAACCCACGAACCGCAAGATCATGACCTAAGCGAAAGTCAGACGCTTAACCGACTAAGCCACCCAGGCGCCCCAATGAAGCACTCTTTAGAAACCAACCAACCAACCAACCAACCAACAAACAACTTCAATCTTTGAGGGCCTTAAATGCAGTCTGCTGAAAGTCTAGACAATATACTCTGGGAAAACTTTTTTCCATAAGATGGCTCATTATTGCATTTCCTTATCAAAATGTGCTTTTACTATTGCCTCCACAGAGAAGAGAGAAATAGAGAGGAAGACATTGGGAATGAAATGCTTCATCTAGGTCACTTCCTCACATAGGTCATTGTCTGTAGTTAAACTTGCTATAGTTATAGCAAGTCATGTGCCATGCTTACTTTCAAATGTATGATGGGGGGCGGGGAATAATGCATCCCAGAAGGAAAGTGTCTGTGATACAGATGTTCGCTAATAATGTCTGTCATATTAACAATTACAGATAAAGTGCCAAAAGTGTTGGAAATAGAATTTTTTTAATATTGTAAGAACAGAGGAGGTATTATTTTAGAGGATAGTCTAAAAGATATCTTAAAGAATGGTTAGGCATTTGTCCAGTGAAAATGGGTGTCCAGGCATGAGGGATGATTATTGAAATGACATCACATGAAAGGGAAAGAAGAGGCAGGATTTAATGCTTTCAAGAGTTGACTTGAGGAGCTTTTAATTCCATTCTGAGGAACATGGAATTTTTCTTGTAGGAAAAGGGGAGCTCCCTAGGGTTTTAAGTGGAGGATTGAAGTGATAATATTTGTCTTTGAAAAATGACTCTTGTTGGA
This sequence comes from Crocuta crocuta, assembly GCF_008692635.1. Classification (NCBI taxonomy): domain Eukaryota; kingdom Metazoa; phylum Chordata; class Mammalia; order Carnivora; family Hyaenidae; genus Crocuta; species Crocuta crocuta. The sequence continues at coordinate 5,237,012 of NW_027530016.1, forward strand.
GAAGTGAGAATGGATTTGAGAAGAATGAGACCATAGGCTATCATAGTCTAGGCAAGAGACAATGTGACTCTGAAGTACAGCATCAAAGCATTGACATTGGAGATGGATTTGAGAGGTACTAGGAGAGAGAAACCAGCAAGGTCATTGATGAGCTGCTCTCTGTTGGGAACTGTACTGTGAAGAAAACCATAAAGATGCTAGATCTCCACCTGTTAGTAGTTTATAACCTAGCAGGAAATCAGACATATAAAGAAACAATAACTGTAAAAGTTTAATTTTCTGATAGGCAATGCTCCTAAGAGAATGGCGTAAAAAACCATTGTAACCTTAGGTTCTGGAGATATGCCAAATGCTGACTTTTTAATTGATATACCCCAGGGTTATTTCTTGGCTTTGTTTTCTTTCATTTCTATATATTGGCATTAACCTATTTCATGCACGTCTGGCAAAGAATATGTTCTTACCTGCAGTGACCTGCACAACAGTTCCTTCTGAACCACCCATCCGCACACAGTCATCCGGAATATTATTGTCATCCAGAATTACCACACTTGTGAAATAATGAATTTAATAAATTTCATTCCCTGACCATATCCGTGGGAGGTGATATTTGAAATCTGGACACTTGATGGTGGAAGGTCAGTTAGGGTGCAGTTAAAATAGACAGAAATATTCCCCAAGTCTTTACGCCTTTTATTCTGAAAGATGAGCTTAATTTGCACCATATATTATATGTGTTCTTATCAGACAGGGAGACAAACATAATACAAAGGGCCTCGTGGTATTCTTCTGGGTCTTCATGCTTCTACTGTCTCATTTCTTTGCAGTCATCTCTGATTATTTTCTGTGTCCTCCTGCAGATAACTTCGTATTATCATGCCCTTTTCCTGCAGCAATGTCTGAGAAGAGTCTGATATCTCCATGCTGTTGTCTTCCCTGCCCAGCCTGCCATACAACAGTCCCGCCACTGTTGTCTTCTGCCACATAGGTAGGGGCCTTAGAAACTGTGGTAATTAGCTTTTGCACACAAACAACCCCTCCTTTCTTAAGCAAATGAAACTGTATTATTAAATACTAGTTGAAGTAAATAAGCTATTATTTATGACATAGAAATTATTCATGCAGGGATCTTTATAGTCATGCTATGTAGAGCAATGGGAATTGACCTAATTATGCCCTGCTTTCTTTATGCCATTTACTTATGGTCGTGTCAATTTTTATATGACCACTTTGAATTTTAAGCCCTCAAAGGACAAGAATTGCATCTATATTACTCTATAGCCTTTAGCAGAGCCTCATTCATTAGCTCAGACTGCTTTATTTAACATTTGCAGTTTTGCTGATAAAATTGAAATTATCTGAAATTTTGGAGCAAGAGGGCTAATTCATCACTTAAAAGGGGGTTTTGTTGGCAACAATTTTATTTACTTTATTAGATACCTATATTCATTGACAAGCATGAATAGTCCTAAAATATTCATTCTAGGTTCTCTATCACCAAAAGAATGTGATTACATTTATTTTTATCTTAAACTTTTTTTTTTGCAAAATATTTGAAATAAATATGCAAATAATTCCAAAGGATTTAAAAACACAGTCCATTCATTCACAGACTCAATCTCTATATATTTGGAGGTAAACAAGAACTGTGCTATTGATACCATAATAAATCACAAAATCTGATTCAAGAGAGATCTTAGAAGCAATTTCTACTATAAAGATGAAAAACAAAGGCCCCAAGAAGGCAAGTGTCTTTGACAAGGAGAAGCATGATTTAGTGGCAAGAGTATTGGCTTGAGAATTAGAAAGATCTAGTTTTGTTTCTAGCTATGACAAATGGTTTTTATACATATGGTTCCTAATCTCTTGAAAAAAAGAGATAGGGTGTGCAGTCATTAAGTTCCCTTTCAGCCTAAAAGTCCAAAATTTGAAGTTAAAGTCACACTAGGATTAAAAAGGGTAGTCAATGACTGCATTCCTGAGGGCTTAGGAGATCAATGCCAAATGGAGAGAAGCATCAGAATTCCATTCAGTAACAGCAGCACTAGTCCAGCCAAGAACAGACAGCATTGGGAAACAATTAGATGAGATGAGTACAATTGTTACCAAGAAGAATGCATGTGAGAGAAAGATCAAGTCAAGACCTGGCAGCCCAGGTGGGTCAGAACATACAAGGTCCAGTTGCTAAGAAGTTCAGGAGCTGGTAAAACAAGAGAGCATGAAACAAGAATTATAACACAAAACCTTGCAAGCTCTTGGGCTATAGAGACTCTAGGTCTCAAGAGGTCTGCATAACCAGAATGGTTATATTTCAGTAAGTAAACATGGGGTGGAGGCTAAGCGTAGGGCTTTGAGTCCAAGGTCAAGAGTCATCTCAGAGCTGGAAATTACAGAGGACATTCCTCATTGGAGACCAGAAGGAGATGGGTTGGGAAACAAAGAAGATTCTGACATGGAGCCACCCTTCTCAAAAAAATTAATGTTTCTATTTTACTGCCATATTTAATAGTTTAGTACATTATATATGTTAAAATGTCCCTCACCTTTTTTTATATACTTTTTTTTTTAATGTTTTATTTATTTCTAGGAGACAGAGAGAGAGAGACAGCGTGAGCAGGGGAGGGTCAGAGAGAGAGGGAGTCACAAACTGAAACAGGCTCCAGGCTCTGAGCTGACAGTCAGCACAGAACTCGACGCGGGGCTCGAACCCACGAACCGTGAGATCATGACCTAAGCGAAAGTCGGACGCTTAACCGACTAAGCCATCCAGGCGCCCCATAATGTCCCTCACCTTTAAATCTCATTAGAAAAGATTTGAGTCACTGAATAATAAGTGGGGGTTGAAATGAATGAAAGAGAGAGATAACTAAATTGCTCTGAATGTAAAGGTGATATCAAGATGGAGTTAATAGAGCTCTATAGCCTGTGTGGCTCAGTCGGTTAAGCGTCTGACTTCGGCTCAGGTCATGATCTCACTGTCTGTGGGTTCGAGCTCTGCGTTGGACTCTGTGCTGACAGCTCAGAGCCTGGAGCAGCTTCAGATTCTGTGTCTCCCTCTCTCTCTGCCCCTCCCCTGCTCACTCTCTGTCTCTCTCTCAAAATAAAATAAAGACCTAAAAAATTAAAAAAAACAGAGCTCTATAGAGTGGAGGTTCTGAAGACTCACAGGAGATTTAAAAAATAGGCCAAAAGGAGCTGGTATTCCCAGAAAAGATGTTTTGAGGAGAGTTTGTTTTTCAGAGGGACTTTACACAATTTGTAAAATATAGCCTTTCTAGAAAGACTTAATAAAACGTCCATTTCTTATGAACGCAATATGGACACTTATGGCATGGGAGAAAGATACATACTGTTCTTATTCTACTTGGACATTGAAAATATTCCCTACTACTAAGAGAGTGCTGTTAGAGTAATGTTTATTAACAATAGGCTCTTTTAGGAAGTTTACTGTCAAATTACAAATGTTGTCTACCAATACTTCACACACCCACACACTCACATTATACAGACACACCCTGTCTACTAAGGGAGGTATAATGGCATAACATAATGACTCTGGTATCCCTTTGATAATGGAAAACACTACTCAAAGAGAGAATTGTGTATTTGTCTCTGCTTCATAGTGATAGACATATGTTAATGTGCTCATCATAGATGGGGTTTTTTTTTTACTCTTTATATAAAGAACTATTATTTAAGCTACAATTTGCTGTACCTCACTCCAGATAAGGGAATTAAGTTCAATTCTGGTTACAGGTGAAAGGATGCTGGCAATTAAACCTTTCAGGTATGGAAAGGAGGACAGGTTCCATCCATGTCCTTCCTGCATGGACTTAGATCTGTGTGCACCTGAGAATTCTCTGGCTCTTGCTCATAGCTATGTTTCCAGCTGGGAGAGCTACAGCTCCCCTTAGCAAAAGGAAAATATTTTCCACATTTCAAAAGGTATTATCTGTTCTGCTAAAGATAAGGCAGGATGTAAACCTGACCCATTGGCAGCCCATCAGGAGAAATTTATCTGGAAACTTTCCCTGAGGAGGCACAACACTGCTGAAAACAACAGCTGAAACCAACACCTGAAAAGAAAGGGAAAAACTGGCTAAGCTAGTTGGGGCATTGAAATATTATCATCAAATACCATCCTCTTCATCCAAACCTTTTTACTCTTCCTTCTGGGTCCTCATCACTGAAGAAGGGATTTTCATCATTATCTTGGGATTTTCTTTCAATATTCTATTTCTACTTAGCACCCCTTCCTCATCTGTAGGTATAATTTCGTTCTCTGCTCTCTCCTGTCCATATAGGTCTATTCCATTGTTTCCCAGTGTATAATCTTCTTCCATTCTGGCAGCTTACACCATTTCCAAGTCACACCGCCTTATCCCTTCCTTACCTTGAACCCTCACTACCACTCCAACAAATCACAACTTCCCTTTCCTCTTGATGCATTTCTCTAAAAACTTCTCTCAAATGGGAGAACATCCTTTCTGTTATTCCCTTCATATCTTGGTAAAAAAATGGAGAGCACTTTCTACTTGTCCAATGCTGCTTTTAGATTTTAGTATTACCAGTATTACCCTCCAGCCCCTTTTCCTTGAAAAAGGAAGTGTATAAGAGTACACAAGTTTACTTTTTTTCCAGTTGAGGGATTACAGTGTGCAAGATGTTGTAGTAGTGTAGCTAAACTGCACACATGCTTACATTACTGTAAGACAGAGGTAGAGATAAAGTACTATGGAATATCAGAGGGGGGAGGTATTCCTTCTTGTCAGGATAATGAAAGTTTCTGGGAAGAAAGGGAGATACTGCGATGGAAGTAAGCATGTAAAATGTAAGGAAAGAGAGGAATACAGAGAGCAGGAGAATGGAAGTTAAAAGGTTTAGCATATGTCTCAGGAGAAATAGTCTAGTTTGACATCAGTAAATGCTAAGTTTTGGGAGATGTATGTGGAATGATAGTTAAAGTATGTAGTCTGGGAGGCATCTCAGGGCAAAAGGTAAAAGGAAGGAGCTCTCTGAAAATAGAATGCACTTGCTCAGAAGGTGAGAGAATAGAGAGGAGCCAGACAGGTCATGATAAGAGAGTCAGAGGACAATTGGAGGTCAAAATTGCATGGAGGAGAAAAGTTTTATCAAGAAATTTGCTATCCAGAGAATCAAAAACAGAATTGTAGATTAAGAAGATTATAGTCTGAAAAGAAGTTGTTGGTTTGATCCTTAAGAGGTCATTAGTAACACTTAAATCATGTCACATAGTTATAATTTCTTTTTTCATGTTTTCATGGTAAGAACAGGAAAGGCCCAGTTTCTTAGCAATTTTGAAGTATGTAATACATATTGTTAGCTAAGCTTCAGGAGTAACCATATTGGAATACATGGATGTATCAAATTGACACATTGTTTACCTTAAACCAACACAATGTTAAAGGTCAATAATGTCTCAGTAAAAAAAAATAACAAAAATAAATAAATAAAGAATCATTAGTGAATTTCAAAAAAAAAAAGATCCCACTGGAGTCAAGGGGACATAAGTGCAATGGGTTAAGTTCTGAACTGGTATGAATAGATTAAAAGACTCAATATATTTTGTGCTTTTAGAAATTAGAGAGTAAAAAAAATAGAGGAGCCTGGGTTAGAGTTTTAGGAGGTTACTGATTCAAAGAAAGATTATTTAAGAGGTATTTAAGAGTTAGGATGTGCACAACAAGACTAAGCTATACATTTTGTAATTTCTCCCCCTACCTTGATGTTTCTAGTGTGAAAGGATCCTGGATTGTTCTTCAACCTCCTAATTTCTCTTAGTCCTCTAGAACCTGAATAATAAGGAAGTAGAGAAGTAAAATTTTTTTAAAAATATTTTTATTTATTTCTAGGAGAGAGAGAGAGACAGCGTGAGCAGGGGAGGGTCAGAGAGAGATGGAGACAGACTCTGAAATAGTCTCCAGGCTCTGAGCTGGCAGTCAGCACAGAGCCCGATGCGGGGCTCGAACCCACAAACCGCGAGATCATGACCTAAGCGAAAGTCGGGCACCTAACCGACTAAGCCACCCAGGCGCCCCGAGAAGTAAAATTTTTTAAAAAGGCTAAAATAATATATACATTGAGATGTAAGCCAGATAGAGCACTGAAAGGAGCAAAAGCCTACATGTGAGTGATTGGAGATAGCTACAGTTTGTCAGGCATTCAGATTCAAATCAGTGGGAAAAGAGACCTTTCAAGAAGAACTCACACATCTTATGAAGTTGTTCCTTCTTTGCAATTTCACAAAAAGTATTCAATAAAAATTTAAAAATTAGCAATTACTTTGAATGCTAAATTATTCCATAATCCCATATCCTATTCTGAATGTTAAAAATTAGCAGTTACTCTGAATGATGAATTAATTATTTTATATTACCACATCCTAGTGAGAATGCAGAAGGAGGTGGCTGTTATATAGTTTTTGCATAAATGTGTATGCTGTATGAAGACATATAGTTCTGTATGGATTTAAGTATGCCTATGTAATTTAGTAGAAAGAGAAAAATTGTAAGAAGAATGGGAAGCTGATAAGGTAAGCAGGGAGCATGAAGTCAGAGATAAGAGGTTAAGCCCACAAGAAGAAAGTGAGCTCCATTCTTTGAGATGTGAGAAGAAAGCTATATAATTTCAGAAAAATACACACACACACACACACACACTTTCTGACTATATATAGTCAGAAAAGAGTTCTGACTATAGAGAAGAGAAGGTGAAGATTTTCATGTAGAGAATTGAGTAAAATGTACTCTACAGAGAATAAGAGATTTGGAGGCTTTGGTAAATGGGCAAGATTTGGAATAGGCATATTGAATAATATTGACAAGGAATAAAAATCTGTTCAGAACCATGGCCAAGAAGCAACTGAGACCTGATGAAGAAAGAGTAAGATTTATTTCTAAAGAGTCTAATCAATTTGTCTTATGAATATCTCTCATATGTGTGATCATGCAGAAGTAGAAGTGAAAGAATATGATAGCGTAAACTTTACAGTGAATTGTAACCAAGACAATACTGATAGTAGTTGGCAATCTGCCATCAACTACTATAACTGCTTGATTCTAAGTTTCTTTAACTTTATATACAACACCCACATTTTTTTCTCTGCGGGGTTCTGAAAGTGGGTATAAAGCAAGCAGTAAGAAAATCAAGCTTGTGTAGTGAGAAATGGGAAGGAGGGGTTGATCCCTGATCTTAGAATTTTAGGTCTACAGCTAAATCTCCAGATGCACTAAGAAGGAATGGAAAAGGAAAGACAAAAATCGATCTGCAGGCAAACAGATTAAGGTATATACAGGTTTATTGTGGACAGAGATGCATTGCATCGACATATCTAAATATAAATTATTCAAACTATGGAAATTCCTGGAAACAGAATTTTCTCAATTCATTGTTTTCCAAAGATATATAATTCACCAATTGACCCATTGTTTATCTTTTAAGTTTTATAATAGTTGATATTTCAAGGATTACTAGGTGACGCAGTGGTGGTAAAAGTCTCCTTGTAGAATGACCACATCTTCAGACTCATCTTTATGTCTTCTTCAGAGTCTAGCAGCATATATTGGTGACTCAAAACATCAATAAACAATAATCACATTGAATTGAACACTGTCATTTTCTTATGTTTTATATGCTTTGAAGTTCAGAGTTTTACAATTTTACTTACATTCTTTATCTTCACATAATTTTTAAGTTTCAGATTTTAAAAATTAATTTATTTTTGGAAGAGTGAGAGAAAATGAGAGAGAGAGAGAGAGAGAGAATGAAAGTTGGGGAGGAGCAGAGGGATAGGGAGAGAAATAGAGAATCCTAAGTACTGGACTTGAACCCCCAATCCTGGCATCATGACTTGAGCCAAGTTCAAGAATCAGATGCTCAGCCCATTGAATCACCAAAGCATCCCTCAAATGCTTTTTAATCAGATAATTGTATGTCTTCTACTCAAACACCTCTACCTCAGACTTTTAAGAGACATCTAACCTTGTTCAGAAGATGTTCATTCTGGTATCATCAGCTAATGAACAATGACTCTAATATTATGTTTCTACAAAAAGCTTACTTCAGATTTTGTAGCAAATGCCAGTTTTTGAAAGATTGTGGAAAAGTGGTACCACTACTACTACTATTAGTAGTAACAATTTTGAGCTCATTCTGTATAAATCAAACGTAATTTTTAGTGTTTTTCTTAATGTTTTTTATTTATTTTTGAGAAAGGGAGAGACAGCATGAGTGGGGGCAGGGCAGAGAGAGAGGATGAAAGATTCCAAATCAGGCCCCAGCCTCTGAGCAGTCAACAAGGAACCCGATGTGAGGTTTGAACCCATGAACCTCCAGATCATGACGTCACCCAAAGTCTGACCCTTAACCAACTGAGCCACCCAGGTGCCCCTAATTTTTAGTGTTTTAACCATACTAACACACTTAAGTTTTACAGCCCTAAGGTACTATTTTTGTCCCCATTTTACAAAAGCACCCAAGGAATAATTGTTTTGTACACAAATCCCTTAACAGTTCTGATTATTTCTTTTACTTCTTGCCTTTACTACCTGTCACGTGACGGTGAAAGATAGACAACCATATTCTCATTTTTAAAAACAGATTTTTAATTTTAGAATGATTTTAGATTTACAGAAAAGTTGGATGAAGATAATAGAAAATTCCCATATATCCCACAATCAGTTTCCTTTACTATTAATATCTCATGTTAGTATAGGACAACTGTCATATTTAGTGAATCCATATGGATACATTACTTCATATATTATTCAGACTTCTTTAATTTTTACCTAATATTCTGTTTCCATTTTAAGATCCCATTCAAGATTCCACATTTCATTTAGTTAACATATCTCCTTAGACTCTTCAAAACTGTGATGGTTTCTCAGCCTTTATTTCTTATGACCTTAACAAGTGTTGAGGTAATACTTGTCAGGTGTTTTGTGGGATTTAGAATGTCTTTTGGGCTTTGTTGATTTTTTCCCCCTCAGATTATACTGGAGTTATGGACTTTTGGAAAGATTATAAAAGAGATAAACTGCCATTCTCACCACATTATATCAAGGGTACATACTACCAACATGATTTATCACTGTTGATGTCCACTTCGATCACTTGGTTAAGGTAATGTTTGTCATGCTTCTCTTCTCTGAAGTTACTCTTTTTCCCCCTTTCTCTATTGCACACTTTGGAATGAAGTCACCATATGCACTCCATGGTTAAGGAATTGAAGTTATGCTCTACTCCTTTCAGAGAGTAAATACACAAAGAAATATTTGCCTACATTTCTTTCCTTCCTTCCTTCCTTCCTTCCTCCCTTTCTTCCTTCCTTCTTTCCTTCCTTCCTCCCTCCCTTCCTTCCTTCCTTTCTTCCTTCCTTCCTCCTTCCCTCCCTCCCTTCCTTTTCCTTCCCTCCTTTAATCATTTACTTATATCAGTGTGGACTCATGCAATTTATTGTATACTTTAGTTTACAAGCCCATATTATATTATTTCATTGCTGAAATCATTCCAACTTTGGCTATTTAGTAACTGTTTCAGTTNTCCTTCCTCCCTTCCTTTTCCTTCCCTCCTTTAATCATTTACTTATATCAGTGTGGACTCATGCAATTTATTGTATACTTTAGTTTACAAGCCCATATTATATTATTTCATTGCTGAAATCATTCCAACTTTGGCTATTTAGTAACTGTTTCAGTTGATGCCTATATCCATCTGACATATTTTTTTTTAAATTTTTTTTTATGTTTTATTTATTTCTAAGAGAGAGAGAGAGAGACAGCTTGAGCAGGGGAGGGTTAGAGAGAGAGGGAGTCACAGACTGAAACAGGCTCCAGGCTCCGAGCTGGCAGTCAACACAGAGCCCGATGCGGGGCTCGAACCCACGAACCGTGAGATCATGACCTAAGTGAAAGTCGGACGCTTAACCGACTAAGCCACCCAGGCGCCCCTGACATATTTTTCTTGTGTGGTTTTTACATCCACTTTTTGGAGACAGAGGGTGCTTTATGTACTCTTGTAATTCTTAAATCCCTATTTAGGGGACAGTTTTAGATTTTCTGTGTTTTTCTGTGTCAATAAACATAATGAACAAAGTAGCACAACAGCTGAATATTTGCCTTTGTTTGATGCCTACTATAAGCATTTGAACGCTACATTATGTTATTTTTTCACTTAGACCTCACAGTGTGTGTGTTTTATAAGCACATAAATACTTAATGCTTGAACCTGCGAGTCTTGCCTGCTATATTAAAAAAAAGTTGTGAATCTAATAGAAAATGAACCTTAATTACATTACCTTACATAGCACAGAAATTTGGCATTGTCTAGTACTTGGTTAAATTATTTACATAATAATCTTTACAATGCATCATTTAGAAAAGAATTTTGAACTATGCATAATTTAAGTATAAACTATTTTATTATAATAGATCTGCCCTTTGATACCACAGAATCTTGTTCCAAACTATATATCTTGTGATTTGTTTGTTATACTTTGCCATCAGAAATCAAGTTATTTTTGTATCCACTTTCTTTTTTTTTAAATTTTTTAACATTTATTTATTTTTGAGAGAGAGAGAGAGAGAGCATGAGCAGGGGAGGGACAGAGAGAGAGGGAGACACAGAATCTGAAGCAGGCTTCAGGCTCTGAGCAGTCAGCACAGAGCCTGATGTGGGGCTTGAACCCATGAACTGTGAGATCATGACCTGAGCCGAAGTCAGATGCTTAACCGACTGAGCCACCCAGGTGCCCCTCTAACCATTTTCAATGTACCAAGTAAGTTCTAGTTTTTAGGTTTTGGATGTGTTTTCAGTTAAGTCTCAGAAGTCAGTCTATTTCTTATTTGTTAATATAAGCATAATTTAACTGTTGGATAAAATATTCCTTGTTAAAATAATCACAGAAATACAACTTATTCTAACCATACTTTGCCAATCACAGAGATGGTTTTGGCCATAGTATTTTGACATTGAGGAAGTTTGTGTATATAAAAATTTGAAGCAAACAAACAAGCACCTTTTTATTGTGAAGTATTTTCTGTAATAGTGCCTATTAGATTAACTTAATTCTTTACCAGTGTTCTCTGTAGTGCATGTAAAATCTTTGCAAGGTCAAAGAGTGGTGGCGGTAGGGGGTGCAAAACGTTCTAACTTTTGTCATTGATTCAACAACTGTTTAGTGCATCAAATGTAACAGATGCAGTTGTGTTTGGCTGGAACATGGCAATGAACAACCAAGAAAGCTGCCTTATCCTGTGATGTTTACATGTTCTTTATGCTGGTACCCTCTAATAGAGAAATAACACAAACCATAAATATGAGCTACATGTGTGCTTTTGTATTTTCTGGCAGCCACGTTAAAAAAATAAAATTCATTTTAATAATATATATTATTTAGCACAATATATCCAAAATATTATTTCAACATATAATCATATAGAGGCTTATTAAAGATAATTTTCTTTTTTAATTTTTTTAATGTTTTATTTATTTCTGAGACAGAGAGAGAGGGAGACAGTGTGAGCAGTGGAGAGTCAGAGAGAGAGGGAGATAAAGAATATGAAACAGGCTCCGGGCTCTGAGCTAGCTGTCAGCACAGAACCTGACACGGGGCTTGAACCCATGAACCATGAGATCATGACCTGAGCTGAAGTCGGATGCTCAACCAACTGAGCTACTGACGTGCTCCCATAAACTTCTTTTTCATACTGAGTTTTTGAGATGTGTGAATTTTACACTTGTAATATGTCTCAGTTTAGATTGGCCACTACTACAATGCTTGCTAGCCACATAGCGTTGGTCAACTCTGTTGGCACCACAATCACAGATGATTTAGGGAAACAGTTTGTTCTTGAAAGATTTGAAACTGGATCTTTTATTTCAAACCATAATAGAATTTGAAGTGCAAATGTAAAATTTTGATATTCTAACATAAAGTTTTGTAAAATTTTTAGTCATTAAGTATTTAATATTTGTGTAGTATTACAGAGGCTACAGAAATGATTTAGTTCTGAAGGTTCAAATATTCAAAAGATTCAAATCTTTGAATTCAAAGATTCAAAATTTTACTGCTGATTGATTAGGTTGGTCTACAAAACTATGAACAAGTTATTTATCCTAATAGCCCTCCCTTCCCATTCAATTCACTGTATCTAGGGGTGTTATTTGTTATTCCTCCTCTGTTACCTTCTGACTCACTCAAATACCCTTGCCTCCTGGGATTGTGCCCTTTATTTATTTCTTAGACAAGGCCAGTGGTTTAATACTTACTAAAACTCTTTCAAATCTTTAAATGTTTTGCACAATTAATTTTTTTGTCCTGCAAATTCTACTCTTTTATCGGGTGGAAGGATTAGTGGAGGTTAGTGGATGGGTGATAAATTCAGGGCAAGTGAGAAAGATAGGGAGAGGACCCATAAATGGAAACTACGCCAAAGTGTTTGGATCATAATTCTTATTTCCAGAGTAAGTTATTTTCATTGATTTACTTCATTTATAGCAGGAATACTTTTGGTTTGCTCCTGAATTCCCACATATTGTTAGAGGTCACTAGTTAGCACAGATTTCCCCACAGTGCTCTGCAAATTTTTATATGACTTAATAAATCATTAGAAGATGGAATAAGATAAAACTTTGCTGCCCCGTAAATTCTGAATTAGTAGAGAATATTGAGAATTCATTTTTTTCAAAAGTAATATTACATGTAATGAGTGTAACAAAAATTGTTTTGCCATCAACATACCCAACACTTGTCACACCCAAATCTGCTACCCACTGTGTACAAACTTTCTTCTCTTCACATTAACTACCTGATCATAAAGTCAAGTGGTGGTGGGTGAGGTCCTTGACTGTCCCTATCTCCGTTTCTTAGTTAATATAGTCCTCCCAGCTTCCTTTGTGATTTTCCCCTTTCTTGTACTATTAGAAAAGTGGCCCAAGATTTTCTTTCTCTAATTACATTGAAATAAAATTGTTGTATTTTATCTCTAGGCCATGAATTTGTTGTCTTAAGGGGAGAACACTGATTTCCAGAATGATTTCCCTTTCTGCTCTAAGCAAGTCAAGTTTGTTTGCATTTCATGACAGAGGATAATTATTTTTATTGTGATCTCTCTCTACCTTAAAATATGACTAAGTTTGTATTGCTTACTCCTAATTTTACTTTTTAAAAAATTTTTAAATGTTTTTATTTATTTCTGAGAGAGAGAGAGAGCGAGCGAGCAGGGGAGCGTCAGAGAGAGCGGGAGACACAGAATCTGAAGCAGATTCCAGGCTCTGAGCTAGCTGTCAGCACAGAGCCCAACACGGGGTTCGAACCCACGAATGGTGAAATCATGACTTGAGTTGAAGTCAGGCACTTAACCAACTGAGCCACCCAGGCGCTTCTCCTAATTTTACTTTTTTTGAGAGAGAGAGACAGACAGACAGACAGAGAAAGAGAAGAGCTCAACCAGGGAAGGGGCAAAGGGAGAGAGAATCTTAAGCAATCTCCATGCACAGCACTGAGCCCAATGAGGTGCTCAGTCCCACAATCCTAGGATAATGACCTGAGCAGCAATTAAGAGTCAGACACTTAACTGATTGAGCCACCCAGGCACCCCCAGTTTTGCTTCTTGATTGAACATAAATGTTTGATTTATTAAGTAAGAATATACTCAGTACCTAAAATTGGTTCAAAGTAGGAAAAAGAAGACTGAAAAAGTCAAGTAGTACATATATGATAATGAAAGATGTAAAAAAAAAAACACAAAGAAAAGAATATGTCATTCTCATACCATTCTTTTGTGTGCCCTTAGATTTTATGGAAATCAATACCAGAACATGGCTTCCAGTTCTAGCTTTCTAAATAGATTCCTGTATTCTAAACCTGGTCATTGGGGGAGCAGTGAAGGGAGTTTGAGATGTCCATCAGCCAAATCTGACATTGATTAGTATTAGTAAATAAATACAGATTAGGTGGGATGAATGGTATTTTGTCAGATCAGATGACTAAAACATATCTGCAGGCATGATATAGTTTACATGTAGGAGTCCTATATGGACTTCACTTTAAAGGAAAGAGTAGCTGAAATAACATTTTTAATCGTATATATATTCTTAAACTTGCACCTTGGTTCTGATAACTAAAATATAAGAAAAGTAATTATGTGTATGGTTACCTGCTCTACCTCAATATTCTGAGCTACATCTTATGTATATTACATTTTCAGTCATTTACCGCACCACGCACCCAAGTATTTGTACACATATTCATGAAATTTTTGTTTACTTTGCTGTAATATCTGACTCATGACTAAAGATGCTATAAAATCTACATAAAATTCCTTAACTGATGCAATTCATTGTAATAAAATCTGCTTGTCCATTAAATTCTTCAGCTAGAGTGTGAGATCTTACTGTTGTTCTATGAAAGAAATCTGAAAGGAAATAAATGTTAGATCATTAGTCTAATTTTGAAGTGCCTCCTTGGTTCACTGGGAATGGGGCTCTAGAATCTCTTTTTATACTTGATCCATTTTCCCCTCATGTATCATATGTAAATATTTTCTCTGCTATGAAATAAAATGTATTTACCTCCTCAAGCTCTAAAACTTTCTCTTCCTCCCTATGTAAGTGGTTTCTGAGGATTTTATCTTAGAATCTGTGAATAAAAATATTCCTCCATCATGGTCTTCTAAAACATCCCTGGTGGGGCGCCTGGGTGGCTTAGTCGGTTAAGCGTCCGACTTTCGCTTAGGTCATGATCTCGCGGTTCNTGTGTCAAAACTTTCTCCAATTAAGAAAATATATTATTAAAATTTTCAAAGACATTACATAAGTAAAAGAATCATTGACTGGATGTCAATGTATTTACCCCTAGCTTAAGACATAAAACACCACAGGAAAAGATTAACTTCCCTGTGAATCCTTTCTTGATACCATTCCTCTCTATCCTCTCCCAGAGGCAACCATTAGGTTAAAATTTGTGCACTTATTTATATGTATTTTAATATATCTATTACCAATCCATGTAATCCTACTCTNATTTACTTTGAACTTTATATAAATATTATATGCATTATTTTACCATTGCATTTTTTTGGCTAAAAATAATTATGACATTCATCCCTACTGCCATGAATAGCTCTAGTTAATTTGTCCCTGATGCTCTAGAGTCTTCCACTGTATGAGAATACAATAAATTATTTATCTATTTTTCTACTGACAAACATTTATATTGTTACCAATTTTTTTTGCTATGACAATGTTTTATGTACTTTCTTGTACATGTCTTTAAAAAAACCTTTGTAAGGGACATCTGGGTGGCTCACTCAGTTTAGTATCTGACTTCAGCTCAGGTCATGATATCACGATTCAGGAGTTCAAACCCCACATCAGACTCTGTGCTGACAGCTTAGAGTCTGAAACCTACTTCAGATTCTATGTCTCCCTCTCTCTCTGCCCTTCCCCCACTCATGCTCTGTCTCACTCTCTCAAAAATAAATAAACATTACAAAAATTAGAAAAAATGTAAAATTTTCTCTGAGATTTAAGCCATCAATGGGATGTATACGTCTTTGTTTTTACTATATGTTTTTAGTTGGTCTTCAAATTGGCTATGCAAGTATATGCATCCACCTGCAGGAAAGAAGAGTTTCCCTGGTGTATATTGCTGACAATACTTTTTGACCAAAGAAACAGGCCCATGGGTCTATTGCCTGCCGACGTCACACAGTCTCCTCTTGTTCTCAGTCAGCCGCTCCTCTGGAAACCAAGTGAATGACATTGCATTTCTCTCCCTCCACTCTTGGAGATTAGTAGTCCTTTTATCTACATGGGGTAAGCATGTTTGGTAAAAGCAAACCATTCGCTACAGATTTACCTTATAGAAAGGAAACAGTAGTCTCCAGCAATGCTCTCTATTCTCCAGCAGTGCTCTCAAGTCTTGCTTATGAACGCAAATGGTAGTAGCTGGGCACCTGTTCATAGTCTCTAAATGATAAATGACTCAATGTCTTGGGCTAAATAGTGGTATTCTATTTCCTAAATGAATAACCAGACTTCTGATACTAATATAAGAGCCAACAGACAGGAAATAATATCCTATCTTCCCAAGAGGTGAATGTGTGCACGTTGTGAAGATAAGTATGCAACTGTGTACAATTATTGCTTCTCAGCTTCAACTCTGTCCTTTATTGCCCTGTTTATGAGACTTAAGCTAGACCTTGTAAACATTTCTCCTTAGTTGAATCCTGTTAATCTTTGTCAGTATGAGACACTGAGGCACACCGTAGGAGAAAGGGGTTTCTCTTCCTTGTCCTGGTGTGTATTTGTTTTTTCTTACTGTTGCAGCATTTGTTTGGCATGTGGGACACAAAGAGGCAGACGCTTAGTGGTACTCACTCCTAGAGTGTTGCAGCATTTCCCCATGAACAGCTTCTTGGGGAGTTCCATGGACACCCCAGCTAATATCCCAGCTGAGGGTCTTTTTGCAGGTGGCTTCCTGATGAATACTGCTGGTGTCTTAGTGCACTAGTAAGTTCAACAGCACCTTCCCAGGCAGCTGCTGGGCAAAGATTTTTGGCACTATGGTGGGTAGTTTCCTGTGTGCAAATCTTAGCCTGTGGCAGGTCAGTGAACTGCATTATGGGCTCGTAGGCTACAGCCAGACCCTCTACTATGGGGTCCGAATGTCACCTTTGGAGGTAAGAGTCCTTCTCCCAAGGTGCTCCTTCTTTGGTACTCTGCCTCACCCCTGTATCTTCTGCTCCAGCATTCTTTAGATTTCTCTTTATCCCCTTAGTAGCTACTCCCCTATTTCAAGTTAATAAGCCTTTATATTAAGCATTCATTGTTCAAATTACTCTGTGGTTTCTGTCTCCTGATTTGACCCTGAACACCATGGTGTTTAAGCAAATTTCCACTCCATAACATCTCCCACAGTTTAATTATCTTAAGTAGAAGATACAATTAATAGTGAGGGCTCTACAAATATATGTTTTAAATTTACTTTTTATTATAGAATGACTCTATAGTACCCCTAAGGAACAAAGGAGATCAAATTCAATTAACACTGATTTAAAGGTTCCTACTTTCTTGTCATGGTATTAAGCATTTTATATTATCTAACACATTAGACAATAAAAATACATAGATAATATGCTCCTGTGATTACTGATGTAGAGCGTATTACTGTAAGTTGCTCAAAGTTTTGCATGCAGCAGTGAAGTAGCTGGAAATCAGACTGAGTTTTTCTGGATACAAATCTTATATTCCTGCCCATTCAGTGCTTGCACACATTCCCCACACTTGTCACACTTCCATTTGGTGAGGCTGGACACCAAAATGGAACAGTAACCAGTTTTACTAATAATCTTACAATCTTGTTTTCTTTCTACTTCATGCTTTCTTTATGCCTTTACTTAGTCATGTATTTCTTTTTCTTAGAACAATAGACATGAAGCTGATGTTCTCTCCAAACATATGATCCGGCTTAAGTGCCATTTTAAAGCAATACATTGAATGACTGATTTTGGTTCCTTGATTGCATTATTGTTTATTGTAAACGTCTGTATGCAATTCCCCCAAATTTTGTCTCTGCCCCTGGTCACTACTGTTAGTCCTTTTCCATTAGTTCATAAATATAAAATTTGTGAAGAGAATTCATTATATTTAACCCCAGTTAATGAATGGTCTTTCATGTTGACTGTGTGCATTTGTATAATTTTTTCTGGTTTAAGTGGTTTAAGTGATGCTAGCTATGCTGTTGGGCCTGCATGAGGGATGTTTTAATAAATTGTAGTATTGAATAACATGGAGATCAAGGCTGGAAGGCTGCACAGATGCTAACATGTGGACATATATGTAGGGAATGATGCTTTCAGGTGAAATGGCAAAGGTAGGAGTGGAAAGTTCCTGGTGATTTCGGAGAAATGTGAAGAGCTACAGGCAGATTTGTCTGAAAATGAAATTTTTATTTTAGTGCTTGAATTGATGAGGATTAGTGTTTGGCTTTAGGGTTAGGGTTTTGGTTTGGTTTGGGGTTAGGGTTTTGGCCTAATTTATTATAATCTGATGTTTCATACTGAGTGGTCTAGGAAGATCCTGGTGCTTTTAGTGACAGACAGCAGAATGTAAGTGTTCAAAGCACTTATTCTAGAACTCACACTGCCTGGATTCAAATTTGGCCTTCACTCATTTCCAACTGAGTGACCATGGTAAGTTCCTTGGGCTTGCTGTGTTGATGTGCCTCATGAATAAATTGGGCATAGTAATACTTCATACATTACAGGATTATGATTTTTGAGGATTATTCAAAACTGCTAAGCATGGGGACTAATTTTAACAGTGCACATAATGAAAAATATACCTCCATTATTTGTATCATCATTATTAATGATGAGAATGTATTAGAGATCAATACTTCTAGATATCTTCTGATAAACAATTTCAGTTTTATTTTAATCTGGTTTGGGGTATATAGTATTATCAAACTGATAGGAGGAAAAAAGAATTTGGTCTCTGAATGAAAAGAATTTAGAAATATCCTATCAATAGGAAAAGACTTTATTCTCTGCATTGGTAGATATTCAGCATCAGAAAACACATTGCAGATGGAACATGAGGGAGAGAAATAAGGGCAGAGTGATAATCTGGCTTATTTTGTAGAAGAGCAGGATCAGTATAGGCTAGGCAAGTCTAGATTTTGCTGTAGAATTCTAGTCTGCTTTTCTATGTTGGGTTCTTCTCTCCTGGAATTTTGTAACAGACTCAAAGAGCCTATCTCGACCATGTTAAGATCGTTTAACCTAAGACTGTTCTAAATTCTAGCAGTCAATTTTGGTGAATACTCTGTTCAGTGATTCTACATCCCTGGAATGACATAAAACTCGGGGTTCTTTGCATTGTGGCTTGTCTCTGGTTCATAATGGTAGCTGGTACAACAATGGACCTTGTGGCAGAATATCTTACTGTTTTCTTAAAATCTTCTTGCTATGACAGATGTATTTTATATCATATATGTCATATATATATATAATCTGTATATCTATGTAATAATAGATATACACTTGAGAAATATTACCTGTATTTCAAATTGAAAGGACAGAAAATGAAGACTTGCTGAAGTTATGTACTAGTTGACTTTGAAGCAGACTTTGAGATGGAGACTTGCCTGAAGAAACTTTACGGGGAGTGCTTTCAGAATTAACACTTGTGGGGAGAGAGAAGGAAAAAGGATTCTGCAGAGGATGAAACTGAAATACAACCTAGTCATAGCAAAGGTTACGATTCAGCTAATCATTTGAGGATCCCTGAAACTAGGAAGACCATTCAGGCCAAGGAAACTGTAAGGGTATTTTGCCAAACTTAACTATCCTGAAACTCATTAGATAACAAGTGACTGTGACAGCATTCAAACTATTTCAGGGGCACCTGGGTGACTCAGTTGGTTAAGCATCTGACTCTTGGTTTTGGCTCAGGGCATGATCTCAGCTTGTTTTCCACCCCAGTGTTGGACTCTATGCTAAAAGTGTGGAGCCTGCTTGGGATTTCTCTCTTCCTCTCTCTGCCCCTCCCTGGCTTGCTCTCTCTCTCAGTAAATAAATAAATAAGTAAATAAACAAACAAACATTAAAAAACAACAACAGTATTTTGGCCTGGCATCGTTGATCCAGGTCCCTGGAATATTGTAAATTGCTCTGAATTTGGAATTTCCTTGTGTTGTGATTCTAGAAATTGCATGAAATTTGACTGTCCACTTATGGCAGTGGTTTAATAACATTGTCTTTCTTTCATACAGGAACTTTTGTTACAAAGGCTATAATATTATATTTGAGCATATTTCTCTACTGCTCAAGACAGAACCCTGGAAATCATTGTGGATACTTGTTTCTTCCTTACATCACACTCCAGATCTTTTTACGTTTCCAAGGTTTTCAATTTTAACTGTTAAATCTAATTTTCCCTTTTCTTCATCCCTTATTACTATTTCCTTTATTCAAGTCATTATTTTTTCTTGCCTGGGTTACTGATAATTTCCCCACTGGTTTTCCAGATGTGATTCTATTCTGGGTGTACTCAGTGGTAGATGGTCCAGTTGGAGGTAATGTTTGTTTTAAAAACTCCTTTTATACAGGTTTTGCAAGAAACAAAAAACTTCCTTCTAATATGCCACTACACATGCTTCTTTCGTATAGCTCTTAGGTGGCAAAGAAGATTATACACACACATAGCTACTTATATTCTGATATCTAAAAAAATTAGACTTTAGAGATTTAGTTGAGAATGCTGATCTTTCCTTAGAAGTTAATAATGGCCCTGTAAAATTGGTATTAGAGATTAACACACTTTTCAATAGTTAATTCCTTTATAATTGTGGTATTTAACTGTTGAATCTTGTAATTGGCCTTTGGGCAATTTTCATAATACTGTAATCTTATTGGTGAAGTTGAATATGATTTAAAAACAGGAATAACTGTATCAAGATCTTCAGACATGTTTTCAGTTATGGTAATAATTATATCAAAAGTCATCTTGTCTAGTTATGGTGCTATCTGTGAATCAACAACTACTTCTGTAAATTAAGTCTCTCCTGATATTAAACAATCTTAAAAAAAAGACTACTGATGGTAATACAATAATGGAAGAAAGGCTAATTATAGGTGACAGATTTCTTTTAAGAATCCTAGGTCAGACCAATAGGGTATCTGTTCTTTTTCCCTAAGAGGTAACCAGGAATGTCCAACTGTGTATTTATATTTTAAGTCAGGAAAACTGTTGGGAACTGGCAAGAGGAAAACTATATCCAAAAAGAAGGGACATCCATGTTTCACAGTGCTGTGCATGGATGAAAGCAGGATTTGAGAAAATTAACAGTATACATATTTAGTGTTTTATTTTGCACTGTTGGGCTTAAGATGCAAATGCTTTATGATGAAAAAATGAAATGGAGGGGTGTTAATATGAATGGATGTGGTGATATGGAAGAGGGCTTTGATTTATTAAACTTTCAGGGTGAAACACAGACTAGTCTAGTGGAGATGTGATACTGGCTGCTATGTTAGAATCCACTATTCTCTAGCACTGCTGTGAGCAGGGTAGATTTTGTTTTGTGTGTTCTGCAGAATGTCTATTATATTGACATGAACAGATGTGCACTAGATGATTATAATTTGATGAGTGGAATTGAATCTGTGCAATCAGGCTCCCAGGGATCTCTTTAAAAGGTCCAAAAGGTCAAAAGGTGTTAGATTAGTATATGTACATTGTATGTGTTTATGTGTGTTTGGGGGTGGTGGTGGTGATGAGGGCAGGTGGTTGTAGGGCTCCCAGTTTAAGACACAAAGCCTCCTGAAAAAATCTATAGGAAAGATTAAACATATAGTTTAGAATCCTCATTAAAAGTAAAATAGCTTTCAGTGGGTGCCTGGAAACTCCTGTTTTGTTCTGAAATATTGTAATAGTTGTTCCATATACATGATATACTACATGCTTTCAAAAACCTTCCTCAAAATTGGGACAGAAAACAAAAAATAATCCATCCAGTACAAAACTTCCAAATGTATATTTTGTGAAAAGCCAAACAAAAACATTAAACACAATGAAACCAAACAAAACATGAAAGAAATACCCAGAACATCATCCAAGCACGCACATGTTTCAGATGTATAGGACATGAACTAGCATTTGACATTGGATGGAAGCAAAATACTGAGGAAATTGTTTCCTTTCCAGGACAGCTGAAATTGAGGAACAGCCCTGCCTGTCCAAGATTAACTTTTACACTGAGCCATAAAGCTGACAAAAACTCCTGGTGTATATAAATTCATTTTCAGATCTAAAACAGAAATCTAAAACATTTCATGATTTTATGATAAACTCTAAGCACTTTTTAAAAAAAACATAGCTTTTAGATGGTTTAAAATTCTCACATTATTCTTTTCCAATATTTACAATTATTTTAATGATTATTAATTGTTTTTCATTTTCCTTTTGGAGTTTTAATTATTGTTATGTTCTTGGGTTAAATTCCTGTAAAACACGTTATCATTTTAAGAGATAAAAACACTGAGTCTCACACATATTAAATGGTTTCCCTAAGGGATGACAGCAAGTCTCCTGCAGACCAAAAATGAATGTTTGCAGCCTTTATCATCATCACCTGCTGAGTTTATCCTTTTTCTATCTGCATGAAAAACACTTGATGGCATTACCATGTAATTTATGATTTTGAGAAAGTTTGTTTCTCATTTGTCTTTTCAAATGTTTTGTCTCTTTTATTCTTAGCACATGGTATTCTTCATCAATTTAGATTCCTTAGGAAGCATCAAACAGGGAGTGGAGGATGTAGAAAAAGAAAACCAAAGACAAGCAATTCATGTATTCTGGGAAATCTGGGAGGGGTAGTTGCCTTAATAATGACTTAATACCCATTGTTTCACATAGACTCCAAAACAACAGATTGATTTTTAGAGCACAATGGGATTACCATCTTCATCTCCCAAACCCATGATTAAGTAAATGAAAAAGTGCAGCTGATATCTAAGTCAGTCAGTGTTTTCTTGCTTTACATACATATTAATTCATTCATTCCTTTATTTAGTCAAGATGTCTTGAGCATCTATTATCAGCAACGGTTCTTACCTTCATTTTTTAATAGTTTATTATCAGGTTGGCTTCCATATAACACCCAGTCCTCATCCCTACAAGTGCCCTCCTCCATGCCTATCACCCCCCTTCCCCTCTCCCCCACCAACCCTCAGTTTGTTCTCAGCATTCAAGAGTCTCTCATGGTTTGCCTCCCTCCCTCTCCCCAACTATTTTTCCCCTTCTTCTTCCCCATGGTCCTCTGTTATTTTGGTTCTTACCTTTGAAAATCTCGCACTCTATGGGAGAGACTGACCCTACAGAAAAATCATAAAACAAGTACATTCTTAATGCATAATATTCTTTAGGAGATTAGGAAAAGGCAATGTAACCTGGACTCAGACTTTAAGAAAGAGAAGGAATAAGCCAGGTAAAGAAACCAAAACAGAATGACTTCCACAAATGTCAAGACCAAATGCCTCCTGGGGCGCCTGGGTGGCTTAGTCGGTTAAGCAACCGACTTTCACTTAGGTCATGATCTCGCGGTTCGTGGGTTCGAGCCCCACGTCAGGCTCTGTGCTGACTGCCCGTTCAGAGCCTGGAGCCTATTTCAGAGTCTGTGACTCCCTCTCTCTCTGACCCTCCCCTGCTCACGCTCTCTCTCTCTCTCCTAGAAATAAATAAAATATTAAAAAAAAAAAAGACCAAATGCCTCCATGAAGCATTTGAAATTTGAAACAGCTGAGAAAAATGAATTAAGGTCTAGAAAGTAATCTTACTTATACAATAGGTGCAAAAACATACAAAGTATGATACTCATCACTCAATTCCAAAAATATATTAAAATATCAATATATAATTACCAGAGAGCTTTCATTCTAAAATGAATGACAAACCAACATAAATAATACATCAATAAAAGTTATATAGTAGACCAAATGAGAAATGAATATGATCTTTTAAGTTATTAACAATAACATTAGTGGGTTTTTTTTTTTTTTTCAACTTAAGAGCTAGTACGGGGGAGCCCGAGTGGTTCAGTTGGTTAAGTGTCTTTTTTCAGCTTAGGTCATAATCTCAGGGATTGTGAGTTCAAGCCCCACATCAGGCTTTCTGGGGTCAGAGAAGAGCACACTTTGGATCCTCCCTCCTCCCATCCCACTCATATGTATGCTCTCTCTCTCAAAAATAAATAAACATTTTATAAAGGAGAGAGATAGTACTATATCCCCCATTTTCCAGATGAGGACATTGTAGTTTATAATGCTTAGTTGACCTATCCTGGAATTATAGTTAATTTTTGAGCTGTGGTAATAGTAATGCGATTACGTTTAAAACAATCCTGATCTTTACTGAAATATTGGCACATATAAAATAACATGATTTCTGGAATTTGCTTCAAAATTAAATGGGTGATTTGGACTCAGATGAGGGCAAAAATGAAGCAAAAATATCCATTAGTTGATGAATGTTGACTATGGATAATAGATAAATGTAATAGTAGATAGTAAAATAGATTTTACTATTCTCTCTACTTTTGGTTACATCTGCAGTTTTTCTGAATAAAAAAGTTTCAAAAAATGAGATTACTTGTCTTAGGAATAAACTTTTATAGGATCCGTGGGAAGAGAAGTTTGAAATTTCAATAGTGGACACTAACAAGTTGAATACACTGAGAAAAAATTACTTGAATGGAAATTTTAATAATAAAAAAATCACAAAATTAATGTAAAATATTTAACAATTATAATCTTAGCACATAGTTTTCATCCAATGATATTTAAAGTATTAAAAGTTTAAAATTAAAAACAGGAAATAGTAATTACATGAGAAAAATTCACAAGTAAAGCAAAAAAGAATTATTCATACTAATACATATCATTCTTTGCTATAAACCTTGTTTAATTAAACCACTATAACAATGAAACCTACTAGATTATTGGAATAGTGGAATCAGAAAAACGTTCAAGAAATCAAGGTAATTTACTCTAGGATAAAAGAAGCATTTTAAGTAAGCAGAAAAAGAATAGATTATACATTAATGACTTCAGGAAAATAGGATAATCATTGAAGTAAAAATTAAATGAGATTCCTACACAGTCTTTCCTGTTCAATCAAGTTTAGATAAATGGAAGGCAAAAATTACTAGAAAACCATAAATATATTAGAAAAAATATTGATAATTATTTATGAAATCTTTATTGAAGTGGATATTTGTAAATAATGAAACAAAGCCAGAAAACGTGAAGTGACAGTGAGTAGCTTTGGCAACCTAAACATTTAAATCTTTTATGAAACAAATAAAAAGCCCAACTAAAAAAGAAATCAAAAGATTTCTGCACAAACATATAGACATTCATTAATTTAGTATAGGATTTTTAGGTAGTAAAAAAATAATAGAAGGAAAGTGCTTTTAAAAATACAAATAAAGGAGTTTTACTTCTGAAAAGGTATCTGGTACTGAAGGAAACTCCTGCCCTGAAACAAGTAGGTACTGAATAAAGCATGCTTTTCATACAGTACCACTGGGTTTGCTGAAGTAAGGGACATTTCAAACACACAACACCCCATTTCCTTTACCAATAAATCTCAAAAGGTAAAATGAAAAACGGACTGAAACTAATGTTGGATGCTTTGAATTGAAGCAAAAAGAGCCAATAGTGTAGTTCCGTAGGAAAATGCATGTAGCAGCTCCAAAATCCTAAATCACCCATCACAGTGTTAATATTTGATCTCCTCTCTCCCAATTATTAGTACATCGGGCAGACAAAATATTTATAAATATATGTGATATGAACAATGTAATCAGTAAGCTTTATTACATCGACATATGTAGATCTCAGCATCTAACAATTGGAAAATGAACATTCTTTCAAGCACAGATGTCACTGGAGTGCTTTGTGAGAAGGGAGGTAGTAGAAGACTCTTTCCTAGTACTGCTTTATATATTTTTAGTTAAAAGAAGGGCCAAGGAGCATCTAGGTAATTATGTATTCAATGACACTTCCTGATCAAAGAAATGGGAAAACTCTACAGCTACATTATCCTATACAGTAGCCACTAGTCACATAGGGCTATTGAGCACTTAAAATGAGTTTAGTCCTAACTGAGTTGTGTTTTAGATATAAAGTATACACTATATTTTTGGGGTACCTATGTGGCTTAGTCGGTTAAGCCTCTGACTTTGACTCATCTCATGATCTTACAGTTTTTGATTTCAAGCCCTGTGTCAGGCTCTGTGCTGACAGCTCAGAGCCTGGAGTCTGCTTCAGATTCTGTGTATCCCTCTCTCTCTCTCTGCCCCTTCCCTGCTCATGCTCTGTCTCTCTCTCTCTTTCAAAATAAAAAAGAAAGAGAGAAACATTGAAAAAAAATACACACTAGATTATGAAGCCAGGGAGAAAAAGTGTAACGTATCTGATTACCAGCTTTTATATTGCTTTCATGTCAAAATGATAATATTTTAGATATATACTAAAATTAACTTCATCTGTGCCATTTTACTTTTTTCTTACTGTAGCTACTAGAAAATGTTAGGTTGCATGTGTAGCTTGCATTTCATATCTATTGGAGAGTTTAGTGCTGATCTGGAACTTCATCAAATTCAGACCAGCTGAGCCAGCATTTTGCTGAGCTACAAAATTGAGAGAGAAGATGAACCTCCACATCCAATCAACTTTTTCTGAAAAAGTTAAATAAATGGAGACCTATATTTTTTCTTACAGATATGGAAGTTCAAAATTATGTATAAATACCAATCTTCCTCCAATTTATCTGAATTCAGTGCAATTTCAACCAAAATCCCAGTGAGTTTTTTCATGAATTTGACAAACTAATTCTAAAAAATATGTGAAGGTAGGGGGACGAATAGGTAAAACATTTCTGAGAAAGAAGAGTAAGAGATGTGCCCTGTCAGATATCGAGGCATATTATAAGGTTGTAATGATAAAGTCAATGTGAAACTGGCACAGGAATTGAAAAATATTGACTGATGGAACAAAATGAAGATCTAGGAAATAGGCTGTGCTTCACAACTTGATATATTACAAAGGTGGAATTGAAGATCATTGTGGAATGGAGGGACTATCAATAAAGGTGATTGAACAATTAATTGCCCACAAAAAATGGATCCTTAAATTGGATTCTTGCTTTCCCCATACACAAAAGTCAATTCCAGATGGGCTGAGGACTCAAAAATTCAAGGAGAATCTCTGATGTCTTAGAATAATATAAGAAATAGTATTTATTTTTATTTAAACTTTGTGCTAAGGAAAGATACCTTACATTAAAATTCATACTAAACACTAAGAGATGGGTAAATTCCACTGCTTGTTAATTAAAAACATCAACAAGACAGTCTAAGACAATGAAAAGACAAGACACAAACTGAGAAATATTTACAATACATGTAATTTACAAGGGATTAGTAGCCCTCTCACAAATCAATTAGAAAAGGACAAAACTCAATAGAAAATTAGATAAAAGATACATACAAACAGGCATCTCATAGAAGAGGAAACATGATGAGAGAATAAACACATAAAAAGATGTTTAACCTCATTAACAATGAGGGAAATACAAATTACTATTTTAATCCTGTTGGCATGATTTTATTCTCGCAGATAATAATTCTCACAATTAAGAAGTGGGACAAGTCAGGGTATTAGAGAGGAGATGAATCAACCAATTTCTGGTGGAAGTATAAATATGAGGAGACATACATTAACATTATTTCAGGAGATTGGACATTTCCATGAACTATGATCAAACAATCTCACTTCCGTGTAAACATATTAGATGCTTTCTTTGTGTCAAGTGCCAAGAGAGAGCTATGGAAATGTGATTGAGGGGTGTGGGGAGAGAAGAATTGTCAGGGCAAAGAGGATTTTTCAGTCAGTGAAAATACATTGCATGATACAATAATGTTAGGGACGTGTCATTATACATTTGTCCAAATTCATAGAATGCACATCAAGAGTGAACCCTAATGTAATCTATGGACTCTGGGTGATTGTGATGTGTCAGTGTAGGCTCATCGGTGGGAACAAATGTACCCTCTGGTGAGGTATATTGATAACAGGGGAGGTTGTGCCTGTGTGGAAAAAGGGCATATTTGGGATATCTCTGTACCTTCCCCTCAATTTTACTATAAAAAATTGCTCTAAAATAAAATTCTTAAAAATTTTGTGGCAAAAGTACTGTAATAGAAAATAAGAGAATGAAAGGAAACAAGGAAGAAAGAAGAGGGAGAAGGAAGAAAGGAAGGACAGGAGAAAATAAAGAAGAGACGGGGTAGTAGGAATTAAAGGACTGAGGTGGCAAGACAGATAGAAAAGAAAGATGGACATAAAAGATGAAGGGAAAGAGGAAGAGGGAAAGACTTCGAATATACAGAAAAATGGACAAATAGAATGATTTATTCACCCACTCAGAAATTTTGCACATACAAATGGACGAAATAAACTCGTATGCCACAATATGCATGAATAAGCAATCCAAGAAATCCACCTACAGTATGATGCTGTGTTTCAAAGGCCAAAAAGAAGGGAAACTGACAACTGAATGTTTCTGAATGAATATAGTAGTAAAATATGTAAAGATATACAAAGAAGGACATAAAAATAACCTTTAGAGATGCCTGGTTATCTCAGTCAGTTAAGCATCTGACTCTTGCTTTTGGCTCAGGTCATGATCTCATGGTTTTGTGGGTTCAAGCCCCACATCGGGCTCTGAGCTGACAGTGTGGAGCCTGCTTGGGGATTCCCTTTCTCCCTCTCTCTCTTCTGTCCCCTCCTGTCTCCGTCTCTCCCAAAATAAATACATAAACTTAAAAATTTTTAAATAACATTCATAGTACAATCACTTTTGTGGGGGAGCCACTGGATTAGGAGGAGCACAGACCATGAGATTATACTTTTTTTACTTCTTAAATTGGATAGTGAGTTCATGGAGACACATTTTATGATTGTGATTTAGTTTATACATATATGCTACGTTTATTCTTTTTCATATATTGAATACTGTTACATGAAAAGCAAGTAAATATACAAATAAGAATACAAAGAAATGGTGAATTGAGGAGAAAGATGATGGTTGTTTTTTCTTTGGAAAATTCCCCTTACTCCTTTACCATCCTTTTTCCTTCCTCTTCCACATCTGCATTCTAGAGCCATATTTGCTTCAGATTTCTCTTTGGCTCACTGAGCCATTTAGTACAAAACAATTCATGAGATTATTCAAATCTGTGCTCAGTGTGGTGCCTGTCTCCTCATTACTGGATGTACATCAGATTAAAAACAATCAATGAGTTCCTGTTCCAGACTGTGGAAATATTGCAAATGATAATTCTAGGAAAATTTCTCAAGCTGAACACCAACCTATTTGGTTCCAAATTGCATAAGTCATCTGGAAAGCAGAATTTGTTCCAGCTTTCAAGAAACAGCACAGTCCAACATATCTGCAGGGAAATTGGATTTTTCATAATATGTTCTTAAGAGAATGCAGTAAAAAGAGCTTCATAAAACAGAAGAAGCAAAATGCATATGTGCCTTTCTGAAAACGTTGTAACAGCTGACGATGATATTTCTCTTTTGGGCATTAGATCAATCTCATACATAAACACTGAAATAGAAAGAGACTTACTAAAGAAATAGATCATTGAATGTCTAAAAGCATTTGTGTTATGGGACTAGTAGAAAAATAGAGAATATTTTCTGTCTCTGCAATACAGCAGACGCATTTTAGATGGGAAATATATATTGCTTATAGGCAAAGTCCGTTGGGAAATATAAACTCAGATATATAAGAACAAAAAAATTAAACAGTAACAGAAGCCTCCAACCTTATTATCATAAGAATAAGAAATGACAACCCTAGTTAGTGTTCTCAGGGGGAACACTTTTGGCTCCGTGGTTCTTCTTGTAGGTGCTTTGTTCCAAATTCAGAAGAGCTCAGGGTTCATTAAGTAAGATGGTATGTATCTCTTCCACATTGGTATATTGTTTAGGGAATGACACCACACATGTGGGTGAGATCACAGAAATATGTCTATGATACAGATTTGGTGATTGGATCAAAAAAAGACCTATATTTCCTAAATTCCTACTTCTAGCTATCTTCTGTTTCTGCCTCTTTTAAAGATCATTTGATTTTCTTGTTCTTTGCCATATCCTCATAAATGTGACCTTCCTTACATTCTTTTGGAAGAACAAGAACAAAGATAGAAACAGGCTAAATGAAACGACAGCCATCTTTCAGTGTTGGAGGTTACCATTTATGGCATGCTTGGTTAACTAATTTTTTTAATTGAATGCAATTTGACTTTTTTGTGTTTTATTGCAGATCTTATAGGAAACGAGAATTTATCTTGCGTAGTTACTTCTCATTGCGAGGGAGTTTAGCATATTGGTTAAAAGTACAGGCTGAATCACATAGCAATTATTTATAGTGGAAATATTTTTATTAGAATGTTATCCATAAAACTATAACCCTAATTAAATGTATCTCTCTATTCACACACCTGAAGGTGATTGGAGATAAACACATGCCCACCTTGACTAGTCTCACTTTCACTTTGTGACTTTAAACTTCCACGGGCCCTAAATTGCTGCCTGACAATCATGCTACATTTTCCTGGTACATTCATTCTATAGTGATTCATAGCTTCTAGTCTCTTCTCAAAATCCCAATATTTATTGAGGTTTCCAGATTTAGCAAATGAAATAAATTGCCCAGGTAAACTTGTAAAATTTCCAAGCACTATGCCTAGGTACTTTGAGATAAAAGAATCATTGGGCATATTTTTACTAGATAATTACTCACCTGAAATATATCTCTGTTTAAAAAATAATGTTTTCCCTGATGATTTGGCTCTTCTGAACAGTTCTCTGTTTCATAAAATTTTCTTATAAAATGCCTTGCAGTCCGTATTCCATTTACATTGTAACATAGCTTCTGCAGTGGTCACATCCAACTTATTTTGTCCTTTTGTTAACTGAAAACTTATTATGAGTAAACACTCAACATTAGCACCATAAGCCGGCATATGATCATGTTCTGGCATAAAGTTAACAAATCTGAGAATTGCCCTTCAAATTTGATTTGTTGGAGCACATAACACCATCTTTCCTGGCATAACTTGCTTAACTATTCTTCAGGAGTAAGTAGTATCTCTTAATCTATGACTTTTCAGATATGGTGCCCTGAATAGAAAGAGTATTTCTTCATTTTTCATTCCCTTGTTCTTCAACACTGCATGTTTCTACTTCTTCTCCATGAAATATTCACATACAGAAATCAAATTCTTCAAATACATTTCAAAAGGTACTCATAGCAAGTGCCTTAATAATTATACATCTAAAGATGCAATTCCTGTTCCATTCATAGTAATATTGTTCTTTTTAAAAACAGCCTTGACTCTTACATAGGGGTAAAGTTTTCATCAGTTCCTTATTTAACAGATTCCACAGGTTTCTTTAATTAATGAAATACTTCAATTATTAGAGTAATGCTATCCATATTAGATAACATATAAATTATTAGAATAACGTTTGCTTTTCTTTCAATTTTTATAATTCTATTGCTAAAGAGATATTGAAAAGTATGAACAAGAAATAAGTAGAAACCACTCACTGGATTGTTTAAAAAGTCAACAAGAATTTGTGGGCCTCTTCTGCATAATTAAAATTTAATTTCAGTGCTTCAGATAAACTGGAAGTCCTGTCAACTATTTTTTAAATTAAGTCAATGGACTTTTGAATGTAAGAGAACTGAAGAATACTGAATTTCCAACAAAATAAAAAAATCCTTTACTCATTCAGTTTGACAGAGAAAATGCTAAAATTAGAGAACAATTTCATGGAACCACTTCATGTCAACAGAAAGGACATGGGGTGCTCTTTGAGTAACATGTAGAACATGAGCAGAAGGGCTAACACCTTCCATAGAATTATTCATGCTTGGCTTCAACTTTGAATCAATCTTGTTTGCAATGTACCCAGACATTTAGCAAAATTTGTATTTCTATTCTATCAAAAGGAGTAAAATTTTTCTCATTACCCCCAACTCAAAAAGAGAGTCTCTACAAATTTTGTTATTGCTTTTGAAGTCGCAAATGAATTTTATTCGCCACAGTGAAAGATATTTTTATAAGAAAAGTATTGCATAAGCAAAAGCAAATATTTTTCTGCATGGTAATTATTTGCACCATGGTTATTGTGTAAGTAAAGACATTAGGTCTTTGATAATCTGTAATAGTGAATGTAGCTATTTTAAAATTATTGTTGTAGGTTTAATTCCAGATCTTGAAAATTCGCTTGCCATTTTAGAATCACAAAATACTTTTGGTAGCTGTACATTCAAAATGGCATTTGAGCTGACCAACGTTGATATTCAGTGTGAAAGGCTATTATACTTCTACTGCAATTTTTCTTCATACGATTTTTACTTAAATTTTTTGTTATTTTATCACTATTTTGGTACGAGTTTAAGAAATCACACATCTCAGGTCAATATGGCGTTTCATATCCTACTTTCCACTATTTTCAATATTGAATTAATAACTGCATTGTGCAAAAAGACCCCCCGCAAAGGACTATTTACTTATTTAGTGAATGTCCACTATTCAGAAAATTTATCAAAATAATTAGATCTGTGTTTTGACATTTGGGGTTAAATGTAAAAAGTACATACTAGAAATCACAAGAAGAAATGAAAAAATTCAATTTGATAATCTCATGGTAGCCTCATTGCCTCCATCATTCACAGGTCTCCACTCAAAAGTAGCCATAAACAGGGTTTGAGCTGTTGAAAGGGTTGTAAACTTGTAAACAATAAATTTGAACTATCTGATGCAAAAAACTGAGAACTTCAGTTTTTCTGCAAATAGGGGGGTAATTGTAGGGCATTATCTCTGTGAGTAAAGCCAGAGATGATATTATATAAGATGTTAAGGAGCCTTACTTTTAGATTGTCAGACTTTCAGAAGAAAGAATGTTAAGAGGATAATAGGACTTTCAGTAGTGTCAGTGTTATCAGTGTAATGAAGTTGATATTGATCCATTGCCTTTCAGAAACACAGAAAGTGACTGACGCACTTGCTGATTGGCTAATGTGTGGAAGCGTGGGGTTGTCATTGATTGGCTGACTTTCAAGACTGGAGTTTTCTTATTGATTGGCTGACTTTCAGAAGTCATACTTAGTTGAGTAGGACTGTTCTTAATTGGCTGATTTTCAAAACATCTCTACTAATCTGAAGTTACCTCTAAAGGTGATTACTTATTCACAACTTGGAACTTTGGCCACAGAACATTTTTGCCCTTTCCTGAATATGAAAAATAAGTACTATTAATTCTCAGTATCTCTTGGCCTTCTCTCAGTCAAACCTGCAGGAAGAACCATAAAGATTGTCCAGATATTTATTTGTGTAGGTATGACTTACTGTTAGCATTACCATGTAAGTAATATAAACTACCAATTAGTGTGGAAAAAAAATAGATCTAACAGTCAAATTTTTGTTTTTTTTTAATTGAAAAAAGCTCATTTAGGATACCCTAACAAAGTCATTAGAGAACACAGGGTAAGATTATTTTAGATGCAGTCCCTTAATTGGTCTAGCTGCTTCTCTCTTTGGCTTCCTTCAGTATTTTTTTTTTAATAACAGCCAGAGTGACTTTATTTAAATGAAGTCAAAGTATTACATGACTGTTCTCAGTACCTTTCTATTACTTAATACTTCACTGAAAGAAAAAGCAAAGGCATTACTATGACCATCAAGGCTCTACAGGATACCTGTCTCTTATTAATTCTCATATTAGTTCTCCTGCTGTTCACTCAATAAGAGCCACACTGTCCTCCTTGCTGTTTCTCAAACAGGAGACACAGTTCATTTCAGGACATTGCTGGTCCCTCTGCCTAATTATTCCCATGGCTCCCTTCCTTACCTAGGGTACATCTCTAGTCAAATATTACCATCTCACCTGATTATGCTATAGACGATTGCAACATCCCAATGCTCCATATTCCCTTTTCCTGCTTCACTTTTCTCTAGAGCAATTATCATCACCTTACACGACGCATTTGATTATTTATTGTTTGTCTCTCCTGACTAGAATATAAACTCAGTGAAGTTAGAAGTTCTTGTATGTGTGCTTTTAAAAAATGTTTATCTATTTATTTTGAGAGAGAGAGAGAGAAAAAGAGAGAGAATAAGCAGGGGAGGGAAAGAGAGAATGGAGAGAGAGAATCCAAAGCAGTCTCCATGGTGTCAGATGTCAGGCGTGGACCGATGAACTGTGAGACCATGACCTAAGCCAAAATCAAGAGTCAGATGTTTAACCAACTGAGCCATCCAGGTGCCCCTTGAATGTTTTATTTCTATATTCCTGGCCCTTAGTGTTGCTCAGGTATTTAATGAATGTTTATTATCACTGTGTTTATTTTTGTTGTTGTTGCTGTCACTGTTTTGAACTACATAATCTATAACAAATTTAAACCGCTTTCAAAATCTATTTCATGTCCTGCTAGGATAGCTTTACCCTTCCTCACCTCCCAAAATGTAACACCTAAGTACAGATATTTAGTTTAACATAATAAGTACCCTTTGAATATTTATTCATCTTCATATTTACCTACTTCTTTGATTGGGGAAATAAATAATATAAATATTATGTATTCTTAAAGAGCTTAAATATTTTCAGGGAGCCAGAATATACATATAATGAAATGAAAGAAAATGCATGAATAATAAAATAGATATTCAGTCACTCTTTCAAATGTTGAACAAATATTGACTGGACAGTTACTCTAACCCTCTGTCCAATCTAGATGTCATGAATATAACTATATAAAGAGGAGACTGACCTTTAGGAACTTGTATTTTATTTTATTTTACTTTATTTATTTTTGTATTCTTTTTTTTAAGTTTTTATTGAAATTCTAAGTTGTTAATATACAGTGTAATATTAATTTGAGGTATAAAATATAGTGATTAAGCCTTTCCGTGCAACACCTGGTGTTCATCACAGCCAAGTACACTCCTTAATTCCTATCCCCTATTTCACCCATCCCCCCGCCCACCTCCCCTCTGGTAACTATCAGTTTGTTCTCTAAAATTAAGAGTCTGTTTCTTTGTTTGCTTCTCTCTATGAGCTCATATTTTAATTACATGCCCCAAATGCATTGAACAGAAAATGAGTGGTCAGCACTACTGAGGAAGAGATACTAAAGATGAAATCCAAGGAAGAAGTGGCATAGGACTTTATTTCTCTGGACAGTAAAGACAATCTCCCATAAAAACTGAAAATACAGTGTGTCAGTTCATGAACCCTAAATACCTCCCATCCCTTAAGTCATGCATGATTCAGGGTTCTGTCTACTCATGCCCTGGGTATAAGGTATTCTTACACATAAATCTGTCTATAAGGCGCTTGTGAGAAAAAAATATTACTCAGAAATAAAGTTAGACCACATTCATATCTGCTTTGGCAATGTACTATGGATATGGACCAATAAGGTTCTTTGATTATTTTCTCAATTTTTTTGGCTCTGGATATGTGTACAATGAGAATTTCTATATACCTACAAGGCCCGGTTTCACAGCTTGTTTTATTCTCTGACTAGGCTGCAGACCTGGTCTGCTTTAGCCTCTGACTGGAAATGTAGTGCTGTTAGTCCCTCAGAGTTGCCCCGTCTAACCGCTCCAGTGCACTTAGTTTGCCCTGTTTCCTAGCAACTGGTTCCATCTAATTTGTTTCCCTGTAGCATCGCTCCTGCATCAGGCTTTCTTATGTCTCTTCCTCTTGTTAAATGGATTTATCAGTATCTAATAGCCTTTACGCCATATGTCTATCAAACTCACTTTCTCCCAGAAGAGAGGGGGACTGAGGAATACCATGTACCTTCACTGGAGTAATTTTTAATTTGGGACCTGAGCATAAATTTCAGAGAGCTTTGGCCATATACATTGTTAACATTGTTTCATTTTGTGGTATAAAAAAAATCACTGTGGTGAGAAACCACTTTCTTCCCCAAGGGCTCTTTATTAAAAGCTGCAAAGATAATTTTTACTTTTTTAAATGCAGTTTGTGACTCATTCAAATTGTATGAATTTGCTCTAGTGTGAGAAAATGATTCATTTGTTTATTGTTCCCATTACCAGTACTCTTCATATCTTATAATGACTGTTAAGGAGGAAGAATTGGAAATACTTCAATGAGGAATTGATAATGTGCATCCTATTGACAGGATAGTAGCCACCTTTAAAAAGGTATGAGAGAGAAGTGGCAACTTATTTTGCCTATAGTCAGTATATACATGGCCCATTCAAACAACAATGCACTAATACATATAAGTGATAACATTATTAGCTCTAGTATTACATGCCAGGTTATATATATATATACACATACATATATAATTTATGTACATAAATTTTATATATATATACATACATATATATACACACATACGTATATATGTATATATACACACATACGTATGTATGTGTGTATATGTATATATATACATACATATATATACACACATACGTATATGTGTATATATATACACATATGTTATATATATATACACATACGTATGTATGTGTATATATGTATATATACACATACATACGTATGTGTGTATATATATATATATATATGTATATATATATATATAAAATTTGGTATAATGGTCTTGCCTTGGCAAGACTTAATCCATGAAGTGCCCTCTTTAGGACACATCTTGCCAAGTTAAGGAAGAATAGGTCAGTATCAAACATGTCCAGATAGGCTTTCCAAGTCACTCTACTTCTGACTAGCAAATGAATAAAGTGAAAAGAAGTCAGTGTCATTCTTAGGGAAAATCCATCTTCATGGAAACCNCACACACGTTATATATATATACACACATACGTATGTATGTGTGTATATGTATATATATACATACATACGTATGTGTGTATATATATATATGGTATGTATATATATATATAAAATTTGGTATAATGGTCTTGCCTTGGCAAGACTTAATCCATGAAGTGCCCTCTTTAGGACACATCTTGCCAAGTTAAGGAAGAATAGGTCAGTATCAAACATGTCCAGATAGGCTTTCCAAGTCACTCTAGCAAATGAATAAAGTGAAAAGAAGTCAGTGTCATTCTTAGGGAAAATCCATCTTCATGGAAACCTATGCTGGTAAAATGTCATGCCACATTAACTGTAAGTGCTATTGTTGCTATTTTGTGGATGAAAAATCAAGTAGATTGGATGGAGAAATAAAAAAAGAAAGGATTTGTAGTGTGAATGAAATGTGGTTAGACTCTGAAGGCAATAACTGGAAGGCTCCTTCTACAACAATGGCTCTCAACTGGAAAGAGACATCCAAATGACTTAGAGACCATATCAAAATACACTTTGCTAAAGACCCACCCACAGAAAAATCTTTCCAAAAGAAAGTGGGGCTTCTGAGACACATGCTGAAAAACTATAATGAAAAGATTTTGCAGTAGTAAAGACATATGTATCTAGTACCCCCAAATAGTGCTACTCTGTCATTAGAAGTATGCATTTAATTTAATGCATAATTAAGAGACATTCTTTACATTGGTAAATGGTTCAAGTGACTAACACAAATACTGGCTACTCACTGTAAACTGGGTAGCTTTCAGCTATGAGGAAAGGGTGCTTTTATTATCAAATTTTAAAAGAATTATTGTGCCAGGATTGCCTGGCAAATTGGTTTTCTTCCCCCTCTTCTTTTCTTCCAGGCTTGCTCAACATTAGTGTCTTCAGTACTCAGAAATTATTCACAGTGATTCTAATTGAAGCAGTTCTTGTTACCTTTCAGAAAGCCAGTCGCACTGCTAGTTCTTACTGTAAGCATTTTAGTGACAACTCAAGTCCATAGGTGTCTGTCATTCTGATTTTTTTAAAACAATTCTTGCCTCTATGCATTGTGCTATGGTTATAGGTATCTGGAAAACTAGGATCATATCCAACACATATAGATATGTATTTTGCCCTGCCTACTCACTTCTCACACAGCTGGCAGCTAATTTTGCACACAGAAGATACTTTAATGTGTGAGTATACTCAATGTGTGAGAATGAATGAATGAATGAATGAATAAAAAGACTTCTATGATGTTTGTAGGAGTTTGGAAATGACCAAGTTTGATGCTGACTTTATTAAAAGTTTGGGATTTCTTACAGAGAGTTAAGAAACCCTATTTTATATACACAGTGAAGAGTGTCTTGGCCAGCGCTTGGCAACACTTGGCTACTAACATAATGTTACCTCTGTACCATCTACTGGCCTCCACCATCCCCTCACCTCTATCTCTTCACATCATCCTCTTCTGCTGTTTAGGGGTTTCGTTCCTTCTCAGTACCCTGACACCATTTCCTGTTGTTTTTAAAGAAGGAAAAAAAGAAGGTAAAGAGAGAGAAGGGAAGAAAGGAAACCCTACTTGCTTCCCCACCCCCACCCAGCATTAAGCCACATTATCACATTGTACCCTGCTCTTCCTTCTCATGCTTCTTTTGCCCTCATGTGACAACTAGAAAGCTTTCTGTTATATGATAAAAGGCAAATCCAGAGCAACTAGAAATTTCTTGCTGTGTGGGAAAATAAATATGAAGCCTTTTGAAATGTATCAATACTTTGGCTTACCAATAAGGTTTTATTAAGGTAAAAAAATCTCAGCTTTCCCTCATAAAAGATTTCCCTTCTCGAAATGCAATCTCTAAGTATCCCTGTTGGCTTGATATGCTGCAATTCACTTAATCCACTTGACTTCATTCTGATTTGTGTGGATCAGGCCGATTAACTGTATTTCATTCTTTAAATTTCTGTCTGATTAACCTGATTTAGTTGGGCTGCAGGCAGCCAAAAATGATATGCTTAACTCTCTCGGAAACTATCAACATATACACCCTAGATTTAATTACTAGTGTTTAGTTAGAGCCTCAGCACAGAGTTGAAGATTAACCAA
Organism: Crocuta crocuta; assembly: GCF_008692635.1. Classification (NCBI taxonomy): domain Eukaryota; kingdom Metazoa; phylum Chordata; class Mammalia; order Carnivora; family Hyaenidae; genus Crocuta; species Crocuta crocuta. The sequence continues at coordinate 5,275,586 of NW_027530016.1, forward strand.
CTGCTCACTGAGCACTATTATCCTACACATGCTATCCTTGTGAATAGTAGCTAGATAGCTCTTTTCAAAGGATATATTATTACTGACCCTCTCGTCCCAATGCATGTACTCCATCCTCTTGAAACATTAATTTGTGGTATGAGTGAACTGCTCCAGTTCTCAATTAACAAATTCTCTCTTCTCACTTAAAAAAACAACAAAACAAAACACACCTGCTCTACCATCAATTTCAAATATAACAATTTTATATTTTCTGAATGAAGGTAACTCGTTTTTTCTTGTGGCCTTTAAAATATTTAAATATATGATATAATTTCTTATAAATTTAAAAATATGATATAATGTTTTAGGTCAATATAAATATAATATATTTAAGTCAATTCATATTTTTGAAGCGAAGAGAGAGAGGGGAGCCTGGGTCACTCAGTCAGTTAAGCGTCTTACTTAAGCTCAGGTCATGATCTCACAGCTCTTGAATTGGAGCCCTGCATCGCATTCTATGCAGATAGCTCAGAGCCTGGAGCCTGCTTCAGATTCTATGTCACCATTTCTCCTTGCCCTTCCCCTGCTCTCGCTCTCTCTCTCTCAAAAATAAGCAAACATTTTTTAAAAGTTTTGACAAGAGAGGAGGATTAAAAACCCCCCTTCCTTCCAATGGACAGTGTGAATTTCCTTTTTTGATAAATGGAAATTCATTATCAGTGTAGCAAATGTAACATTGTTGTTTACATGATTCTAGTGTTAATTAATCAAGCTAAACTTTGTAAACTGTAATTGGAGTAGCAAAAATGCAAAAAGCCTCCTGAATTACATTTCACATGGACAGGCTAAATAATCATGGGGGGAAAAATAGCAGTTTCCTGTAAATGTTAATCACTTGATCCATGTGATTCCTTCTTCTAGTAATTGAATATGAGAATTACAATAGATTTGTGATTGTACTACATTTAGGGCAAGGAAAGAAAACATGTTTGAAATTAGGTACATTGACCAGATAATCTCTGTGATGTAAACTAATGACCTAGCTCACAGTGAAACCATCCTAACAAACTACAGACACTATTGCTCCACATGGCACACAAAACCAGACAGGAAGGTTACTTCCCAATGAGATCCCTTCTCAGGATTTGCAGATTTGTCCTGTATTTGACTTAGATTGAATTACTAGGATCAGATCCTGAGTTGAAAATTCTTGTGTAAGTCATTTATTAAAGAGTACTTCCAGTGAGAACCAAGAGTGGGAAGTGCAAATTAGTGAAAGAGAGAAACCAAGTGACAGTGAGATCCCAGACAATGAATGGTCCCATAGAACATTGAGTTCCATCTGTCTGAACCAAGTGGATCTAAATAGCTGAAGGGAAGTCCTTCAAGACAGATCACTGGGACTGGTTATTGAAAACCCATGAGACGGGAAGGGTGGGGGGCGGCTGGGTGGCTCAGTTAGTTAAGTGTTTGACTTGGGCTTGGCTCATGATCTCACAGTTTGTGGTTTCAAGCCCTGCATTGGGATCTGTGCTGGCAGCTCAGAGCCTGGAGCCTGCTTCTAATTCTGTGTCTCCCTTTCTCTCTGCACCTCCCCTGCTCATGCTCTGTCTCTCAAAAATAAATAAATGTAAAAAAAATTTTTTTAAAACCCCATGAATTGGGCTGGAGTATTAGGCCCAGGAATGGAAGCAGTAAGCCTCTGTCATCTCTAGCACTTCTTGTATGATAATGTTGGTACCTCTTATCCCATTTAGCAAGGTATAGGATTCTCTGAAGTCAGTATTCATGTTTAATTTGCCTCTGCATCTTCTGAAATAACTTGGAAATAGTATATTAAGTCATTAAGTATCCACCACACTGCAAAAACAAAATGGTGAAAACGAATTGGTTGATTTTGGAAATTGCAGAACAACCTCAAGTAGAAAGATGCCCTCTGTGGATTGTGCTCTTAGCTCCAGAAACAGGATAGGTATCTGGAGGAGTCTTTTCATCTTTACTCCAACTAGACTGTAAGTTATCTGAGGAAATCTGAACATTTCTTTGGAAGTTTTTCAGTTATGAATATAATGCTCTGTTCAGTGTATGAGAACAGTACACTTTGGCTGAAAAACAGGATAAGATTATGATTATAAATTTATTTTAAATCTTTCTTCATTTTTGAGAGAGGAAGAAAGAGAGTGTGAGTAGGGGAGAAGCAGAGAGAGAGAGAGAGGCAGACAGACAGACAGACTCCAAAGCAGGTTCGTGGCTCTGAGCTGTCAATACAGAGCTGTACGTGGGGCTCAAACCCACAAACCACAAGATCATGACCTGAGCCAAAGTCAGATGCTCAACCACCTGAGCTGCCCAGATGCCTGATTATGATTACAAAACTAAGTTAGAGAGAAATTCAGTTTCTGTAGCCACTGGACCCTTTGTGGTCTCTGTACCTCTGTGAATATGATCAAATAAATGCATAGAAGTTCACAGTAAGCCAAGAAATTCATTTCTACTTAGCTATATGCTTCCATAAGGTTTGTCAGACATGAAGTTATGTGTACAATATAGGAAATCTAGGAATTTCTATTTACCTCTGTAAAAGAACTTGGAAGTTTGGAAGAACTTTTCCAAACATCTAAATTTTTAGTTATTACACAAACACAAACACATGCACGTGCACACGCACATACACACACACACACACACACACACTCACTCACTCACTCTATTTAATGTGTATGTAAACCAACCGTACAAATTATTTTAAAAATATTGTCAATTTGGGGAAGAAGGCACTTGCATACTTCCCAGTATCGTCACACTGCCTCATTCCAGAAGTAATTATTGTCTTGTATTTTGAATTTATCATTCACATACTTTTTAAATATTGAGTTTACTTAATCTTTTCAGTTTATATCTAAGCAACATATAGTTGAGCTTTCATTGTTTTTTGAATTTAATAAATATGGTTTCAAATTAAGATAGTCTTCAAGGGCTTCTTTTACTTGTGCATTTGATTATGTATTTGTTTGTCTATTAAATTCAAGACTGTACCTCAAATTCAAGCATAGCTTTCTTATGGAGGTATTTCTTTTCTTTTATTACTGTGCATAATGCTGATGAGTGACAATTTCATCCTTTGTTTCCATTACTTGGAAATTAGGATTGTCTCTATTTCTTCTTATTTTTTTGATATGAATAAACATTGTCAAATATGGTTCCTGACACAAATATAGAAGCAATTCCCTAAGTTATATAGCTTAACAATAAACATATTAAAATATACACTTATGTATATATTAAAATATTGTATTATATATAATTTAATATTAACTATATTTCTCCTTTACATTAGACATATTGAGAAATTTTTCATATGTTTATTCATCATTCTATTTGCTCTAGTTTTCTGGCTATTCATACATTTCCTTTTTTTTTTTTCCTTTTAGGTAACTCTTACTGTTTTTTGGGAGGTAATTTTTTTATTATTCTCAATTCTAACTTTTTTAATCATTTAGACATTCTCAGTGTTGGCATTTCTTTAACTGTCTTAATTACTATTGTTAATTTTATGATAGACAAATCATCTTTATCCAAAGTAAGCATTAAAAGATAATCTTATATAATAGATACTATTTATTCCAGAAATCATTAAAGTTTTTTTTATGTTTTCTTTTAAAATGTTTAATATCTTGCCAATAATAGGTATTTAATTCATCTGAAATAACTTTTATATAAGATTGAAAGTTGGAACATACGTTTTTTATTATATGGATAGCTGTTTTTTTTTATGTACAGTAATGTATTTTTTTTAATAGTTTATTGTCAAATTAGTTTCCACATAACACTCAGTGCTCATCCCCACAAGTGTCCTCCTCCATGCCCATCCCCCCCTCCCCCCACATCCATCAGTCCTCAGTTTTTGTCAGCATTCAAGAGTCTCTCATGGTTTGCTTCTCTCCCTTTCCCCCACCATTTCCGCCCTTCTTCTCCCCCTTGTTCCTCCGTCAAGTTCCTCCTAATCCTCCTATACGTGCAAACATATGATATTTGTCCTTCTCTGCCTGACTTATTTCGCTCAGCATAACACCCTCAAGGTCCATCCATGTTGCTACACTGTTGGTGGGAATGTTTTTTTTTCCAGCACCATTTAGTTCTTAATTTCTTCAATCATCTTCAATGCCACGTAAATCATATATAAATTTTTTGTATATACCAGGGACTCTTTCCTGGCTTTCTATCCTATTATGTTGGTCAATATATTTCCATACAAAAGTCATATTGTCTTTACTAAAACTTTAAAAATAAGTCCTTATGTATGTAGCACAAATCTCCTTACCTGTTTTCTCAAACATGGCCATTTGAAGCTCAGCACACCTCCAAATAAAGTATAAAATAATTTCTATAAGTACCTTAAAATCTTGTTGTGATTTTGATTGGTGAAATTAGAGAATTTAATGAGGGAAAAATGGACACTTTTATGATGCTTAATCTTCTTATTTATAAGAACAGTATACCTTTAAATTTTTTTAAAAATGTTGAATGTTTTTATTTTGAGAGAGAGAGAACTAGAGCAAGAGTGTGAGCAGGAAAGGGGCAGAGAGAGAGGGACAAAGGATCCAAAGCAGGCTCTGTGCTGATCACAGAGAGCCCAAGAGGGGGCTCAAATTCATAAAGCATACGATCATGACCTGAGCCAAAGTCGGAGTATTAACTGGCTGAAACACCCAGGCACCGCTATACCTTTACATTTTTGTTGGTCTTTACAATGATACCTTTTATTAGGCAGATTTTATTTTCCAAAAATGATTCTTTACTTTTACAATGATCTACCATTCCTTTGACACTCTCTCCAGCATGACTGGATTTAGGTCCCTTCTCTTTGAAACAGAGAGGAAAGCCATAAAGATCGACAAAATGATACTAAATAATATCTGAAGTTTTCAAAAAGTGCAATTCCTCTCTTCCTTGCATTCTTTGGATGCTCACCCTTAGAGGTCAGCCATCATGTCTTGAAGAGGTCCAAGCAAGCCACAAAAAGGGCCATGTATAGAAGAAATTAGACTGCCAGCACATAATGTAGGGTGAACATCCAGCACCAACTGGTCACCTTGAAGGTGGATCGTCTATCTCCCAATGAAATTGTTCCAACAGATGCCACCTGGTGAAAAGACAAACTTTCCCCAGCAAATTCTGCCAAAATTATAGAGTCACAAGCAAACAAATGATTATTGTTGCTTTAAGCCACTAAATTTTATGATGGTTTGTTATGCAGCCTAAATATCTAATTTTACATGTTGTAACTGTGATCATATATTGAAATCAAAATAATTATATATCTGCCCATTTTGCAAACTCTCTTCTTTTAATATTTTGTGTTTATAGATGTGGGTGAGTGTGGTTCTATATAGATAGTTCTTTCTTATTTAAACAATAAATTATTCTTAGTCTTTCTAATCAAATAAAATATTGATGAGAAGCCATGAAAATCTCATCCTGATCTTCCATATTCCAGATTTAGAGAGGATGCTTCTAAAATTTTACCTCGAGGGGCGCCTGGGTGGCTTAGTCAGTTGAGCATCAGACTTCGGCTCAGGTCATGATCTCATGGTTCGTGGGTTCGAGCCCCGCATCGGGCTCTGTGCTGACAGCTCAGAGCCTGGAGCCTGTTTCAGATTCTGTGTCTCCTTCTCTTTCTGACCCTTCCCTGCTCATGCTGCCTCTTTCTCAGAAATAAATAAAACATTAAAAAATTTTTTTTAAAAAATAAAATTTTACCACTAAAGTTAGTAATAGAAAGTGACATCAGCAAGATGGCAGAACAGTAAGCCCCAGACCCTACTTCTTCCCATGAAGACACCAGGTCAACAAGAGTTGCCTTTGTGAGAAATTCAGAAACCAGCTGAAAGGGTCCTGTTCCCAAAGCAAGTGCACAGCCAGCTTACTGGAACTGGTAAGAAAAATCATGGCACTCACTTGCTATAGCTCCTCCTCTTTGCTCAGCACAGTGCAAACAGGAGAAAAGTCCCAACTCCTCCCTGGATTCTCCCTGGGGAGAGAAAAAAAAAATTAAAACCTAACTCCAATGTTCAGACCTTTAAGGGGACTGCCTGAGAGATTTGTTTCTGTCTTCTATGAATCCAAGAACTGACAAAAAAAAAAAAAAAAAAAAAAAAATGCTTGTTTGGAGGTAACTGAGATCAAAGATAGTGATTTGCTTTAACACACCCATACTTGCCTTAGTTCCTCTCCCCAGCCCAGTGCAAAATAAGCAGGAGAAAATCCACAGTTCTTAACCGCATCCAACATCTTGGCTTTTCAGGAAGCTACTCAAAGAATTGGTTTCATTCTCATCTGTATGGGAGCACTGAAAGGGTCTTCATACTCTAGATGGCCAGGGTGCAACTGAGATCAAAAGAAATCTGGGTGCTCCAGAGGACTTGTGGTCGGTCGCCTCCCCATCAGGGTAAAGAAAGAAGAGTGGAGCATCAGTCCAACTGTCTAGCTTTTCAAGGGGGGCGACTTGAGGGACTAGATTTCGTCTCACCTTTGTGCACTGATAGGACCCAGAATACTCTAGAAGTCTGGATCTTATTGAGAACAATGGAAAGCTGAGTCCTTGGTGGCAGCTTCAGAGAACCTGCAGAACTTCCTACAGACACAAGAGGGAGCAAGAGATTATGAGCTCCTGAGGGAAGAACCCTGAAAGAGTACAGGCACCAGTCCAGGGAAAATGCATAAACAGGGGAGATTTGGGAGGCCTGAAAAATCTCTGATGTACTGATTAGTGAAGGTCTTTCCCTGTACGAAGCTAGTTCATAAAAACTGGTAGATGTGCTGTTCTTTCAAGTGTGCAGACCCCAACACAAAGTAACAAAACACATCAACAGACAAGAAAACATGACCCGACCAAAGGAACAAAATAAATCTCCAGAAATCAACCCTACAGAAATGGAAGTATATGAAACATCTAAAAAAAGAATTCAAAATAATCATCACAAAGATGCCCCATAAGCTCAAGAAAATGGTGCACGAAGAGAAGGAGGATATCTACAGAAAGAAAGAACATATAAAAAAGAATGGAACAGAAATATTGGAGCTGAAGGATACAGGAACTGGATTGAAAAATTGACTAGAGGGTTTCAAAAACAGACTTGATCATGCAGAGGAAAGAATCAGCACACTCCAAGAGAGGTCATAGGAAATTATCTAGTCAGAGGAGCAAAAAGGTAAAAAAATGGAAAAAAATGAAAAAAAGTTTTATGTATAAGCTTAGCTAGTCTACAGTCCCCAATTAATCAAATACTAATCTTGTGAAGGTACTTTGTAAACATGATTGATGTCTTAACTAGTTTTCTTTATGTAAGGAAGTTTATCCTAGACAATCCAGATAGAATTCAATAAGTTCAGTAAGTCAAGAAGTTCAATGACATTAAGAGCCAAGACTTCGGTGAAGAAATGAGTAGGATCTTCAATTTATGTCCAAGCGTGGCTAGCTACCCTTCCTGGTCTCATGCCCAATGGATTTCAGGCTTATCTATTCTACTTCCGTGAGGGTGTACACCTATCTCTTGTAATAAATCTCTTATACATAAAAATACATGCCTTCTATTGGTTCTGTTTCTTTAGTTTAAACATGACTTATACAAGTTTCTTAAGCTAAATTCTTAGATCATTCATGGAAGCCAAAAAGATCCGTTCAATATGTGTGCCCTCTCTTCCTTGCTGCCTTACTCATATTGCCTGTCATTGATGCCCATGCATACAAAATGGCAGCAGATCCATGATGCATGAGAGTTCAGTGATATTCAAAGTGAGTTTAAAGTAAGTATATTAATTCTACAACTGAGTAAGTGAAGGCACTGATGGCCTCAAGAGAGCAAGTTTTCTTTTTGAACCACAACTTGCTTAGAATACATACCAAAGGTCATTAATGGAGTCCTAAGGAATGCAAATGACCAGGGAACTTAATCATATATTTTTTTAGTAGTAGCACTTCCTTTGTTAGCCAGCCACTTACACAGAGCTTAATAAACAATAGGTGCAGAAACACATGAATACGATACCAAGAATTTCCTTTCATGTAGACTATAAAAATATATTCAAATATAATAAATTATAGTATACTGGTCTTAGGAACTACATTTTGTATCATTTGGTTACATTTTATAGTTCTGCATATTTGCAGAAAGCACACATTCCTTTTTGTACCTATGAAGTTACAAATACAAATTACAAATTACAAAATATAAACTTAAAGATAAAATTAACAATTTCAAGAAGATGACAACAGATTATTAAATGAAGGCCCCTTCTAAGTATGAGGCCTGTGTGGACTGCAGAGTCACATGTCCATGAAGCTGACCTTGAAGGTTTATCTTGCAAAAGGCACCAAGTCTATAGCGAAGGATGATAGAAAGGATTAGATGAATGAAATGAAAGGATGATAGGCTGATGAGAATATTATTGTACTTATTCAACCTAGGGACACTGTTATTTCAAAATGAGGCAAGAAATGCAGGATAAATAATGTTTAAAAACACAGTTTCAGTAGGACAAAAATATTGTTGGAGGCCCAATATAGTATAATAACCATCTCTTCTCCCTCCTCCCTGAGTCTTAACCAAGAGAGAGTAAACCATAAAGAAACATGGAGCTCAAAATAAACTATCTGTTTTGATATGCGAAGTATACTACTCTGTAAGAAGTCCAGTAAGAGGATGAGACAAAGAGGAGATGCTAAAATGATGATTCTTGATTTTTTCACTCCAAATAAAGGCATTCAGTGACATAGGTAAGAATTGCCTTGACTTACTCAGCCAGAGTTAGGGAAGCTGGAACTAAGATAAAGATTTTAACCAGACCTTCTAGAACTAAGCTTTTCTTTCATGTATTTTACATTAGAAGATGAGTTTATCACACCTGAGTACAATTAGACCCAAGAGGTGAAGAAGAGTAAAAGAGCAAGCATTGTTAGGTAGGATCATGCATAACTAGTGTTTTTCAATATATTAGACCATTTTAACTCATTTTATAGAATAACATACCCTAGGATTCTGTCCACTTCACCAACTGAGTAAGCCACCTCTTTTTTCCATGGAGAGGAGCCAGTGAAGGCACTGAAATGTGGGACTGGTAATGTTAATGATAGTTCTATCCCTACGTGGAAATAAAGGGAAAATCATCTCAAGGAAGCAAAAAGTTAGAGGGGCGCCTGGGTGGCTTAGTTGGTTAAGCGTCCGACTTTCGCTTAGGTCATGATCTCGCGGTTCGTGGGTTGGAGCCCCGTGTCGGGCTCTGTGCTGACTGCCAGCTCAGAGACTGGAGCCAATTTCAGAGTCTGTATCTCCCTCTCTCTCTGACCCTCCCCTGCTCACGCTGTCTCTCTCTCTCTCTCCTAGAAAAAAAAAAAATTAAAAAAAAAAAGTTAGAGACATTCCTGGTCTTTTAGATGGATTGAATATGAGATGGTCAAAATTGACTCCATTTTTCTTCCTTGACTGACTGGAAAGTAGATCATTCAAAAAACAGGGATTTATCACTAAGGCATTAAGTAATTAAGGGACTTTGGTCTTTTTTTTTTGTCACTAGAGAATTTATTCTGCCATTTGGAAAAATCTCTCACAGCCACAATAAATGATTGGCAGCCTTCCCAATAATCAGACAAGAGGACTTATAACCTACATATTTTTGTTTTATAGGTATTATCTTTAATAAGCTATAATGCATTCTGGTTTCCAGAAGTAGTTTACTTACTACAGTTTCCCAGATCAGCTCTGTCCCATGCTACTTATAAAAGCTTTATGCTAATAAGAAAACAAGCTAACATTCTCCAATAACATAAAACATTGATAGAAACTTTTTTAATGAACATAAAAGTTAGAAAACTTTCAAATCCTTGGGAATGGTAAAACAAATGCTGTTTAGCTTAAGGAACTTTCTAAATTATTCCTCTAGTCTAGCTACTTATTTTCTACTTGAGCCTATTATTATGGATTAAGATGTATAATTGTTTACTTATTTGTATCTCCCAGTTATTGCTCAGCAACTGAATTGAATAGTCCACACATCACTTATTTGTCTATCTTCAAGGCCAATAATAAGCACTACTAATGGTTGAACTGTTCCTTCTTTGGACAAGACACTGCTGGAGGATATTTATAACATCTTGATACATTTCACACTGAGTCTTAAACACATTTCACAAATCACAACATTGCATATGGGGACTGTAGTCCATGACTCAGTTACAACAAATACTGTTATCTAAATTCTGGCTCCTATTTGCTTACCTTCTAGACTCAGGTTAACACTTTGCTGTACAAACTTTAGTGTGGACTCTGAAAAATATTTTGTTCCGTAATTTATTTGACAATGACTTATTAATTGGTGTGTGTGCGCGCGCACATGCACGTGTGTGTTAGGCTTTGTACTACACACTGAAGAGTCAAAGGTGAATAATGAACCTGATCTCTTTAGTGTTGGTGAGGGATAAAGCTTACAATTTAATAAGAGGTGTATATGTAAAAAATAAATTCAACAAAATGCAATAGAATTCAGTAGAATGTAACCCATGTGATTTAGAGCACAATGGGGTCTTAAAAGATAGAACAATCAACTCTACATGGGTGAATAGTTAGGAAAAATCCCATAGAGTAGGTATATTTGATCCCAGTCTTTGGGTAAGAATTAAGGTTAGGCAGTCTTTTGAGGGATAGAGGAAGAAAGTGGTAATGGGTATATTAGGAAAAGCGTTATGAACATAATCTCTGCCTTAGAGCTTACTATTTTGTTAATTAAGCCCTTTTTGTCAGTCTCCTAACATTTGTAAATTTCATGAAGGTAGGGTCTGTGTCTCTCTGGCTTACTTCAATATCTTTAGTGTTTCTACCACAGTGTTCTAACCACACATTCAGTAAATATTTGCTCAATGCTAGTAAAATGAATGAATGAATACATGACTCAATTCCATGTACATTAGGACTTCTAGTACCACTTGGTTTCTCACACTTTTCTGTTTCTTGATCTTTCTCCGATAATTGTGGGTTGCTATGCCCATCCCTCTTCCCCTTTTTCTTCCTACTTCAACCTTTCCTTTCTTTATTTCGCCATCTTGGGCCTAGCAAGAAGTATAACTCAGATACAATAAATGCATGATCGCCCCATGAAAATGTTAGTGCAGTTTCACTGGGTATTTCTGAATGCACTAAAAAATTTAAACGGTTTTCTATTATGACCGCCTTCACTCTAATTACTGCCCAACAGATGCAAGGAGAATCTAATAAGGTCACAATTAAAAACAAAGAAAAATGATAGAGATTAAGTAAGTCAAAAATAGAGAAAGTATAGAAATTTCCAGAGTTAAGTGGTCAAGATAATGGTATGTAGAGCTTCTAACCCTCTGAGAAAATAAGGAATATCATCGTGTTGATAAAAAACAAATTTATGAGGAATCTATTTAAAAAAATTATTGGTGAACAGAAAATTCATTTTTTGAATTCAGATAGATATTTGACACCCAAACAGTTGATACTCAAATGGAAATGGGCTCTCTTCACCTCCACCCAAATTCTACTAGCCATAATTTGGTTATTTTCCATAAGGTAAAATATGAAAATATTCATTAAATCACATTCTTTTTTTTTCAGTAAAATCTTTCAATCATGTACGATGTCAAAATTCTAAGTTAGCAGAAAGAAGAGAGTCTCTATTGTGCCTTAGAAAAACTTAACCTGTTTAAATGTAAGCACCAGTTTACATTGTAATAAAGTTGGAATTCATAGAGTTGTTGAGAGACTCCAGGAAGCCAAATGAAGAGAGTTTCAACATAAAAGTTGATTTCTGAAAGTAGTTCCATAGACTAACTACTTAGAAGATATTTTCTATAAGGCTACTCATCATGGTTAATAAACCAATAGTACAGAAAAACATTTAGTTCCCAATAGAAAAAACATTATACTAGATCTTTTAACAGTACATAAATATCCAAGTAAATTTCTTAATGTTTTTTTCCTTACCACTATTTTATAAGAGATTGTGCAGGCAATCCTTAGTCAAAGGAAGAGATTTTCCCTGGAGAGCTGCTCTTCTTTACTTTTCTTTTTTTTTAAGTTCATTTATTTATTTTGAAATTGAGAGATACAGCATGAACGAGGAAGGGGCAGAGAAAGAAAGAGGATTCCAAGCAGATTCTGTGCTGTCAGCACAGAGCCTGACACTGAGCTCAATCCCAGGAACCTTGAAATTATGACCTGAACTGAAATCAAGAGTAGGATGCTTAACCATCTGTTTTTAGATTTGCTGACATGTTGCAAATCATTTCAGGGAAGTTGTTGTTCTAAAACTTATGGCCTTTTCTGTGGCTTTTGAGCCTACCTATCTACTACTTGGACCTTAAGTGTTAGAATTCACTTGCAAATATGTTCAATAAACTGATTCTAGATAGTGATGGTGGGTGGACTTGACCTGGAACACAGCCTTTACTAATGGATGCCAACATACCTACGAATAGTGTTAATCCAATGGATGGAAAGGAAGGTCATGAATAGAAACAGTGAACAAAACATCATTACAAATTTGCTTCAAAATCAACAAAGCTGGGAGAGATGGAAACACTTAGTTTCTCTTCATCCTGCTACTAAGCTGGTAGAGGTTAATTAAATAACTTGTAGTGATTTTCTCCAGATTACAAACACCATTTTTGATTGTCGGAGTGTAGGTTTGAAAGGAAAACTGTGTCTAAATTGGAATGAGATGTTTGAATGAAGATTTGTATAGATGTTTTATGGGTGTAAGCAGATTTGGGAGGGATGATAAAAAGTAGTGATAGTAGTATTTCTACTAATTTTTTTGTTATTACCAAATTGCCACTACATCGTTTTGAATTACATTTTAATGTTAGGCATGCAGATTTATTTTCTAATTATTAACATCTTACTGAAAAATTCAGGGATAGAATTACCTCATAAAACACATGCATGGTATACTTTTCAGTGAGTTATGTTATAAACTGCTCCACAATTGACACAAATATATTTTCACATTAGTCTAACAAATCTAACAGCTTCTGTTAGTTGGCTTTGAATTACCACATCCATTAAATAATGAAATTGATTTTCCCCCTAAAGATCTTCGAAAACGTTTTCTATGATTTTAATGAGAAACAAAGGTGAACCAAGAGCAACTTTAGAATGAGGGTAGCAAGGAACTGCAAATCCCGGGTCAGTTTCATCTGTGTCTGTTTCTGAATTCTGCTTTATTATTCAGCTAGAGTGAATCTGGCATGTATTGATCTGACATGAATGCCCGAGGCATGAATCTGTGAGTGAATGAGGGTCATTTGTTAACTGTTCCTGGTATGTGTATTTAGGGAAGTTATAGTTTGACATTTTGCTTAGATGGCTTTCAGTATGTATCTTCCTCTGTCAAGCACAAAATACAAAAGCCTTTGGTTTGGTTGGAGACAAAGAGCGCTTGCTTAAGAACAGGTAGTGAACTGGATGGTATATATGATTTCAAGTTAGGCTGGAAGACACTTAATAGCCGTGTGACTTTAGGTAGTTAGTCTCTGAAACACAGTGTCCTATTGACTTCACAGCACCCTGTGAAAGTTAAGGCCAGGCATTATAAATTTGACGCTTCCTCCACCTCCTTTCTGTCCTGGTACTACAACTTATGTCATAAAATCTACACCTAATGAGCCCTTTAGAAAATTTTCTTCCTAATGATTTTATTCCTCATGGTTCCCTGAAAGTCTACCCATAATTCCTCAAGGTCTAATTTGGCAAATTGTCACCTCTTTTATCGTCTTCTTTGGATAGGCAAAATTCAATCATTGTGCATACATGTTTTTGTTTGTTTTTGTTTTGTTTTTACAATTTATGTGTTTTTATGGGAATAAGAGAGTTTTTTTCCGGGAATGTGATTCTTGTTGCCTCAAGCAAGAGAGTCAAGGTACTTTTTTTCCTTGTTAATTTCAACTTAGCATTCTGAAATAAATAAATATTTAAGACCCACAGTGTTGATAAGTGAAATGTCATATTGTGCTCCCTTACTCCCTTCACAAGAGAAATATATTAAATACAGTTCTGGAGATATAGTGTGCCTTATTGAACTGAAAAAAAAAAGTGTGTATTGAACACCTATTATGTGTCAGTTACTGTGCTGGATATGAGGGACAAAAACATAAATATTCTCTGTACTATCCAGGGTAGCTTTTATAATCAGACAGACCTACTGCATAACAGTTACAATGCAGTGTAATAAAATGCCTGCCATATGACAGGCATGTGTTGAAGTGTGCTTAAAGGAAGGGTTCACTCAAGGGGTAAAATTTAAGCTCATAATTAAATTAGAGTTTGCCTATCAAAGGCTGGGGTAGGGTAGATGAGATAATTTCATTTTAGTCAGATGAAAGAAATGACATATATACAAGTAAGGACTCAGGAATGAGGCTGACATTTCCTGGGAATGACAATCAGTTTAGCATCAGCAGAGCCTAGAATGTGTGTGGGAGAAAGGTAGATTAGATTCGACAGATAGGCAACAGCTGCGTCATGACGGGGTGTCTGAAACTTTTATAGCAGAAAATTTGCTTGTTCAGATTTGCATTTCAGAAATAGCACTCTGTAGGCAGGTCTTGTAGAGCCTAAATTGTAAGGAGTTAAATCTGAAGTTAGAGGGTCCATTTTCTGGGCAAACAGTCTCCAGGCAAAAGATAACGAAGGATGGCAGAATGCATAAAAGAAGAGCCCAGCTCAGGTGCAGGAGGTACTTGTCTACACTAAGATCATGTGCTTGAGAAGTATATACTTCAGTAACATGCTTAATCTTTCTAATTTTCTGATTTCTCATTCATAGAGATTATGCTACTCACCCTACAGAGTTGGAGAAAAAATGAGCAAGATAGTGTACATACAGTGCTTAATACGGTAACTAGGAAATAATGCATTTTTGATGATTAGTATTTAAGTGGCAGTCTAGAGTGTATTTTCTTATTTTCGATTAGACAGAGGAGAACAACGAAGAAGTTATCAAGTTGCCTACCACTCACTGATGAAAAATCAGGTTTGGAGAGGTATGGTTTCAATTCGGGACATGTGTAGTTTGAATTACTTGTGGGAAAATCAGGTGGAGGTGCCCCATAGACTTTTGGATATATGGGTGCACAGAATGTATGAAACTGATCTGAGAGTATTGTTCTTGAGAAGTATTTATTCCTTTATTCCTCAGTGGCTTACAGTCAACTATTCTTCAGTGGACTTCCATTTTTATGAGGGAGTAATATTAGAAGGGCACATCCCGCCCTCTTTTTACTCAGTTCTCCAAGTAGATGGATGGAGAAGTGGGACCCCAGCGAGTATAGCTCAGGCCTCAGCACCCTCCTGCTCCCCTTAGTCTTTCTTTATTCTCTCTCTTTCTCCCTTTCTCTCTACTTGTCCTTTTGACATTGGTCCACATACACTAGACTTATCACTGCTTCTGTTTTTTCATTAGGTAATTCATGAGGGCAGATCTCCTCCACAGTGGGGATGCGAGGGACCTTTGACTGTTCTACCTGGAAATGGGTGAGTAAATTCGATTTGAGGTGAGAAAAAATAAGGAGGCCAATTTAACCTCAGAGCCAAGCTGCTTCAGTTCTCCAAATTTGCCAGCAGCACTACTGAAAATTTGCTCCTTAAAACTAAGCCCTGGAGATATTTCCTATTTTTCTACCTCAACTCAAAAGGAAAGGTTGTGATTTAACATTTCAAATCCCCAAGGGGGCATGGATGTGGAAGTCATCAGTCTAAATATAAGATGAAAGAAGTTGTGTGAATGAAATTGCTCAAAGAGAGCTTTAGGAACTGAGAAGAGGTGAGGTAGAAGATGAGAGCATTTGTTTTGTGGAAGTAGGCACAGCCTGCAAAAGAGGGAGGAGGAGGAGGAGGGCCAGAGAAGTGTGAAAGCAAAGAATGAGAACGATTTCTGTCGAGAACCAGTCCTCTGGCATCACAACCAATTTAACCCAGGTATGGATTTAAAAAACAAACAAACAAACAAAACCCACTAATGTATTTGGGATATAACATCAAAAAAGGGTCTATTGTTGTAACACCTGATACCTCATTATATCAACATGCATTCAAAGATAAAGTCCCCGGCAGAGAGAGGGGCCAGAATATTGTAAGAGGCTAGTAACATTGGATTTGGAGTAGGAAAAAGTGGCTATCAGAGCATCCTTTTCCTTCAAAGATAAGCCCACCACAGCTGGCATGGTAGACTCTGTTTGCCTGATTCAAAGGCCTATGTATATCTACAGACTTATCAAAGCCTCCAGACATGCACAGGCCCGGTATTGAGTTTGCCATGATGTCAGGCACTGAGTTGGCCCTCACCCTTTCATTGAACAAGTGTGACAAAAACAGATGATTGGGGAAATATAAATTATAATCCTATAGGACAGATTTTGAGAAAAACATAGCAAGAAATAGCAGAGACAGTGACAAAAATGGGTTGATTTTAGCACTTATACAAGGGAATGAGTTATGAAGCCCTGTTAAATTACTCTTAAGTTATACATTAATAAAATCCCTCAACAAATTGTTTGATTAAAGCCAGATTGCTGGAGGTACTGAACCAGGACCTCCAAATATACTCAGAGACAAGTTGATACAGAAGTATCTCTTCAAAAGACACATCCCATCCACTTTAGGGAATAAGTAAATTTTCAAGTGCTTTAATGAGAGAGAGAAACTAGGAAGACGAGTGGAAAATAAAACTCCAAGTTTAATAGTGATATCTCTGAGAAGTGGGAAGAAGACAATAAGCTCCTGCATGTGTGTAGACTTTCTCTTTCCATATGGAATCATCAAATCCCTCATTTATCATTTATCCAAGCCACATCCTTTTTTTGTATGTATTCTGGGACAGCCAAAAGTCTGATATATTTTAAGTTCCCACAGACAACTTGATTTCTATTCATGCATATGGAAGACATAAAAATCACTGATTATTAGAAATATAATAGTCATTCAAAACAAATTATTATTAAGTAGAGTAGGCTTATTTTAGGGGCACCAGGGTGGCTCAGTAGGTTAAGAGTCCAACTCTTGATTTTGGCTCAGGTCATGATCTTACTGTCATGAGATGGAGCCCCACTTCATGCTCCACACTTGTCATGGAACTTGCTTAGGATTCTGTCTCTCCCTCTGCCTCTCCCTTCCTGCTCCCCCGCTCAGGTGTGTGTGTGTGTGCGTGTGTGTGTGTGTACACACATATATGCACACATTCTCTCAAAAAAAAGAGTAGAGTATGGTTATTTTATTTTATGGANTGTGTGTACACACATATATGCACACATTCTCTCAAAAAAAAAGAGTAGAGTATGGTTATTTTATTTTATGGATTATTGTAGTCATTAAACTAAGTACCTTACCTGGATCATTCAAATTAATTTAAAACAATCCTTTGAACTGAAAGATGAAGAAACAAGTCTAGAGAGTTAAGTATTCTCTAAAGTTTCACAGGTTATAAGAAGCAGAGTAACTACTTCATCTGACTTCAAATCCAATGGTCTTAAACTGTATATCTCATGCAAGTTCTTACTTTGTTAACACTAAAAATGTGACAAAGTTGAAGTGGATAACTTAACCCAGAAAAATAGAGTGGTATAGATTAAGACAGGTAGGTAAAGGGGAACAGATCTCCTGTCCTGAAACTTAAATAACCTTTGGGTATTAGGAGTTTCTCTCCTCTGAGCTCTCAAGCTCACACTTAACACTTAAATCTGGTGAATGCAGACCAAACAGATAATGAAAGCTCATAAGAGATCTACAGGTAGCAAGGAAGAAACAATGAAAATAAGTGCAACAAATACATTTATAACAACTGAAGAAGAAGAAGCAAGGTCAGGTGGGTTGCTCTGCCTCTTGTCTAAAAACCTGTGTTTAGGATTATTAATGTTGGATAATAAGATCATAACTCATTAAGAGTTTTCACTCATAGGCATAGACTGAGGGTGGAATAATTTGGGGGTAGCATTGTGGCATTAAGGCAAAGTACAATGGAAAGCATGTGTTTACCAAGGATATAGGTGATTGCTATAAATACTGAATATCCAGCCACTTCATGTGGCTAGCTAGCTGCCACCAAGAACAAGCCAATTAAAATAGTTGAGCTACTGTGTTGCCAGAGATTGGAAGCTAAAGAGGAACCCCACCTCCCAGCAAAGGGACATTTTTGTTCACCAGGGGTTTATTAAACATGATGGAAGCAGGCAGCCAGTGATTTCTCAGCTTCTTCATTTCAGGAGCAGGTAATGAATTTCAATTAGTGAAGAAAACAGCCTTCCACTAAGGAGAAGAAAGCAAAGAAAACATATCAATGTGCATGGAAGATATGTTAAAGGATATAACACTCCTTATTAATGCTCAATTCATGGACAAATTCTTTTCCCCTCTGCTCTTCTGTAACATCAAAATAAAAACAAAAACTGAAAAAAAAGTGCTACATATTGCAAGATTAGGGAAAAAAAGGTGTTGCTAAGGTTTATGAACAGGTTATACTAGATCACAGGGTCCTTACTACACTGAGTATCACTCTTAATCAATAGTAATTGATGGTGGCACATTCTCAACAATGTTTGCTCTGCCTGTGGAATATTCTGACAGCCTTCTCTGTACTAGAGTATGAATAGGATGGCTCTATGTGAGAAAGGGGTTTCTTCCTCCCCATCCCAGGTATTGTAATTAAGCCCGAAAGCCTTTGCATTGGCTATCTGTGAGGATTTGGAGAGAGTAGAAGATATAAGGTGAGATATGGCTCATTCATTGTTAGCTAAATCTTTTTTCCCCCTCTAATTTAGATTCTGTGTATACGTGTGCACAATCACATGCATTATGTGAGTCTATGGGAGGGGAGTATTGATTATTGTATTGCTGGGTCCGAAGTTGGTTTTGACCTGGTTTTTGAAGGATACTTCAAACAATGGATAATCAGATGCTCTCTTTAGACATTGTTCAGATATATTGATGATGAACCGTATGATAATTCTTGAGGACCCTCAGTGCTCCAAGTGAAAGCCACTTTTGCTAATGGAACTTTCATCAAGGGAACAGACTATTCCCATAAATTATTTGAGGTCAGCTTGCTCAAAGTTACAACCAAATATATGCAGCTTTGCTTAAACACAGTAATGTACAATCACATGCAATGCTATGTTTGAATTATGAGTGTGATTGATTTTCAGTGATACAATTTGAGCAGATTAGTGGTTTTCTTTTGTATTTGTAACCTGCACTGTGAATATCAGAGCACTATAAATGAGAGCCCTCAGTATTCCCAGTTTGACCCATAAGGAAAGACGTACCTTCATTTCCTTTTCATTGAAGCCTGAGACTGTTATTAGCCTGCTATAATCCCCCAACTACAGTAAAGTTCTTTGCTGACCAGAAAAGTTAAACTCAAAGTGCCTCAGGAATCCATAGGAAACAGATGACTCTTATTTCCACCTTTTACTACCCACAGACTTGTGTGTGCCCTGAGGAGAAAAGAACAAGTAAGTTTTTTTCTCATTTGGAATAGGGACCTTCTGTTCCATTCCACCTCTGCTAGATTTTATCCGTGAGGTAAGAGGTGATGATAAACTTCCTTCGGTTTCATGCTTGCCTGATAATTCTTCATGACTCCTTTAATCTTTAATTGTTTGGTCAAGGAATAAAATCTGCTCTTAGAAACCAGGAGCTTAATTTTTAACAATCTAAAAAAAGTAGACTAGTAGTTTTCAAGTTACAGCTCAAAGTCCAATGGTGAGCCAGGAGGGCCTTCCTAATGGGTCAGTAGTTTATTCAGAAATACAAGGGTTTTCTTGAATTATTATATATAAAACATGTACCAGTCCATTCAGTCTATTTGAAGTTAAAATCAAGGGCTACCCATATTGGATCCTGCAAGTTGGTACACACAAACTAATATTAGCTCATGTATTAGGAAGCTCATCTAGTATTCTGTTAAATTAAATAATTACAATTCTCCTATTACACATTTATTTCTGTAATTGGAATTCTTCTGATTTTCTGTGAATTACCAGTGTTTCCCTGATTTCCAGAAGCTATCAGCTACTTGTGATTTGCAAAAGGCACTAGTTTTGCCTTATAAGGAAAGGTAAAGTATAGTTAGTGTATCATTGTTTCTACTGGAATTTTGAGAAAGATGATTCTTGGTTGGGCATAGTTGTTTCCTGCATTGTAAAGCTTTGGGTGTCCCTGCCTCTTTAAAGGCCATCAGTGCATCCCAGACAGCCTGATGACCATGAATAATCTCCAACTATTCTCATGTGATACCTAAATGGATAGTATTGCCTCTGGTTGAAAAACTAGTTTACTAGTTAATATCAGTAAAAGTCATGGTGCATTATTTACTTCACTCCAAAATCTGTACAGTAGAAAATAGGCTCTTTATTTCTTAATAAAACATATTTGTGTTACTAAACAATATATTGGTAAAATATAAATCAATGATATTTTATAAAAAGATAAGATATTAAATATTCTTCTAATTGTACTTCTATGGAAAACATCATTGACATTGTATACCTATGACTGTACAGTATTGTGATAATGTGAAATATTACTACTAGGTGGTGTTGTGGGTTGAATTGTGCACCTTCCCCCCAAAAGACATGCTGAAATTCTAACCCTCAATACTTTGACCTTTAGAAATAGGGTCTTTGTAGATGTAATCAAGTTAAGATGAGGCCATACAGTTTTAGGGTGGGCTCTAAATTAACATGGCTGTTGTTCTCTTAAGAACAGGAGAAAAGACAGGGAGTCACACTGAGATGATGCCATGTGGTGATAGGGGCAGAGATTGTAGTGAATGCCAAGGTTTGCAGGCAACTCTCAGAACTAGAAAAACGCAAGGATGGATCATGTTCTAAAGCCTTCAGAGAAGGCAAAGCCCTGCCAACTCCTTTATTGTAGAATTATAGCCTTCAAACCTATGAGACAATAAATTACTGTTATTTTAATCCACTCAGTTTATAACAATTTGTCATGGAAGCTCTTGGAAAGTAATGCAGACAAGTTACCTATCTTCTCTAACTAACCAATTTTCCATGTGTTAAGAGGAACAAGTAGAATACTTCTGAGCAATATCAGGCTAATATTTATAAAGCACTTGGAATTAACATATAATATACGATTGCCACATAATTAGAGCTATACATTTAGGTAGATAAATTAATATTATACCACAATTTTTCTTTCTAGGATATTTTTTTTTTTAATCCAGGTATTGGAAAACTATAGGTAATAGGTCAAATCCAGACTGCCACCTGGTTTTATAAATAAAGTGGGGTTTTTTTTGGAAAGGAGTCATATTTGTTTAAATATTATCTATGACTGCTTTTGTGCTATAATAGTGGAGTTATAATTGCCACAAAGGCTTTCTGGCTCACAAAGCCTAAAATATTTACTCTGGGATTTTAAGAAAAAGTTATCCAATTCCTACTGTAGACTATCAAATATGTTATATGAGTTCTTTTTCCTGTTCCATTTGGAATAATTCAATGATTCATATATATTGCTATCCACAAGTTTCCTACAATTTTTTCTTTAGTTCCTCTAGAATTTGAGCTCTATTCCAATTTAAAGTGGTAATGAATAGGGCAGATGGACTATTGGGTCACTTATCCCACAGAAGTTCATAATAATTAAGAGTTGAAGGCCATTAATTGAGACCTTTATAGAACTGATGACTAAAATGAAGACTAAAATAATACATTTT
Organism: Crocuta crocuta; assembly: GCF_008692635.1. Classification (NCBI taxonomy): domain Eukaryota; kingdom Metazoa; phylum Chordata; class Mammalia; order Carnivora; family Hyaenidae; genus Crocuta; species Crocuta crocuta. Next base: position 5,297,315 of record NW_027530016.1, read on the forward strand.
TATTGTCTTTGCATTTGCTAATGGGATTTTATGTAATAATGACTCATGAGAGGTTAGTGAGCATCTAACTAGAAATCATATTTTCCTACTGAGAATCACTTTTCTTTAAAGAAATTTTTCAAGCTATTGATTCCCATATCTAATACTGCTGAATTAATTAAACAGAGCAGTAAAGTAAAAGTAATGACCCCAAACTCAAGGGTAAATTTATAAAGTGAAATTACCATCTCTTAAAGCAAAAGCATGGGTGATAAAATCTTTAGGTGAAGAGATTTATCTGGGCCATCTTCTCAGTGTTTGATATTCATTTTCTGAGTTGGGAGCAAGATTCTTAGTTATCAGAAACCCAAAAGTCTACCCTCTTCAATCTTGGGGAACTTCCTAATCTTCATATTTTGAATATGGCTGACTTTTATACTCTCACTGTAGACTGTTCTTTCTAACCCTAAAGAAAGTGAAAGTTGGAGGTTGAGGTGGGCCTTTTTCTAGACATTCATAGTACCTCTTCCCTATTTCAAAATCCATGTATGGAAGGAAGGGCAATTATAAGGAGTTGCTTTATACCACATATTCAACTCTATGTGAAACTAATTATTTTGTAACTGGCTACTTGAAAACACCTGATATGATTTAAAGGACACCTGATCATGGTGTAAAGGACAGGATATTTCACTAGATAGTAGGTTTAAATGAGCTCAACCAAGTCTAGGTCATCAGATCAGATGACTATGAGCATTGAATTATTTGGAGGTGATCTGGGGTTTCTACTTACTTTTTTTCTTGAGAGAAAAAGACAGAGACAGAGAGAGCATGACAGTGGGGTAGGAGTAGAGGGAGGGAAGGAGAGAGAGAGAGAGAGAGAGAGACTATCTCAAACAAGCTGCATACCCAGTGCAGAGCCTGATATGGGGCTATATCTCATGACTAACTGTGACATCATGGCCTGAGATGAAATTGAGTCTGACACTTAACTTACTGAGTCACCCATATGCCCCACTGCTTACTCTTATCTGCAGCATTCCAAGACCTAATAAAACCTTAAGGCCTTCTGAAAAACTATTCAGATCTTTGTGAGGCATGGCAGTCAGACCTGATTAGTAACACACATTACCTGAGAAATGATATGCAACCATCAACTGAGAAATTTTAACCCATTGCCCAAAGAGTTTTAGCCAAATTGGGTAAACTTAATGATTATTTATTTAACAAACACTTATTAAATATATTAATTAGCAGACACTATGCTAACTTATCCTCTAGTAAAAAGAGATAATAAAATAGAACTGGGGACTCAGCCAATATACCCAGATCTGTAGGTACAGCCCATCCTTCCCTAATTACATATTTACAGGACCATAGATAAACATATAGTCAAAACTATGTGGTTTAATTGTTATGATAATGAAAATTCAAGACAAGTCTTCTATGAACAAAACAACAGAATACACACAGAGGTAAAGGATTACTTTTATGACTGATTAAATCTAATTTTGATCATGTAAAATAAGAGAGCTATATACACTAAACCTCAGAACTGTACAGACTATCCATCTCTCTGAGGCAGGTGCGGACCAAAGTAGAATTTCCCTACATGGAAATGTTTCACAAAGTACACAGTTCCTAAGAAAGAAGGCAGACCCGAGCTGAATGTCCAGATCCTTTTTCCCCACAAGTTAATAATTCAGGTAAGTAACTCCATTTCCCCAAGACCAGAAAACATAGAGGAATGGCATAAGGACAAATGTGTTTTAAAAATTGAGCTCCCTTCACATGGAAGGAGATATTTTAGAATAGGGGACTAAGCAATTCCCCTAACATGCTCCTATTTAGAAACTATGGAAATGCCACTTCATGAAAGACTGTAACACATCCATACCTTGTCGCTTTGTATCATGCCATGGGCATGTCATCTAGGTTTACAATATGTCAGCTATACATGTTGATGAAAATTTGCAAATTCACTTAAATTGTTATATGTTGTGCCATAACTGCCAAATGCTGTATAGGTGAAAGGAGTTTTCATTCCAGGGTCAATGTTGGGTGTTTGGTCAACATAGTAACATGTAGAATTAGCAATTCTTAAAAACGTGAACGACACTTTGCAGCCACTAATAGGGCAAGAGGAAACATGTACAGAGAAATATATCTCATTTAAAAAATTTTTAATGTTTTTATTTATTCCTGAGAGGGAGGGAGGGAGAGAGAGAGAGAGAGAGAGAGAGAGAGACAACGTGCACAGGGGAGGGTCAGAGAGAGAGGGAGACACAAAATCTGAAGCAGGCTGCAGGCTCTGAGCTAGCCATCAGCACAGAGCCCGACGTGAGGCTCGAACCCACGAACCGAGAGATGATGACCTGAGTCAAAGTCGGACGCTTAACTGACTGAGTCACCCAGGTGCCCCAAATACATCTCATTTTTAAAAAGAAAAAGTTACATGAGGAGAGAGTAGAGAAAATGAAGACTGGTATAGGTCCATGAGGACATTACAGTTAAGAATAGGCCAATTAGGGGCACCGGGTATTTTAGTTGGTTGAGCATCAAACTCTTAATGTTGGCTCAGGTCATGATCCCGGGGTTGTGGGACTGAGCCCCATGTAGGGTTCCACACTGAGCATCGAGCTGGTTAGGATCCTCTCTCCTTTTCCCTCTGTCCTTCTCCCCAGCTTGTACTCTGCCTTATTAAAAAAAAAAATAAGTGAATCATGTGAGTGGAGGAATACTTTTGGAAATAAAATAATTCCAAAATATAATTCCACAGGTTGGGCTGTGGAATAAGACAAGAAGTTGAATAATATTGCTATCTGAGAATATTTTTAAATGTGCTATTTTGAGAAAAGAAACTCAATAAATGTTATATCATTTTGTTTTTTTCATTAAGCTCTCTTAAATCAACAGATTTAATGTACAGATTCAATAAAGTACATTGAAAGAACATATGTACTTCCGTGTACCAGGGGAAGCTACTTTGATATGATAAATACTTAATACCTTGAAAAAACAGAAAAGAGAATATTAAAATGAATAAAGAATAGCTAATGTTTGATGTTAATGTTAATGTATGATGAATATATTCTTTTAAGGTTCACAGGTAAAATATTTAGCATATAGCAAAGCTTTGTGAATTAGCTGAAATTATAGGTCATTGGAAGTGGTATATTTTTGGTAAAAAAAAAAAAGAACAATGCAAAATATCCAGTAGTTAAATATGTGCATCATAAGAGGAGTATAAATCCAAAACAGGTAAGGATTAGATATAGTTAGTTGATAAACTAAATTTAAGACTAAGATAGGATAAGGGTATATAATGAGTAAGAGGTTAAAAGTGTCACAGTGAACTTGAAAAACAATGAGACCTCCCCAGAAATACATTAGGCAAGGATGTTTGATGGTTCAGCTTCATAAATTAGTAACAGTGAACAAGAAACTTAGATAAGAGCAAGTTGCCAGAAAAGAGTAGAAAGTAATGAAGGCATTTTGTGCAGCGTATTTATTAGAAAGTTTTAAAACTTGGGCCAAGTTTACTAAGAGAGTTTACTCACATGAGCATAATCATTTCTTTTTCCCCTAAAATTCACACATAAGAATTTCACAGAACTTTGAAAATACCAATCATCTTGGTTATTTAGGCATATTTCTTCACCCTTCTCCATTTCTTCTCCTCAGTCTTCCTCTCTTCCAGACTCCTCTCCTCCTCCCCACCCCCTTTTTTTTGGTTTTGTTTTGTTTTTCTGCAAGTTACTGTGTTCCATCTTTTCAAGACTTCTAGTTAGAGAAGTAAACCTCTTTAAGTAGGCCTGGATAACTCAAGTGCTGTCAGAAAAGAAAATATTAAAGATGACCATAAGAGCATGTTTATATATATAATTTCCTTGTCTTAATATTTTTAGGTGAAAATTCAATTATGCCTTTTAAGGGGGGATTTAAAAACGGGCATAGCTCTCATCCCCAGCTAAATTCTTCTAGCGGAAGCAAAACCATGATTCTGAGGAAGGAGCAGTTAGTTACTACCATTTCCTTGTTTTGAGTTCTTTATATATTCTGGATGGATGGATGGATGGATAGATGGATAGATAGATATAGATGATAGATAGGAAGAAAGAGAGAGAGAGAGAAGGAAAGAAAGAAAGAAAGAAAGAAAGAAAGAAAGAAAGAAAGAAAGAAAGAAAGAAAGAAAGAAAGAAAGAAAGAAAGAGAAATTCTGGATATTCTGAATCTTTTGTTGGATATTTTATCATTGTTATTGTTGGATATTGTATTGTAAATATACACTTGATCTACATAAACATTGTATTTTCTTAATTTTAATTGTGTGTTTTGACAAACAGGAATCGTGATAAAGTAAATTTTTAAAATTTTGTTTGTGTTTGTTGCTTTTTACATCTTGTTTAAAAACATTTTCCTAGGCTAAGGGATATAGAGATGGTCTCTTATGCTTTCTTTTAATTTAAAATATTTTTTTATCTTTCAAATTTATACCTATATTTAATTGATTTTTTTAATCAAAAGATCCTTTTCCACGCAGAAAACCAATTGTTCTATCATTTTTTTTGTTTTATCACCAATTGTTTCAATCATTTATTGATAAAAGAGTATTCAGTCTCTACTGAGTTTTAATGAACATTTTGTCATAAATTCTATGATATTTAGGTCTATTTATACAATTTATTTTCTATTTTTGTCATCTATTTGCCCATCTTAATACCACATGGCTTTTATTATATTTTACCTTTTGAAAAGGGTTGACACTTATTATTATAGGACTTTTAACTTAGTTCCTTCCCTTCAAGATTCCTCTGATGTTTTTCGCCTTTTGCATCTCCATATACACTTTCAAATCACCTTGTCAATTTAATTGTGTTTGTTGACAATAAATAATTGTCATTTTTATAATTTAAAATTTTCCCATCCCTGGACATGTATATTCTCCAATTTATTTAGGTCTTTAATTTCCTTCAGTAATGTTTTCTATCTGTTCATATAGAGGACATACACTTCTTTCAGTAGTATTATTACTATGTGTTTAATGTTTTGGTGTTACTATACATATATTTGGTTTTTAATTTAATTTTCCAATTGTTTCTATTATATAGAAAAATGATTTGTTTTTAGCCTTGTGTATTTATAATTTTTTGCATTTGCTTGACTCTAATAGTTTATATGTATTGTTTAGATTTTTAACTACTTTTTAAGCTAAAAAGTAGTTTATGGGTTAAAATTTGCAAATAACAATTTTATTGCAATTGATTACAAATACTTTTCTTTGCAAATCATTGCAATTAATGATTTTTCCCTTTAAATCTTAGAACTTATATTTTTTTACTGATTTTATTGAGATTATGTAGTATAATTAATACAACTTAACAGCTATAATGCAGATATTTTTGTTTTCTCAATCTCAAGGGGATTGTTCAATAATACCACAAATATGACATTTACTGTAAGTTCTTTATTTATTTGTAGACTTTCCTTGTCAGATTAAGAAACCTCAATTTCATTCAAAGATTACTAAGAAGTTTTATCAACCACATTGTTGCTCTTTCTTCTGTTGTTTTCTGCATCTATTTAGGTGATTATAGAACTTTTCATCTTTTTTATATTAATTATGTGGATTACATTACTTTATTTTTAATTTTAAACTCATATTCTCAACTGGAAGATATGCACTTTGGCTATTTATTTTTTGTGTATTATGGAATTAGATTTGCTAATAGTTTACTAAGACATTTGAAAGATTTACTGGTGAAGTCAACTTTGTGTGAATTTATCATAGTAGGAAGAATTTAATTTCTTTAAAATTTTTTTACATTTTTATTTATTTTTGAGAAAGAAACAGAATATGAACAGGGGAGGGGCAGAGAGAGAGGGAGACACAGAGTCTGAAGCAGGTTTAGGCTTCGAGCTGTCATCACAGAGGGTTCGAACCCACAACTGTGAGATCATGACCTGAGCAGAAGTCAGATGCTTAACCGACCCAGGAGCCCCCCAAATTTAATTACTTTAATTACGGATTCAATGTCTTTAATAAGTGTTGGATTTCTCAAGTTTTATGTATGCTTTTGTATAATTTTAGTAAGTTTTTCAAGTAATTTGCCTATTTTTCTTAATTTTAAAATTTTGACATAAATTTATTTATAATATCTTTCTAATATTTTCATAATGTCTGTAGGATCTGTAGTAATGTCCCTATTTCCTTTGTTTATATTGGATATTTGTTGTTTTCTCTCTTTTCATTTTGTCAGTTTGAGTAAAAGTTATTTTAAGTTAGAAGTTTATAAAAGGAGCTTTATNCCACAATTTGGCAGGTAAAATGATAGCCATAGTTTTACTCCTAATTATTTCACTTAGTATTTTGTATAGTGGACAAATAGTACAGAGATATATCAAGTCCTGTCCACTTTATAGTGTATTCTGTATATTTCCAAAATATATAGCAGAAACAATAAAGCACCTTGCAGTTCTAAAGACTCATGTCTTTTCTAATCTGTGTCACAGAAATTTCCTCACATATGCAGGGTATGGCAATCCCTCATATGTAATATCAGGTTGATATATTAATTCACATTATATGTCAATATATTATATCTATATCTATATATATATATAGGTATATATACACATACACATCTATTTTACCATGAGCATGTGGTGATTTGCTTTTGTGTATTTCTTGAGGTATCTGCTGACATAGAATACAGTCCCTGAAGTTTACACAGAATCTAAAATTCATATTTTCTCATGTTTACCAGTAGAGAATATTTCAT
>NW_027530016.1:5304156-5329298 GCF_008692635.1 Crocuta crocuta
AGGTCATTATGACCAACTTAAATTATGCAATAAATTTATGTATATAAATTTAGATACTCAGGTATATTATACTATAAATGGAAATTTCTAGAAAAGTAATATACTTCTTAGAGCTTTAATTATTTATGTGAAGTACCAAGCAGTGAATTTAAATTAAAGTAATAATTTGTTCTATCTTAGAAAACCAAGGAATTTGATAATCTTTTTTATTTGTATCAAAATAAATTTATAGTATGTAGGAACAAACTGCTCAATCATGAGATAGTAAATACATGAACAGACACTGTAATGTTGCATTATTAAAAGCTGAAAGTGATTTTAGAGCATGGAGTCGGTAATCAATAAAAATCTAGTATTGGGTTATTCTTTGTGGATTGATTAGATACTTTTGCTCATGATGTAAATATTTAAATTTTTATCTCTTCTAAAAGGTACCAAACTATTTAGTTTAGACACAAGGCATAATATTAAAAATCCCTGATAAGAAGCATATTACCTGCATACTTATGTAATTTAAATATTACTGGAACTAATGTGAATAAATAATCTTGCTTCTTATCTTATTATGTGGTTAGAGAATGAATAAGGAATAAATAATGTTTATGATTTTACTTAGGAAGACTCTTGTTACTACCCAGTCATGGAAGGATGTGTGAGTGTATGACCTTTTTAGCTCAATTTTCAATCAGGAAGTGACTCATAACACCTACAGAGGTTCAAAATGGCTCTCATTAATTTTCACAGCACTCAAAGCAGTCACAGAATAGCCAATGACTGGGAATGATGTAATATGCATAATATTTCAGAAGGTTTGATCCAGGAGGAAAATGAAAAATAAAAAGCCTATTAATCCCCATATTTTGCAATAAAAATTTTTATCAAGGGAAATAGGCAAAAAAGAAAATAAGAAGCACACCTCATTCAAGAATGTATCAATATGGATTGTTTCCTTTGCTGTGCAGAAGCTTTTAATCTTGATGAGGTCCCAACAGTTTATTTTTGCTCTTGATTCTTTTGCTTCTGGGGATGTGTCAAGTAAGAAATTGCTGTAGTAGAGGTCAAGGAGGTTGTTTCCTGCTTTCTCCTCTAGGGTTTTGATGGTTTCCTGTCTCACATTCAGGTCCTTTATCCATGTTGAGTTTATTCTTGTGTATGGTGTGAGAAAATGGTCTGGTTTCATTCTTCTGCATGTTGCTGTCCAGTTCTCCCAGCACCATCTGTTAAAGAGGCTGTCTTTTTTCCACTGGATACTCTTTCCTGCTTTGTTTGCACGTACAGTAGGATTAGGAGGAAATTAACGGAGGACCAAGGGGGAGAAGAAGGGGGGAAATAGTGGGGGAGAGGGAGAGAGGCAAACCATGGAAGACTCTTTAATACTGAGAACAAACTGAGGACTGATGGGTGTAGGGGGGAGGGGGGAGATGGGCATGGAGGAGAGCACTTGTGGGGATGAGCACTGGGTGTTATATGGAAACCAACTTGACAATAAACTATTTGTAAAAAAAATAATTAAAAAAAAGAATGCATCAATGTAATTTGGAGGCTAATTGGTTCTATAATAACTATCTTGAATAATTCCAATATTTTAAGTTTGAGTGCATAGAAGAATTTGACAGCCATGAGAACTGGTGGGGAATATGATTTCTGTGGAAGTTAATGGAATCGTTTTAGGATTGTTACTTAACAAATATTTGTTAATCACGTATGTGCTAGAAACTGTAATTCACAGAAATACTAGATAGAATAGCCTTGAGGTCTTTATAACTGGGGAATCAAATAAATAATTACAGACAAATTACAATAAAATGATCACCCTTATAATAGAGATATGTATACAGATTTGCACAAGTTGAATTCAAGTTTAGGGTAAAATATCCAAAGTTATGGTAAGAAGCTAGGATTTCATGTATTCCAACATTCTTTGAACATGTGTCATAACCATTATTTCAAGACTCACTCAAGAACCGGATATGAAGATAAATATTTGGGAGTCATGAATTCAAAAGAACAATTTCTGCTATGAATTTTCATGGACTATTTGAAAGCAGCTTTCATACTGGGGTACACTCAACTTTGAGGAGGGAGGAAAGAAGTGTGTTCACATGAATTAACAAAGAACAAAAGTAATATACAATCATAAAACCAAAAAGGAAAATGCCATGAAAGAAAATGCTTCAAATGGACCAGTGGGAATATCCTCAAATATACAATAATGCATTTTGCAGAATTTACTCCAGATATTTCATGAGGATAGATTTTAAGGAAGTGAATGTTTACAGATGTCTGAGTAGAGGTAGGGAACAAAACAAAAGATGGTGAATTACCCATATATTAACAGCAGCGAGGAACAGTTCCTTTGCCATACCCAGCCTTTGGCTGAATGGGCACTGAAAGGAAAGAAAGTCACCTGTCAAACAGGTGTTACCTGGTGAGAGTTGTTCCATCTGCTCCTTTCAGGTAGTGCTGTCTTACAGCTCTGTCTTTGGGTTCCGGGAACTGTTCCCTTGCCTTCATACTCAGAGTGGTAGGTAACATCTCCCTGGTTATACTAGTGCTAGGTGACTTGCCATTTCTTCTTGTTTTCCTCCTCACTCTGCTTACACTCTTGTAAATCGATTCCTCATTAAATTCTCCTTAATTACTTCATCTGACTGTGTCATCTTTTTCCTGTAGGATGTCAACTCTGGTAGAAAGCAGTCATGTCAGGTAGACGTTATTACCTCTCTCCATTTATGCAGGATGAGGGGGATTCATAAGGGTTCTATGACATTTCAAAGGTAATCGTTTGCAGATGACATAATCTCTCTCATCTACATCATCTGAACATTTGAAGGTTAAGAATAAGAAACAGTAGAGAAAAAAAATCAAATTTCCATCAGAAATCATGGAAATAATGGGATATAGAGAGGAAAGCTGGAAGATTATTTCTCTCTTTTATAGTAAGTAGCAATTCTCTTCCTTTCAGATGAGAAGACTGGAATAATTACTATAGAAACAGATATATTGAAATGTGTATGAATACTGGAGGTGGTGCCAATCTCATCATTGGCAAGAAAGAGTTAAGGATCAATTGCTGAGAGGAAAAGTAGTGAAATTTGCCACATGGGTAGCAAGGAGAAGCATTCCATAGTTAGAAAACCTTCCTTAACAAATGGCCAGCCCTTTTGCTAGTATGTAAAATGTATCAAAAGGAATATCAAATAGATACTTTTAAGTGTGCCTATATAAAACTATCACTGTTGCTTGTGAAGAAATGTCAGCTCAGATATAGTACTATGAGAGTTACCTATTCTCATTGTTATATGAAGGATGATACTCAACAATTACCTTGCATTTGAGCTTTATAATTTTTCATTAGAATAAGGGAATTTCTCTTATCTTTACCTGCTTCATTATGAGTAATTATACCTTGATTTTCAATATATGTCTTTATTTTAAAATCCTGTGAATATTTTTTTTTTGTTCTGTGTCCTTCTGGTTTCAATAGAAGAAACCCAGAAGTTTTCAATTTATGTGGACCTGGATCCTGAATCTACTTTTCCCTTTATTATCTTTGCTACATTCTCCCAAGTGATGTGCCTGCTTAGTTTGATAAACTCAATCAATACTTACAACTTTATGCCAAATTTGCTTTCTTACCATACTATGTATTCTCCCTCCTGTCACTATAATTCTTTACATTAATAACCCAGTGAGGTGACCTGCCCCTACCAGCCCTGCTACCTGATTTTGGCATGAATCTTGTCTCCTGTATCTGTGTGCTTCCTTCAAAAACTCACCTTACCAAATGTAGCTGGACTTGCACTTTGTGAAGAAGCAAAGTCACCTCTCCATGTCTTAATTAAGGAGAGAATTGAAATAGTTATTTAGTTATTTCTACATAAAAGAACCATAAAGCTGCAACAGAACAGAGATTTATTTATGTATTTATGTATGCATGTACCTATGTATTTCCAATTATTCATATCAAGTAGAAGGTTCTGCTAATCCACACCAGACTTGCTTTATTTTCTTGGAGCTCATTCATTCCTCTGTAATCACCTGGCAGAATGGCTGGGGGATGGCTTGTCTAGGTTGGTGTAGGAACTCTGGAGTTTTGGCAGCTATTGCCTGGGTTCCAGAGGGTGACTGGGCCTTATGTCTCTCATCCAACTGGTTACTGATTGTTCTCATGGTGACTTGTCAGGCTTCCTAGATAGCAAGGAGAAAAGGAAGTCTCTTAGAGCCTAAGCTCAGAATTGGTACATTATTACCTCTGCCACATTTTATTGCCCAAATGTCATTTCAAAGGAAATGGATAGATAAACGGCCTCCACCTGTTAGTGGAAAGATCTACTAAGACACATTATAAAGCAATATGGACAAAGAAGGGAATAATCAGAAGCATTTTTCAATCTATCTACCCTTGTCTGATGGACTTAAACTCTAATGACTTGACTGCTCTTATATTAGCTGACTCTCCTGCCTAACCCAAAGCACCAGATCAGTATTTCCAAGTGTTCTGACTTCCTCCCAGTCTAAAATATGCTAGTCTTTTCCTGGTTACCTAGACTCCAGGAACCAAACTGTACTGAAAAGCCATTCATATCCCTGACAACAATTCCTTCAAATAACTTAATGAAAATGGCATACTTTACTGCTTAAATTTTTCAGGTGAATTAAATTCTGCCATAGGATTAAGTCTTCATTCAAAGAATTAAATATCTATGATTCACTTTGCAATGTAACTGTTCATTCACATGACACAAAGACAGGCTGTTTTCATCAAAAGCATTGATTACTCAATTAATACCAACAAAAAAATATAGAATCTATCTGGCTGTGTGAACATCAGAAAACTACTGAGAGAACAAACATGACTGAACATGGTAATTGCAATTATCCTTTTAATACACCTGGATGACTTACCCCACCCCCCCCCAAAAAAAAAAAACAACCCACAACTTGTCAACTGTGTTTAAGCTCTATAGTGGCTCAGAAAGGCTATGGATCGCTTTCATTATTTATCGCACTTGGAGCTGTGATTATGTGAAAATTCCCAGAGCCTTGTCCTATTTTTGCAGGGGTGTGGGGAGTGTTGAGCTACTCTGCAAATAAAATTGTTGGATCAGTGGAAGCTGAGTTCTGGATTAGAAGAATAATTATATATCAGAAGCCAGACAAAGATTATGTTTTGGTCAGTTTCAGAGGCTAAGTGTATGCATAAGCATATAAACGAAGAAAAACATTATATCAGAGTCAGAAGGGTAGGCTGCAAGCCAAGAGTTGAGATATCAGAGTATTTAGTAAAGGCACAAGCTCTATCTGGAAAGAAGATCAAAACCTGCCTAGCTAAAAGGCTTATTGGAGAAAACATGTCAGAATATATGTGGAAATATTGATATCAAAGACTTGTCATGTGGCACAAATTCTAGGTGCCATTGGGCACAAAGATGAACAACTACTCAAGGAGAGGACAATGTATTGAAGAAGGTGGACACACTTAGTACAAACCATCATATAATGTGATAAGTTCCTACTGAAGAAAGCATAAATATTCATTGGGGTATATACGAGAGAAATATTTTTACTGGTAGGATATTTTATATCTGAACCAAATAAATGGGTTTTTATCAGGTTGATGTATCATTTTAACTAGACAGACATTAATCATCAGAGAGGAAGTGTGTAAAATTATACAGTGAGTCCAAAAGCAGTGTTTTCTCAAAAAAAAAATAGCCATTATGGTATAGAGTATTAAGAAATAAGTCAGGAACAGTAAGTGTTACAAAAGTTTAACATCCTTCAAATGATTTGCTAATGGATTTTAAAATATGCAAAGCAGGTACATCCAACAGAACTTCTTAGTTTAAAATGATGCAATTCCTTCAAATGAAAATATTATATTATTCAGACACTTGGACTAAAGAGCAATGAAATCACTTTGAAGAAGGGAATGCTATAATATGAATTTCTTTTTTTAAAAAAAAAATCAGGCTATTAAACAAAGATCTGCACCAGTTTGAACTATTGAAATGGCTAAAAACCCAATAGAAAATTTGCAGTTTTACTGGCTTGGAGAACCAGAGAACCAGGTTTATTTAGGACAAGTATAGTAGCTGGAAAGTTAAGAGAAAATCCAAGAAAGCAGACAGTCAGAAAGGTAGAACCACAAATTCTATGTATGAACTCTGCCTTGGTATCTGGATGAGTCCTGTGATAGAATATGGTGTAGAGCAGCCTCCAGTCAACTCACTCAAGGCTAAAGGAAATAAACCAAAATTTGAGCTGCTGCTTTCAGAGGGAGACAGTTCTGCAGTTTGAGATCAGGAGCTAAGCTGCCTACTTAAAAATAAAAATAAATATAAGTACTCTTCAGAAAAAAGATAAAATCCAGAGTTACTACAGTGGTTGGTCTGCTTCCTTTTCAGCACTTGAAATTATATTAATTAATTAATCAATTAACTATGTTTTCTTTTAGATATTCTAATAGTTGTGTAGTGGTATATCACTATTACTCTAATTTGCATTCTCCTGATGACTAATGATGTTAACATCTTTTCATGTGCCTATTTGCTTTCCATTTGTCTCCCTTGCTAAATTATCTGTTCTCTTTTACCATTTAAAAAATTTAGTTATTCGTTTTTGTATGGTTTTGAGTGTTCTCTATATAGTCTAAATACAGGTCCCTTGTTGGATATATGATCTCTGGATTGTTACGGGTTTTTTTTTCCAGTCTATGGTTTATTTTTTAGTTCCTGTAACAATATCTGTTGTTGTTTTTGCCGAAAAGTAAAACCAATAATTTATTTTGCTCCCATAACTATAGGAATCAGTGAAGGAGGTTCATATCTGCTCTACACAGTGTCAGCTGGGGTGGCTTGACTGGGGGCTGGTTAATCCATTTCTAGAATGATTCACAGTTGCTTTTGATTGTTTGTGGGAAGCTTCACAGAGGTTGAGGGCTAGGGACCTTAGTTCTTTTCCATATGTTCCTCTCTGTAGGTTATTTGAACTCTCTTACAGACTGATGGCTGTGTTCCATGAGCAAGTGTTCTAAGAAACAGATAGTGATGCTACCAGGTTTTTTTGTTTGTTTGTTTGTTTTGTTTTCATTTTATTATTTTTGTGTTTATTTTTTTAATGTCCTGGGCCTGGAAACTGGTATGCCTCACTTCTGCTCTATTATATTGGTCAATCAGTAACAGAGCTCAGATATGGGGGAAGTGGACATAGACCATTACACTGGGTGGAAGAAGTATCAAAGAATTTGGGGAATGTTTTAAAACTGCCATATGTTTTATCAATGGAAATAATGTCTTGTTTATATTTTGATAATTTGTTCATTGTAAAAAAATAGAATGCAAAATATAAAGTTTTACAAAGAAACTAGCAAGTAGAAGTTATTTCTAAATAAGTTTTAATTTAATAATAATGATCATAATATCCAAATTATGAAGAATATAGATGATGGAAATAGTGGCCATTGAGATATACTGAATTCCAGGTAATCAAAGCAAGGATAGAAATATTAATCAACTTTAGATGTTGTTAATATACTGATTAAACATTGAAAGGTGATTAAACACCAAAAGAAATAGAATGCATGCTTTTCAAACACAACATTAGGAAGAGAATAAATAACTCTGGAAATAAAACTGAATTAATCCAAGCGATAAAAAGGAGAAAAAAGGTAACAATACATTGTACAAAATATATTGGCAGAAATAAATCGACACATATCAATTGAAATTACATGCAATTCAGTTAATGTGTCAATAGGAAGAGATGTATTAGTCAAGGAAATAAAATGGTCAGTAAGGTATAAAAATGCTGAACTTGTATATCTCTACAATATATACATAAAAATACAGAATTTAAAATAGAAATGAATAGATATATAATCATAGTGTAAAACATTAACACACCTGTCTCTGTTATTGAAAAATAATGAAGAACAAACATCAACAAGGGCCTAATAGAATGAATATCATTAGAGATATAAAATTATGTATATATTTTTTTTCTTTCTAAAACATTTTTATTTACATTCCAGTTGGTTAACATACAGTGTAATATTAGTTTTAGGTATACAGTTTAGTGACTTAACAGTTCCACACAATACCCAGTACTCATCACAACAAGTGCACTTCTTAATCCCCATCCTCAATTTCCCCCATCTCCCCTCTCACCTCCCCTCTGGTCACCATCAGTTTGTTCTCTATAAGAGTGTCTGTTTCTTGGTTTGCCCCCCCCCCACTCTCTTCCCCTCTTTTGCTCATTTGTTTTGTTTCTTGAATTCCACACGAGTGAAACCATATTTTTTCTATCCACTAGTTAGAGAATGAATGTACTTTGAAATATTTCAGAATATTTCAAAAAACTAACCTTTTCTATGTTATGAAGCAAATATAAACTTTAATAATTATCATAGAATCAATAGTTTAGACTTCATCCTTTGACATCCATGAATAAAAATATAATTTGAGAATAACAAGTAATCAAATATCCCTGCATAAGTTTGGAATTTAAAAACACATTTTTTTCATTGTTTGTGGATCAGAAATAATTAGCTAGGAGAAGTCTGAACTATTTAGATCTCAGTGTCAACCCTCATGAAGCCGTACATTGCTAAACCCACACTATGCAAAAAAGGAATATTTATAGAGAGACAGTGCTATGTTAAAAAGACAGTAACTAGTGTGTTGGCTTTGTAACCCAAGAAGTTAGAAAAGGAATAATGCATTCATGTAGAAAAGGGAAACAAAATATATAACAGAAGATTTATAAGTAGAAAATAAATGAGCAACGAGAAGCCCAAAAAAATCAAAAGTAGGTTTTATGAAAACTAATAGAATAACACATTTCTAACAAGATATATGAAGATAGAGAGGACAAAGATGAAAGGAATAAACTTGGGATAAATAGTACAATATTGACACATATGTAGTAAAAATTAAGTCTTATGAAGAACGTTATGTTAGTAGATTAGACAAAAATAACCTGAATAAGGATACAAACACAATGAGTATTTTATTTCTGATGATGATCCAAGGAAAAAGAAAAAGTTGATACACTTAAAATCAATATAAGTTAATTTTTAATTTAGAAATCTTTCCTTATAAAATATAGATCTTATTTTCCTAATTTGAGTGAAGATATCTTATATACTTCATAAACAAAATGTCAGTAATTAAAAAATGAGGGTTTTTTTTTTTTCTGGTGCAGCCCCTCTGGAAAACAGTGTGGAGGTTCCTCAAAAAACAAACAATAGAACTCCCCTATGACCCAGCAATAGTACTCCTAGGAATTTACCCAAAAGATACAGGAGTGCTGATGCATAGGGGCACATGTACCCCAATATTCATAACAGCACTCTCAACAATAGCCAAAACATGGAAAGAGCCTAAGTGTCCATCAACTGACAAATGGATCAAGAAGATGTGGTTTATCTATACAATGGAATACTATATGGCAATGAGAAAGAATGAAATCTGGCAATTTGTAGCAACGTGGATGGAAGTTGAGGGTGTTATGCTGAGCGAAATAAGTCAGGCAGAGAAGGACAGCTACCATATGTTTGCACATACAGGAGGATTAGGAGGAACTTAACGGACGACCATGGGGGAGAAGAAGGGGAAAAATAGTTGGGGAGAGGGAGGGAGGCAAACAATGAGAGACTCTTGAATGCTGAGAACAAACTGAGGGCTGATGGAGGTGGGGGAGAGGGGTAGGGGGGTTGATGGGCATGGAGGAGGGCACTTGTTGGGATGAGCACTGGGTGTTATATGGAAACCAACTTGACAATAAACTATTAAAAATGAGTTTTTTAAATTCCATAGCTCATTTTAAGCGGCAAGTATACTTAATAGTAAAAGCAGACAAGGACAATAGAAACAGAGATGCTATAGGCTTATCTTGATTATAAATATAGATACAAAAACTCTAAGTAAAATTTTAATAAACTGAATCTAACCATTATTTAAAAATACATCCTGATGACATAGGCCTTATTCCAGGAATACAAAAAAGATTTAGCATTGGAGTACCCTTAATATAACTCCCTATATGAAAGTTTTAAATTAGATTTTTGTTATGACAGTGTGAACATATGACCACAAATGATTTGGTCAAGTTGAACTGTATTAAAATCTTCCTAGAAAACTAGGAAATGATAGCAACTTCCTTAAAGAGGTGAAATTGATGGGATACCTGAATGACTCAGTCATTTAAATGTCTAACTTTGGCTCAGGTCATGATCTCAGGGTTAGTGAGTTCGAGCCCTTCATCCAGCTCTGTGCTGACAGCTTGGAGCCTGGAACTTGCTTCGAATTCTGTGTCTCCCTCTTTCTCTCTGCCCCTCCCCTGGTCACACTCTATCTGTCTGTCTGTCTCCCCAAAATGAATAAACTTTAAAAAGTTTTTAAAAAGCAGTAAGTTTGAGGTATAAAATATAGTAGTAAACATCATGCTTAATAAAGAACATTGCATTACAATTCATTTTTATGTCAGGAAAAAGACGTACAACATCCTTTCAACTGTCTTCAGCATTTACCAGAAAATCTTAGCTTGTGAAGAATAACAAGAATAAATAAAATGTACTGTGATCGTAAGGGAGAAATACAGTATTCATTAGTGGCAGATGGTAAGGTACTTCTAAATAGAGGTTTTCAGGAAAATCCTCTAATTTCTGGAGTTCTTGGTGTTTATGAAGTTACAGCTTTTTAATCAGTTGGGACAGTCAAAGAGATTGATGGATAAAAGTCAAACATCTCTTTTTGTTGGTAAGTTTTATGGATAGAAGTGAGTCAAAGAGCCTGCTTTTCTCCATGTCTCTGTCCATATAGCTCACATAGGGAAAAGTTTGCCTCCTAAATACACATAGAAGTCTGGGATGGAGAAAGTAGTGAAAGGTGGGAGGGAGGTGATAAGACTTTCGGTAGAGTTGAGTCGGTGGAAACTGTATTCCAATAGCTGTTGCCCATGAAAAAGTAATCCACTCTACTCCACAAAAGAATAAATGATGGAAGTAGAGGCAAGAGATTTTAGGAAAAATTTTCTCCTTAGAAGTCATATAAATAGAGAAGAGTTATCGCTCATTAAAGAAATCGAATAAAAATTAAGCAAAGCTGTTATTTAAAAATGAAAATAATTGTATTCTTATATCTGCAACAAACTTTAAAGTGTAGTTAAAAAAAGATACCATTTACTACAGCAATAAAAATGATAAATAGAAAACTAGACATAAATTTAAAATAAAAGGTATGTAAGAGCTTCATAGAGAAAATTAGAAAAGTTTATTGAAAGATATAAAAGAAGGTCTAAATAAACAGTGTGGCCATGCATAAGAAGTATCAATATCCTAAAGATGGACATTCTGTCCAAATAAAATTATAAATTGAAAGCAAATCCAATAAAGATCCAACAAGATTGATTATAGAACTTGAAAATTCTCTGAGGAGTGAAGTTGGGTTGGCAATAAACTCAAGAGAGAATATTCACTTCTCTAGTCAAAGAAATATAAATTAAAATAAAAATAAATGTGCAAACTCTGAGATTGGCATAAAAATGTAAATGTTTAAAAACTACTAAATTTTTTTGTGTTATAAAATAAGATTTGTTAGGTATTTGTTGATGGTATATATGTTCTTAGAACCACTTGGGAGAATTATTTGGTAACATCTATTAAATAAAAAAAGTTTTCTTTTTTTAACCCTCAGTCATACCATTTTTGGGGGTCTACTCTAGATATATATACACAAGAAAACATACAGGATGAAAACTGAATCACTATTCAAAATGGTAACAAACACCCTACTCTGTGCAATTGGAGTAGGCAAAGAGATTTGTCTTTTTCATATACGAGAATAAAGGACAGTTGAAATAACTTATTCTAATTTTTTAATGGTTATTCATTTTTAAGAGACAGAGAGAGGCAGAGCATGAGTGGGGGAGAGGCAGAGAGAGAGAGAAATGCAGATTCAGAAGCAGGCTCCAGTCTCTGAGCTGTTAGCATAGAGCCCAACATGGGGCTGGAGCTCACAAACTGTGAGATCATGACATGAGCTCAAGTCAGATGCTTAACCGATTAAGCCACCCAAGCACCTCTGAAATAACTTATTCAAGATGTTTACACACATATATATCTAAGAACTCTACTGTTATGTGAAAATGCTAACTAGCAAATAATATATTCTATGTAGTATCATTTATGTATGTTTAAAAATACATAAGGTGAATGATTAATGATACTACTAAATGAGTTAAAAGTTCAAAATACATGTAGACATGAAATATATTAATGTCAAGACATTACTAATTTCTGGGGACTGATGAGTTAAAGGAATAGACTGGGGCTTTATCAGAATCTCTACCATTGAATTTCTTCAGAAAAATAGGTGAGGCAAATATGACAAATTGTAAACAATTGTTTTCAGCACAGGTACATGACTGTCATATTACTTTATATACTTTTTATATTTAAATGTTTATAATAAAATATAAAAGCTAACTGATTATGATAATAATTTAATTAAAAATATTTTAAAAATGTACAGTACTCTGAAATATGGGGTAAATTAGGATATATCCTAATACAATATCAAAAATAGAGGGTTTCATCCTATGTCACATTAAAACCTGTGTATAAGTGTAATTATATAGTTGTAATTTGTATAGATGCAAAGAATTGTATAGATGCAGTTCACTATAAGTTCACAGAGCTATTGGAAATTAATAGTTCAGGGGGCACCTGGCTTAGGTGATTGAGCATCTGACTTCAGCTCAGATCAGGATTTCAAGGCTCCTGAGTTTAAGCCCTGCATTGGGCTCACTGATGTTAGTGCAGAGCCTGCTTCAAATCCTCTGTCCCTCTCTCTTTCTGCCCCTTCCCTGTTTGTGCTCTCCCTCTCAAGAAATAAATCTTAAAAAAAAGAAATAAATAGTCTATTAAAAATAATAAGGGCCAAGGTGCCTGGGTGGCTCAGTGCGTTAAATGTCCAACTCTTGATTTCAGCTTGGGTCATTATCTCCTGGTTTGTGAGTTCAAGCCTGCATTGAGCTCTGTGCTGACCAAACAGAACCTGCTTGGGTTAATTAGACAGAAAGAACCCGAATAAGGATACAAACACAATGGACATTTTATTTCTGATGAAGATTCAAGGAAAAAGAAAAATTCGATATGCTTAAAATCAATATGTTAATTTTTAATTTAGAAATATTTCCCTATAAACTATAGATCTTATTTTCCTAATTTGAGTGAAGATATATACTTCATAAACAAAATGTCAGTAATTAAAAAATCTCTCTGCCACTCCCCTGCTCTCTCTCTCTCTCTCACTTTCTCTCTCTCTCTCTCAAAAATAAATAAACTTTATTTAAAAATAATGAGGGACAAATAAGTTTAACTGGATTGAAAATAAATATGTGTCCCACAAATCTACTGGAGTTCATCTGAAATATTTGAGATATGCCAATAACAGTAAACATTTAATCTTAATTTGTATAACACTAAGTTTTTCTATCATGCCTTTCCACCCATTGACTCATATGTTCTTCAAAATAACATTTTGCAGTCTCTAAAACAAAAACTACTTTTCTAATTTTATAGATGAAATAACCAAGACCCAATTTCATAGATTAAATGACCAAGAAATCTTTGCTTAAGATGGAAGTTAAAAGATGGACGTTTCTGATTTCTAATCATGCCAGGCTGTTTGACTTCTAGTTTATCTTTAACCTAATTATGTTACCTCCTTCAAACCACATTTTAAAACATTGTTCCAGGTTTCTATTTAACAAATTTGTCTTTTGGCCAAAAAAACCCAAAACTATGTAAACTAAGAAGCATTATTGTTTTATACATATTTCTCTCTCTTTTTAAAAATTTTTAAACGTTTATTCATTTTTGAGAGACAGAGCGCAAGTTGGGGAGGGGCAGAGAGAGAGAAGGAGACATAATCCAAAACAGGCTCCAGGCTCTGAACTGACAGCACAGAGCCCAATGTGGGGTTTGAACTCATGAACTGTGAGATCGTGACCTGAGCTTAAGTCAGTTAACTGACTGAGCCACCCAGGCATCTCCATATTTCTCTTATATATAGGAGTATATTCTATGAAACAATCAAGGAATTATATATCTACAAGTTTATAACGCTATAGACTTAAGAAATAAAATTCAATTGAGAAAAAACAAACACTCATTATTACAGATAATGATATTTTATACTTTGGTATTTAGTATAAATAAACTATATCTGAGAAAATGGTTCCATTTTATATGGCATATTTAATTTTAATATTAAAAAATACTCATTAAGAAAGCCACACTAGGAAACGGATTCTCTCTGTATGTTGTAATAGAATCTGCTGTACCCTAGAATTTATGCTAGCAGATTATGGGTAGAAAACATCATATAGTGATGTGAGTGACCCCAAAACATCTTAAATTTGAGTAGATAGTAAAGCAAGATGCAAAAATTTTAAACAATCCAGAGAAACTAGTGGTCAATAATACATACAAAGTAGGATGTTGATTTAAAATGAAGACTATAATAGTGTTGGTCCCTAAGTTTTTTTTTAAGTTGGTAAAATTCATGTATCTAGCAAGCAACTTCCTTTAACAAATAATCAAAGATTTTTAGATCTAATGAAGTTTAGAAGCCATCTATTCAAAGTCTTTATAAATGAGAAAACTGCCTTCCAGAGAGATTGATTTTGGGAAAGACATGTGACTAACAATAGTAAATATAGGACTATAATCAATGCTTCCTGTCTTCCAGGATAATATTTATGAATTTTTTAAATAATAGAATCCTTCTTAAATAATTTGGCTTGAAATTATAAGGAAAAGAATACTATGGAAAACTCAGGGCATTATGAAAAAGATGAAGTTCAGATCTAAAATTTCTATTTCCAAAACCTGACAACACATGTAATTTTAATGAGACTTACTTTATGTAGACAGTGACATTAGCCAGCTTATTAAAAACAAAAACAAAAACAAAAACAGAAACATAGCCACTTAAAATCTAAGGCATTTCAATTATTATAGCTGTTGGCTTAAAAAGTATCAACATTAATACATGAAATTACATAAAATGGAAAAAGAAGAAGAAAGAAGTGATCAAACAATTTAACAAATTACATTAATAATAACTTAAAAATCACAAACAGTACAGCCCAATCCCACATGAAATGAACAAGAAATTCAACATAGGGTTGCTTTTTTGTTTTGTTTTATTTTGTTTTGTTTTTGTGTGTATGATTTTTTTTAGGAGGGGGTGTTTGAGTTAAGTAGTGAGGTGATTTGAACTTTCTTGAAGAAACAACATCCTAACATGCAATATTTCCATAGTAAAATGAGATTCCTGTGATGATTTTGTTCAGTTTTACAAGAGCAACAGCATAATATGGCAAGAGAATGCATGTATGACAGAATATTGACCACTGTTAAACAGCTACATCTGTTTATTAGCTGTGTATAAGAGCATGAGCACTGTAAATCTATACCAAAAATATTAGAATATGAGAAGCAGAAAAATAAAGTGGAGATTCCAAGATAAGTTATTCAGGATACAAATAGACCAAATGAATGAAGAATGAATGAATGAATGAATGAATGAATGAATGAATAAGTAAATGAGAATATCCTTCCCTATGAAACATCTCTATGAAAGATTCTCTAAGCAATATCAAATTGAAAATTAAGAGGTTATGCAAATATCTAAAATTGAATCAAGAACATGTGTATGTTAAACAATTGTGAAACAGAAAAATATAGAACAATATGTAAAGCAGGTATGAGTTACACCCTCATTTTCTTGTAACATACCAAATAAATTCAGGTCTGGGGAGAAGTAAGACTGTAATATGGTACTATTAAGATTTTATATTTTTATTTCAGGATAAAAATGTTGTTTCTCTTTGCCCTTTATTTTATCCTTCATTTTTACCAGAGAAAGTTCACTGATTTTGAGAGGAATTATCAATAGGAGTAATCATCTTAGCTAAGACAAAGAAGAGAGTATGACCCACTGATATTTTATAATAAAACAGAACCAAATTTACATCCAAATATAAAAATAATTTCCTCATGATTCATATATTTTCAAGAAAATCTGAGGAGTCTTAAAATCCTCAGTCTCTCACATAAGGAATAGGTATTTATTTTATGATATGCTATCTTTCATCATGGGACAGAAACTTTTTGAATGGATTACTAAACAGTTTGGCTTTTGAAATTCACTCTAGAAATATTCAGTAGAGGTGTACTCATTCAATGGGGTCAAGCACAATGTCAAACACACTGTACAGTTTGATTGAAGTTTCATAATTGATGGTTTAACAGTCACTGATTACAACCTGCTGTGGGCTTCCTGCATCATACTAACACAGAGAACTTTAATAATGTCATATGAAACTTTCACTCAATAGTAACAATGTGTCCCTGATCATAATTTATCCTTTTCATACACTATGTTTAGTAATCTTCATAGCAGGCCTGTGATGAGGAAGATACAAAGTTAGTTTTTTCATTAATTAGGAAGAAATAGATGCTTGGAAAGATTAAGTAACTTTCCCCAAGTCACTCATCCCGCTCTTAAGAACGTGTTGGTAACAGAACCCAGGTCTGTCTGCCTCTAAACCCTGCACCTCTAATGAATTAACATTTCTGTTGTAATGCATAGCTTTTTGCCTTCTATGGGTACTCACATTATTAGATATGACATAAATCAGTAGCCATCCTTCCTTACTCTCTACATATCACAAAAGAAGAAATTCCTGGGGTGCTTGGGGACTCGGTTGGTTGAGCATCTGACTTTGGCTCAGGTCATGATCTCACAGCTTGTGGGTTCAAGCCCCACGGTGGGCTTTCTGCTGACCGTTCATGGCCTGGAGCCTGCTTCAGAGTCTGTGTCTCCTCTGCCCCTCCCTTGCTCATGCTCTGTTTCTCTCTCTTTTTTAAAAATAAACATTTAAAACTTTTTTTAAAAAGAAATTACTTTTCCATATCTATATCCACTTCCTGTAATTGTGCTCTGCTTTCTTTCTGTGTGACAGCTGTTCCCAAATATTTAATACATATTCCTAGTGTTTCCAGTGCATCCCAACCCTGTATTAAGCTGCCTGCCTAATACCTTAACATCTGTATGGCTCTTCCCTTCCCAATGTATGAGTTATCTCAAATAATTCCTGTTTCTCACCCATGTGAGTAAAAGATGTCAGTTCTTCTTTAAAAAGCTTTTTTAATGCTTATTTATTTTTGAGAGAGAGAGCAAGAGCACGAATAGGGGAAGGACACGAAGAAAGGGAGACACAGAATCTGAAGCAGAATCCGTGTTGCCAGTGCAAAGCCTGATATTGGGTTCAACCCGTGAATCATGAGCTCAATGATCTGAGCTCAACCAACTGTGCCACCCAGATGGCCCCCTCCCCGGTCCTTTCTCTTTGTTTTTTGTTTTTTTAAGAAATCAATTCTGATTTGAAAGTAAAACATACCCACTTGTCTCTCTCTTCATGCCTTCACCTTAGTTCAGTCTGTGGGCTTCTAAAAGAACCGTCTAACAGTCTCTTCATCTTCATTTTCTCTCCATATTTTTTGTTCTCCACACAGCAGCCAGACTTTATTATGTGAGTAAAACATACATATATGTACCTTTCAAAAAGCAAACACAATGTTAACATATAGTGAAAAGCTAAAAAATATCATTTGTCATTATGAACAGTTTTCCTTTTTCCCACAGCCATTGATTATAGCTGGCAAGTACGTGACAATTAGTGTTTTGGCCCTAGTTTATAAGGACTCTCTTATAAATTATTTTTATCACAGTTGAATATATTAGCTCTTGGAATAAAAAAATGTAATTAAAAAATTGTGTGTGCATGGTTTATTTGAAGTATCTATAACTTTTTATTTCTTATATTGTGGTAAGCTCCTTACTGAAAGACAATGCAGAGTAGAAATTGTGAAAGAGGGCATCCTTTTCCTGTTCCCAACTTAAAAAGAGTGCTTCTTCTAGTCTTTGACAAAGCAGGAAAGAGTATCCAATGTAAAAAAGACGGTCTTCTCAACAAATGGTGCTGGAAAAACTGGACAGTGACATGCAGAAGAATGAAACTGGACCACTTTCTTAGACTACACACAAAAATAAATTCAAAATGGTTGAAACACCTAAATGTGAAACAGGAAGCCATCAAAAACCTACAGGAGAAAACAAGCAGCAACCTCTGACCTTTTCTGTAACAATGTCTTACTAGATACATCTCCGGAGGCAAGGGAAGTAAAAGCAAAAAGGATCTGTTATGACCTCATCAAGATAAAAAGCTCCTGCACAGCAAAGGAAACAATCAACTAAACTAAAAGCCAACCCAGGAAATGGGAGAAGATATTTGCAAATGACATATCAGATAAAGGGTTAATATACAAAATCTATAAAGAAACTATCAAACTCAGCACCCATAAACCAAATAATCCAGTGAAGAAATGGCAGAAGACATGAATAGACACTTCCAAAGAAGACATCCAGATGGCTTACAGACACATGAAAAGATGCTCAACATCACTCATCATCAGGAAAATACAAATCAAAACCACAGTGAGGTATTGCATCACACCTGTCAGAATGGCTAAAATTAACACAGAAAGCAACAGATGTTGGCAAGGAAGCAGAGAAAAGGATTGCATACTGGTGCAGCCACACTGGAAAACAGTATGGAGTTTTCTGAAAAAAATTAAAAAAAAGCTATCCTACAACTCAGCAGTTGCACTGTTAGGGAGTTATCCAAATGATACAAAAACACTGATTTCAATGGGTACATGCATCTCCATGTTTATAACAGCAATATTGACAATAGTCAAAGTATGGAAAGAGCCCAAATGTCCATCAGCTGATGAGTGGATAAAGAAGATGTAGTCTATGTATACAATGGAATACTATTCGGTGATCAAAAAGACTGACAGCTTGCCATTTACAACGACATGGCTAGAACTAGAGTGTATTATGCTAAGTGAAATAGGTCAGTAAGAGAAAAACAAATATCATATAATTTCACTCATATGTGGATTTTAAGAAACAAAACATGAACAGAGGGAAAGGGAAGGAAAAATAAGATATAAATAGGGAGGCAAACCACAAGAGACTCTTACATACAGAGAATAAACTGAGGGTTGCTGGAAGGGAGATGAGTTAGGGGACCGGCTATATGGGTGATGGGCGTTAAGGAGGGCACTTGTTGGAATGAGCACTGGGTATTGTATGTAAGTTTTGAATCACTTCAGAATTAGAATTCTGAAACCAGTACTACACTGTATGTTAACTAACTTAAATTTAAATAAGTAAATTAAAAATAAATAACCTTTCTTCCCATGGGGGGTATAAAGAGTGCTTCAGAATTTCATTATGAGTTTGATAGAGTTTGTGGAGTATTCCCTTCTTATAAACCTAAGGAGTTGCCTTCTTCCATTAGCTAGCTAAGAGCTGATTAATGGTAATAATTTTGAAAATCTTTTCATTGGATCTGAGATAGTATAATAGATTTTGATAGAAGTGCCTTAGGGAGGGAGTTTTTTGGTTGATTTATTCCCAGTGTGATTAATATAATGAACTGTAGTTAGATTTTTAAAAATAACTTTACCTTTTCTTAGTATTAGCAATAAACATTGGTTAGTCAAAAGGTTTTCTTATGTTAAGGCTATTTAATACCTTTTCTACTTTGATTATTTGTATTTATGTTCACAAGTGACATTGTCTTGTAGTTTTTAATTGTTTTGCTTTGCAAATTTGGTTTTGTATGGAGTTGATTCTAGACTCTAAAAACAAGTTATCTTATTTCTCATGTTTTCTCTCTGTTCCAAAATGGATACATGAAGGAAATGTCTGTTTTTTAAGGACTTTCAAAAACATAGTCTAATATATTGGGCTTTTCAAAGAAACAATTTTGAATTTATAGATTAACTTTTCTGACTATTTTTTGTCATCAATTTCTGTTATTTTTATTATTCTCAGTTTTAAAGATTTTTTATAATATCTAAAGTGGAACAAAAAGGTTTTCTTTCTTCTCCCTCTTTTCAGTATCTTGGTCTTTTAAATATATAATTGTTTTCTATAGTCAATGCATTTTTTTAGCAATTTTAGGTTCATAGTAAAATTAAGTGGAAGGTACAGAGATATTCCATATACTCCTGACCCCATGCATACATATGAACACTTACCACTGTAGCGGTACATTTGTTACAGTCTTTGAAAGTGCATTGACACTTCATGAACACCTGTAGTTCAGGGTTTACATTAGGTTTCATTCTTGGTGTTGTACATTCTGTAGGTTTGGACAAAATATAATGACATGTATCCACAATAATAGTATCATACAGAGTATTTTCATTACTCTAAAAATGCTCTATATTCAACCTATTCATCCCTCCCTACCCCCAAAGCAGGCAACCACTGATTCTTTTGTTATATCCATAGTTTTTCCTTTTCTAGACTGTCAAATAGTTGGAATCATAAGGTATGTATCCTTTTCAGATTGGCCTCTTTCAGTTAGTAATATGCATTTGATGTCCTTCCATTTCTTTTCATGGCTTGATAGCTTATTTAATTTTTAGTGCTGAATGATATTCTATTGTTTAGTTCTACCACAGTTTGATTATCCATTCACCTACTGAAGGACATCTTGGTCCCTTCCAAGTTTTGACATTATGAATAAAGATTCTCTAAACATCCATGTGCAGATTTTGTGTGGAAATATTTTTCACTCCATTGTATAATACCAAAGAATGTAATTGCTGGATCATATAGTAAGACTCTGTGTACTTTTGCGTGAAAAGGTCGAACTGTCTTCCAAAATGGCTGTATTATTTTTGCATTCTCCCCAACAACAAATGAGAGTTTTTGTTGTTCCACATTTTCACCAGCATTTGGTATCATCAGTGTTCTGGATTTTGGCTATTCTAATAGATCTATGCTAGTGCCTTGTTGTTTTCACTTGCATTTCATTGATGATATATGATATGGGACATATTTTCATATACCTGCTTGTCATCTGTATATATTCTTTGTTGAGGTGTCTGTTAAGGTCTTCAGCCCATTTTGTAATCGGGTTTTTGTTTACTATCATTGAGCTTTAAGAGGTCTTTGTGGATTTTTGATAAGATTTCTTTTCAGATGTGTCTTTTACAAATATTTTTTCCTAGTCTGTGGCTTGCCTTCTGATTCTCTTTATATTTTCTTTCACAGATTTTTAAATTTTAATGAAGTTCAGTTTATCAATAATTTATTTCATGGATCTTGCCTTTGGTGTTGTATCTAAAAAGTCACTACGTTGCCCAAGGTCGTCTAGGTTTCCTTCGTTCTATCTTATCTTTTAGAAGGTTTATAACTGTTTGTTTTACATTTAAGTCTGTGATCTCTTTTGAGTTAATGTGAGTGAAGGGTACAAGGCAGTGTCTAGATTTACTTTTTTGCATGTGGATGTCCAATTGTCCCAGCATCATTTGTTGCAGAGACCATCTTTGCTCCATCACACTGTCTTTGCTCCTTTGCCAGAGATACTTGACTTTATTTTTGTAGGCTTATTTCTGGGCTATTTCTTCTGTTCTATTTATCTACCTTTTGTTTGGCAATACCACACTGTACTGAATAGTGTAGCTTTATTAAAAGTCTTGAAGTCAGGTAGTATCAGTCCTCCAACGTTCTTCTCCTTCAATATTATGTTAGCTATTACAGATATTTTGTCTCTCTGTATAAATTTTAGAATCAGTTTGTTGATATCCATAAAATAAGCTGATATTTTGATTGAACTATAGATTAAATTTATAGCTCAAAGTTAGAAAGAACCGACACCTTAACAATATTGAGTTTTCCTATCTTTAAGCATGGACTATCACTCAAAATATTTAGTAATTTGATTTCTTTCATCAGAGTTTTGTACTTTTCCACATATCTATCTTGTACATATTTCACTTGATTTATACTTAAAAGCTTCACTTTGGGGTGCTAATTCTTTGGGGTGCTAGTTTTGTGTTTTTAATTTCAAATTCCATTTTTTCATTGCTGGTGTAAAGGAAAATGATTGACTTTTAGGTAATTAATTTTGTATCCTACAACCTTGCTATAATCACTTATTAGTTCCAAGAGGAAGTTCTTGTCAATTCTTTTGAATTTCATACATAGATGATCATAAGTCTGCATATAAGAACAGTTTTATATATTCCTTCCCAATCTGTATCCTTATTATTTTTTTCTTTTCCTTATTACATTAGCTAGGACTTTCAGTATGATGTTGAAAAGGATTGTTAAGAGGAAACATCATTGCCTTGTAACTGATCTTAGTGTGAAAACTTCTGATTTCTTACCATTAAGTATGATATGAGCTGTAGGCTTTTTATAGATATTCTTTGTCAAATTGAGAAATTCCTCTTTATTCCTACTTTACTGAGAATGGTCGCTAGTTATTGTTAGATGCTTATTCTCCATCTATTGATATAATTCTGTGATTTTTTCTTTTAATCCATTGATATTATATTAAGTGACATTTTAATGCTGAATCAGCCTTGCACACTTGGGATAAATCCCACTTGCTTGTGGTGTATAATCCCTTTACACATTATTTGATTGAATTTGCTAATATTTTGTTGAGAATTTATATGTCTATGTTCATGAGAAATATCGGTCAGTAGTTTTCTTGTAATGTCTTTGTCTGGCTTTGGTTGTTAGTGTAATGTTTTCCTCATTAAATAAATAAAGAAGTATCTCTGCTTCTATTTTCTGAAATAGATTGTGGAGAACTGATATAATTTATCCTTCAATACTTGGCAGAATTCACCCATAAACTCATCAGGATTTGGTGCTTTCTATTTTGGAAGCTTATTAATTATTGATTTAATTAATTTAATAAATAAAGACTATACAAATGGTCTATTTCTTCCTAGATTGTCTTTCGAGAATACCTTTGATATTCTTTCGATTTTGATACCATATTTTTCATATATGTGTATATTTGAATACACACACAGATACACAAATAAATGACCAAACTGTAGACATACCTGTATGCATCAATTTAGGTTGCTTAGCCAATATTTTAAGATCTACTTAGTTATTTTTTATATTAAGCCAGTATTTCCTTTGTGGCTTAATAATTTCATCAAAATTTTCCAACTTTATATGTCTGCTATGGTCTGCATGTTTGTGCCTACTCAAAATTTTCATATAGAATAAATGATACCCAATATGATGGTGACAGGAGGTGAGGCTTTTGGAAATGATTATTTCGTGAGAGTGGAGCCCTAACGAATGAGATTAATATTCTAATAGGAGAGATCCTACAGAGCTACCTAGCTCCTTCTAGTATATGAGGATACACTGAAAAGTCTGATAGCCAGAAGGCACGCAACAGTGCTGGCACCCTGATTTTGGATTTCCCTTCTCTAGAACTGTGAGAATTAAATTTCTGTTTTTGCAAACTCCTTAGTCTGTGATATTTTGTTATAGCAGCCCCAATGGATTAGAACAATATCTCACTGAAAGGTGTAGTTTATGTTTCTTTGGATTCAAAATACTCCATGGATTTATTAGCTCAAATGTGTAGCTATGTTATGCAAATTATTTATTTTCTTCTTGGCCTGTTTTGTTTTTACATAACCTTGTTGTTGGCCACATGAAAATTTTTGTCTCCAATCTTATTGGATTGCCCATTTATCTGTTGTTTTCTTCTCTATTTGCATACATGCTTCTTGAATGCAGTCAACATTTTTCCTCCAGTATAGTACATGGTTCATAATAATTCTCAATACTATTTGTTGAGTGAATGAATATTTGTTAATTGGCTAATGTTCAGAATTATCTTAAGTGGTTCAATAATCTAGAATTTAGTGTGACCTAACACAAAAACATTCTTTCAATCTCAAGTTGATATAGATATATGCATTTGCCTCATTGATATTACGCTGTAGTCAAAAAATTCTATAAATGAATGTTTTCTGTTGTTTTACTTTCAATGTTAATCAGCCTTTTGGGTTAATATTAGTAATTACCAACTAAATAATCCTGATAACTGAAATATAGTTGCATTTGACTCTGAGTATATCAAATATATTAAGAAATTAGGTGGATATTCAAGTTTGATAAGTAATCTGCTCCTATATCTGATGGAACAGTCTATTTAAAAGGTCTTCCCCCACTATGTGTTACACATTTCTCCAATTTGAGCCCTCCAAACCTTTGTGTGTGTGTGGGGGGGGAGTGGTAATTATATACACTTTCTCAGCCTTTTAGTGGAATGAGTCAGATCCCACTAGGACTGTACCCAATTTTCCTTTGTCTCAGTTATAGTTCATCTCTTCTCCCTCAGTGACAGCTACAAAGAAACTCTGGGGGACTTTTACCTCAATAGTTAAATGTTTCCACTGGCACTGGTTTTTCACCAGAGTAGTCCACAAGTGAGCTTTAAAGCACATATAAAAGCTCTTTCCCCTTGTAGTAGCTTGTCTGACTTTTCCTTTCATAGAGAACCCCAGGGATTTGCTGTGAATCACTCCCATTGAGGTTAATTGGACAACACATTGAGAAAACTGGTCATAAACTCAAACACATCTGCTCTGATGCTAAAGACCAAATAGCAAAATTGTAGTTTATTTTAATTGGCACCCTCCTGTGAAGGAGGGTGGGGGGAAGAAGTCAATTAGCAGATTATTATAATTATCTGAAGCATGTAAAAATAGCCCTATGTTGAATATTTTACTACTTTTTTCTTTCATTTGATAATATATGTTGTTCTATAATGTTATATTTCATAAAAAATCTAGGTTAATAATTACAGCCCTTATTAATGGAATATAATATGAACCAAAATGGAGTTAAAATAAAAAATCTGGCTGTGATTTTTTTTCCTTCTGAATGTAAAACTTAATTTATTCATCCATCCCACATATTGTGAGCTTCTGCTACATATCAGACACATATTCCTTGAGAATGTATTTTTCAATATCTATTTGAGTCATATTTTCCCTGACATTTTCCCTGGTTTATTAACCTATTAATTAGAAATACTTGAAAACCTAACTCTTTCATGAGTGGGGTATTTCTTCTGTAGCACATATATGAGAAAAACTCAATAACCTGGAGATAGGAGAGAAGACTATGTTTAGTAGGAAATAAAACTGG